>NC_042998.1:60632946-60867946 GCF_006345805.1 Octopus sinensis | reverse complement strand
TACGTGAAAGAAAAGAAAAGTGACGTAGCTAGAGCGTGTGCCGCCTGGAATTGTGCTTGAGACCTCCCCACCCCATACTGCACCCCATCGCCTATACAGGTTTACTCAGTAGACCCCAAAATGCCACCTCAATAAGTGTCACCCGGGACAGGCCGCCTCATCGCTGTCCCCACCAAAGCTACGGTACTGGCAGATTCTTTCTTATTTCTAATCTATGACGTCTCTCATAACGATTTCTTAAATTGGTAGAAAGAGAAGGAAGCAGTCATTGAATGTGACCTCCAGTATTAGTCTACTGGTATTTTTCATTTTTTATTATACTTCATCAACCCTTGTAGAAATAAAATATATAGTCGAATCAGACAGGTTTCGAACTCACGAGGTAAAGATTCATAAACTAAATACAGTATAGTGTTGTGTCCGGAGTCCTATCGTTTCTAACTTTTCTCCCTCTTCTCATTAATGGTAATCAAACTGATGTAACTATAGACAGAATATGGTCATAACACATGACGCTCGAACCGGCTGTTACTGCCACAAACATTATTTCTAATATAGACACATCGTCATATGGTTGTGATGGTGGTGGTACGGGTGGAAAGCTGTTAGGTATAGTGACCCTAGTACTTGCTAGCTTTTAGTGACTTCAGTAGTGTGAAGTCACATCACACCATCAATGGAGAGTACTATACCAATTTTCTAAGGCAGTTACGAAAGGCTATCAAAAGTTACGAAAGGCTATCGAAAAGCTATCAAGACCAAACGCCCAAACTGACGAAAAAGGCTTTGTTTCGTCAGGACAATGCTTCAGCATACTTGTCCATTATTTCAATGACTGCTGTGCCTCGAGCTGGCAGAAACGGTAGCACGATGAGCGAAATGCTTAGCGGTATTTCGTCTGCCATTACGTTCTGAGTTCAAATTCCGCCGAGGTCGATTTTACCTTTCATCCTTTCGGGGTCGATATATTAAGTACCAGTTACGCACTGTGGTCGATGTAATCAACTTAATCCGTTTGTCCGTCCTTTTTTGTCCTCTCTGTGTTTAGCCCCTTGTGGGTAGAAAAAGAAATAGGTATTTCATCTGTCTTTACGTTCCGAGTTCAAATTCCGCCGAAGTCGACTTTGCCTTTCATCCTAAATTAAGTATCAGTTGCGTATTGGGGTCGATCTAATCGACTGGCCCCTCCCCCCAAATTTCGGGCCTTGTGCCTAGAGTAGAAAAGAATGACTGTTGTGCGTGACTATGGCTTTGAACTGGTTGATCACCGTTCCTATTCTCTTGATTTGGTCCCACCTGACTATCATCTGTTCCCCAACATGAAAAGACACTTGGCTGGGAATCAGTATTGCAGTGATGGTGACGTCGTATCTGCTGTTGACTTTTTTAAGCAGCAAGATGAAAACATCTTCATCAATGGGATCCAAGCACTGCAACACAGATAGAAGAAGTATCGACCGCAGAGGGGGCTATGTTGAAAAATAAACCTCATTTGGTCACATTCTATGGGAGCATCTTAGTTAGCCTATGAACTTTTCAGTCGACCCTCGTAATACTCCTAAGACGGCCCTTCGGTATATATAAACCATAGGGACTAGTGTATTCATTTGACCGAGTTGCTAAAATTCTGGTAAGACGGTCCTATCAATAAATAAGAGCTATGGGGGCCAGTGCATTGATCTTCCCGGGGACTATAATGTTGCAAAGACGACCTGGTCTCAACTCCTGACCATTTCCTTCACTTACGGAGTACAGTAAATGCTGAGTTTAAATATTCATAGTTGGAGGGTTGTGGGGGAAAATGTGTTGTTGATGCTGCGGAGAGAAAAAGAATTTAATGAATTCGTAAAGTAGGCAAATTAAGGGACTTAAGTTAGAAGGAAATGCAGAGTTTGAAACAGAATGCGTACTGGTGAAATGTCGCCCACCTTCGGTTGTGTTTGTCACTTTCTACTACTCCACCATCAACCTCCCACCCTCGTGCATTTCATAAAACAACTAATTATAAAATATGCAGTTCTATATCAGAACAGCTGCAACAATATTTCACATCAAGTGCAGAAAAAATTGATGTTGTTGTTCTTATTCTGGCTGTTGTTTAGCCCTAAGTCGGTCTTGGTCAAACAGACCTGTGACGAAAAGTATTCAAAACATCACCATCCCATTTTTTTGCTGTTTTAGATATTGCGTACTCCAGATTACATCATTATAGTATCTATCCAATGTGTTCTCTCTCTCTCTCTCTCTCTCTCTCTCTCTCTCCTTCTTTCTTTCTTTCTTCCATCCTTTCTTTCTTTCTTTCTTTTTCTCCCACTTTATTTGTTTGTTTGTTTGTTTCTTTTTAGGATGATACAGTGCACTTTTAAAGAAGGTTTTGGCTTTGGGGTTGAGCGACCAGGAAGAGGCTGTCGTTTCCAATGAGTAAAATTACGGGGGGAAAGTAAAGTGCTTCGATAGACAAAATACAATTGCGTCAAAGTTTTTATTCTTTGTACTTACTACTTGCTCTCAGCTTAATCAAATACTCACGCCTAGTGTGATCGTGATTATCCATCCATCTATACATACATACATGCATATATTATAATATATATAATATATATATATATAATATATATATATAATATATATATAATATATATTATATCTGGATCTCTGCTTCACGAACAATATGAACATCATTCATGATGTGAAAGTGACACCGACATTAGTTTCGGATCACAACATAATAGAGCTGTCTATGTTGGGCCAAAAGTAACCAGAGACATACAGCCTAAAGGAAGCACCCGAAATCTCTCCAATCTGAACTTCCACAAAGCAGATTGGAAATCGATCCAAAAAGAGATGCTCAGAGAGGACTGACCGGAATGTCTCTCCACACCAGACATTGACATGAAACTAGAATGTTTCATGTCTTCTGTGCAAGCCATGTGCCAGAAATATGTCCCAGAGCACAAGGCCAAAACAAATAGGAGCAAGATTCCAAGAGACAGGAAGATCCTCATGAGATGACGGATGAAGGTTGCAAATCGTCTCAACCAACATCCCTAAAGTAGCGAAACGTCCTACTTAAAAACAACACTGATGGAGATCGAAAAAAGGCTGCTCCTATGTGAAGGAGAAAACAGACAAAGAAACCTGGGTTATAAAAAAATATTAAATCAAACCCAAAGGCCTTCTTTCATTACGCGAAAGAAACAGTCTCAGTGCACTACAAGATAGGACCCCTCCTCCAAAAGGATGGCTCCTTCACAGACAGTTCAACTAAGATCAGTGAGATGCTGAATGACCAGTTCAAAAGGGTCTTTACCACCCCGTTGGAACACAGACAAGTGAACGAACCAGGGGAAGTAGAGCAGATGCCAAAAACTATAGGCCTATCTCTCTGACTTCAGACATCAGCAAAGTCATGGAACGGATAGTCAGAAAGAAACTAATTGCATTCCTTGAGGAAAATAACTTGCTGAGTGATACCCAGCATGGTTTTCGACCAGGTAGGAGCTGCCTGACCCAGCTCTTACAACATTATGACTGGGTGTTGAGGCAGTTACTCAACAAATCAAATGTGGACGTAATCTACCTTGATTTTGCAAAAGCTTTTGACAAGGTATGATATGCCACAAACTGCGTGACCTCGGCATAGCTGGAAAACTCGGAGTGTGGTTACATGACTTCCTGAAAGATAGGAATCAGGCAGTAGTGGTTAATGGAGCCACCTCTATGAACACACAAATAGTGAGCGGTGTTCCACAGGGCACTGTCTTGGGACCACTGCTTTTTATAGTGGCCCTCTCAGATATGCCCTCAAATGCCCGGATAGCCAACCTGGCCAGCTATGCAGACGATACGAAAGTCTCGCAGAAAATACAGAACCCCAGCGATGTTGCACACCTGCAGCAGGAGTTAGACGCAATCTACAGATGGGCTGAAGATAATAATATGCAGTTTAATGCTGAAAAATTCCAGGCCCTGCGCTACCAGCATCCAAAACTGAATATTAAACATACAGGATACACCGGTCCACAGGGAATTTCAATCCCAGAGCCTAAGTCTGTGAGGGACCTGGGTATCGACATGAGTGATGATACCTCTTTCCAAGTGCACATTACCAGGATGGCGACAAAGTGCAGACGACTGGCTGGGTGGATCCTAAGAACATTCAGAACCAGAGATAAGGAAACGGTGATGGTCCTCTGGCGGACATTCGTCCTCAGCCGCCTGGATTACTGCTCACAGCTATGGTCACCCACCAGTGTAAAATTAATAGGGGACCTTGAAGCAATCTAGAGAAGATTCACAAAGAAGATCGTCTCTTTGCAACAGGTCAGCTACTGGGAAAGGTTGAAACAGCTAAGACTTTACTCCCCGGAGAGAAGACGGGAGAGGTATGCAGTAATATATGTCTGGAAGATCCTGGAAGGAATTGTGCGAAATTTTGGCATTGTAAGCTACACCAATGCTAGAACGGGACGACACTGTATAGTGCCAAAGATCCCAGCAATGCCATCACGCTTCAGGACCAGCTTCTGCAAGAGCCTGGGTTTCAAGGGCCCACAGCTTTTTAATATTCTCCCAAAGAGTCTGAGGAACTTGCACAAAGTAAATGTAGCAGTTTTTAAATCAAAGCTGGACATCTTCCTGTCGAGAGTCCCAGATGAACCTACCTTACGGCAAGAGGTGCAAATGAGAGTAGCTATATCAAACTCCATTCTTCACCAAGTGCCACATATTAGACGAGGTTCTTCGCAATAACAGTGTAGCACAAAACGGCGTGCATCAGCATGGCCGCAGCTCTGAGCTGAAACTAGAGAAAAAAAATAAATAAATATATATATATATATATATATATATTGTATATTGTTGTATATAAAATACAAATAATATAAAATAAAGCTGAAACAAGTGAACACAAATATATAGTGTGTGTGTTTTTATTGGCTAAACTGGCAACGTGACCATACCCAAATACAGCAATATCAGTTTCAACACACGCATTCACATCTTGAATCTTGCAAAGCGAATATATAAAACTATATATATATATATATATATATATATATATATATATATATATATATATATATTATATATATATATACATATTTATATATATATATATATACATATATATGTGTGTGTGTGGGTGTGTTGTGTGTGCGCGCGTGTGTATGTGTGTGTGCGTGCGTGTGTGTGTCTGTATGTATGTATGCGTACGCACATACATGCACACGCACACACACACGCACACACACATACACACACACACCTCATTATTTTTTCTCTTCATTACCGTTTTGTTGGAGCTCCTGGAGTCTTACGTCGATAGCGGTCTTGCTATCTGCAGCCTACGGTACCATGCTATCCGTTCTTTTCAGCTA
The DNA here is from genome assembly GCF_006345805.1 of Octopus sinensis. Classification (NCBI taxonomy): domain Eukaryota; kingdom Metazoa; phylum Mollusca; class Cephalopoda; order Octopoda; family Octopodidae; genus Octopus; species Octopus sinensis. The sequence goes on along the minus strand of NC_042998.1, from coordinate 60,862,568 downwards.
ATACTTTCCTGATTATTCTGGACGTTATTCTGGATTATTATGCCAAGGAGGCAAATCTTTTGTAACAGTTCTACTGGGCACTCTATTCCCCTTGATAACTTCTGATACTGTTTTAAGGACCCAGCAATTGGCACTATTTTCTCCTTCTTCATGTTCTGTAGCCGTTCTATTTCGTACTTAAGAAGGTTGTACTTATCTCACTCTTCGCCTTCCTTCTTGACTATTCGTGGCTCAAAGGGGCATGCAATATCAACTCTATAAGTTTAGGTCGGTGAGCTGGCAGAATCGTTAGCACACCGGGCGAAATGCTTAGTGGTATTTCGTGTGCCACTACGTTCTGAGTTCAAATTCCGCCGAGGTTGACTTTGCTTTCATCCTTTCGGGAACGATTAAATAACTACCAGTTACGCACTGGGGTCGATGTAATCGACATAATCCCTTTGTCTGTCCTTGTGTATCCCCACTATGTTTAGCCCCACTGTGGGCAATAAAGAAATAAATATCAACTCTATAGCTTATGTGGTGCACCTTGTCCACCACCACTAGATCCGGTCTGTTATCCTCTACCACATGATCTGTTTGGATTGGGAAATCCCAGAGGATATTGCTAGTCTCCGGCTTCACCACTCTCTGTGATTTGTGCTCATACCACGTTTTAGCTCTCTCTAGCCCCACTTTTCCCACAGTTTCCAATGTAGCACTTTCGTTACCTGATCGTGTCGTCACAACTTGTAGTGGTTTTGGGCAAGTCTAGGGCATTCGTTCGTGATATGGGTAATGGTTTCATCCACTCTATTGCAGATGCGGCACAGCGGGGACACTTGCTCATTCTTAAGGTTGACCCTCCAGTTCGTAGCCAGAGCTTGGACTTGTGCTGCCGGTATAGAGCTCTCGGTCTCTTTTGTGTTCCTTTCATCACCTATTTTTTTCCAGCAACTTCTATTGTGCCTATATGGAATTGATTGTGTTGTCCCTTCTTGTGTAATTCTTCTTCATGTCCTTTTTATACTTCTTCCTGACTTATCGATCTTTTTGCACTGTTAATAGAGCTGAGGCGTCATCTCCTAATGTAGCAAACATGTCAGCATGAATGTGCTTGAGAGCTAAAGCCTTTTACTGCAGGTACTTGATAACACCACAACGCAAAATTTTGTCTGTTTTCAAGAGTTGCTACTAGTTCCTTTTGAAGTCTTCTTTGAACAGTCAGATGTCAGTTTACCTGGAAAGTAACAAAGTTATTAATAAGAAGAGGTGAAATTAATGCAAGCAAGATTTAACAGCTCTAGCATCACTCCTTCATTGTCAACCTATAAACTTTTCAGCCCACAGTCGTATATATAGTGCCTGAGTATGTTTATATTGATTACTATCAATCTGAGTGTGTGTGTGTGTGTGCGTGTGTGTGTGTGTGTGCGAGTGTGTGTAACTAGGTAGCTAAATAACTATGTGTAGTTTTATGTGCTTCAATTTATAATGTCTAATTATGTTCATATTGATTATCTATCAATCTATATATGTGGGTGTATGTATAACATGTATATGTATCTATGTATGTATTTACACATATCTCTCTCACCCTCTCCTCCCCCCTATCTCTATTTATCTATCAATACACACACACAAACACACACACATATGCGTGTGTATGGAGAGAGAGACAAAGTACGAAAGCTAAAGTGGGAGAGAAAGAGAGATAGAGAGAAGCATACTAAGAAGGAGAGCATTAGAGAATTAGAGAGCATGGGAAGGGTGAAGATGTACTATGGTAACGTCTATCATGTACATGCCTGTCGATGGTCATGACATAATTCATATGCAAGATCCATGGCCTTGAAAACGCACACACCACACACACACACACAAACTTGACAGCTTATACGAGTGACAAGGAACATCTGCTCATTGTTTCCTGTCAACGATTCTATTCTGACTGATATTTATTGTTTAGCATCGCCTGCTATTTTATTTGCATATCTCTTTTATAATGGACACTTCATAGTTTCTGAGAAACTCTATGTAGTTCATTGCACACATGGATAAAATGAAATAACTCTTTCACAAATCATTCCAATTCGTTTGCGAATGAAGATCAAATAAGCTAACAGTTACTATTTATGTAAAAGATGACAGTAGGATATCTTATTTACTCTCTGTATTTTTTCAAAAGGTTTCACAATCACTTCAGTCACTTTCAATCACTCTTAGTCATCGTGTATAATTTAAGAATGTAATGATGTCGTTAGCAGAAGAGGCTGTGAAAATGGAGACAGCCACTAATCCTAGAACGTTCGGCAATATTCTTGAAGAATATTTATTAGTTTGCATACACACACAGAAGGTGGAAGAGTGGCTGTGTGGCATGTAGCTTGCTTACCAACCACATGGTTCCGGGTTCAGTCCCACTGCGTGGCACCTTGGGCAAGTGTCTTCTACTATAGCCTCGGGCGGACCAAAGTCTTGTGAGTGGATTTGGTAGACTGAAACTGGAAGAAACCCGTCGTATATGTATATATATATTGCTGGTGTGTTTACGTCTCAGTAACTTAACGGTTCAGCAAAAGAGACCGATAGAATAAGTACTAGGCTTACAAAGAATAAGCTCTGGGGTCGATATGCTCGACTATAAAGACGGTGCTCCAGCATGGCCGCAGTCAAATGACTGAAACAAGTAAAAGAGTACACATGCGCACGCAAATACAGCATACTGGTATGGAAAAAAAGATGTGGTAAAATGGTATGTAGCTCATATCTGTCTATCTTTCTATCAATCTATCTATCTATATCAATCTATGTATAATCCGACGACATTCATACTGAGATGGTTGCTACATTAGGGGATTGCGCTCCAAATTTATCAGCAGTGCAAAAAGATCGACTGCACACACACACACACGCTCACGTATATATACCATCTTGCCCCACTCCCACTGACCCACGACATTACACTCCCATAATTGCTCACCTACACACACCTAACAAACCACATGTACCCCATACCATCACTCACACACATACACATCTTCCAGAGCCAGTAAAAAATAGAATATTAGGCTAGTTAGTACTGGGGGCGATAGTGTCGACTAATCCCTTTTCCTCAAATTTGCTGGCTTTGTACTAAATCAATAACCACTCTTCTTCTTCTTCTTCTTCTTCTTCTTCTTCTTCTTCTTCTTCTTTTTCTTCTACTACTACTACTACTACTACTACTACTACTACTACTACTTCTTTTTCTACTTTTTCTTCTTCTTCTCATTATTATTATTATTATTATTATTATTATTATTATTATTATTATTATTATTATTATTAAAAACCTTATACAGTAATGCCTCGATATACGAGTTAATTTGTTCCGGGAGTTCGCTCGTAAAACAGAGCAATACTTTCCCATAGTAGCAATGTTATAAATCGTAATTCGTTCCCAGAAAAATATTTCGCCAATAAAATTTATAAAACACGTAAATAAATAATAAAACAACAGTAGAGCGTTAAGAATATTTTATGTGAAGTAAAAAGAATATCAAGATCATTTATAATTTTAAAAAATATTATTATAATCGTTTTCTGAATCATTTTGTCTCGCACTAGTCTCGCGCACACCATCACTTGTAGAATCGATCGCCGATCACAAGCTCTCGTCGACAGATTTTGCTTAGGAGCATTCACTTTCTATAAATTTCTCAGTAACACGTAAAAGCATTTGTTATGGAAGTAGAAAATTTTGCTCTTCATTCACAATTTGGATCTTGTGCTTGAAAAATAAAACTCGTAAGCCCGGCTCTCGTAAAGCGAGTCCTCGTAAAGTGAGATAATACTGTATCGTTAAAAAAATGGAGAACAATATTCGAATGTTAATATTAATTTTCTCGTTTACAATATATTATGTAATATATAATCGCACACGCACACTCATCACAAACAAATACACATGAACAAAAATGAGCTAACAGAAACGGCCCGGCAGAGCCAGTAGCATCTATTTGAATAACATAGTTAAATACAGGTATATCAAATACTATACAACATAAATTCTTGAGCCATTAAAACAATCTCCGACGCTAAAGCATGTACCTCAATTATCAAGTGACAGTTAAGATCAGCTCCATATGAGAAGTGGAGTAACAAGAATTCTAGTCGTGGACACATGTTTCTGCCTCAGTCGGCGTCATCAGCCTGACAATTATCCTACAACTGTCTCCTGTAGCCAAGGACCGCACGCGCACACGCACGCGCACACACACACAAACACATACACACACACTCACACAAACACACTCACACACACACATACATAAGTATATATGTATATTTACTTATGTATATATGTATGTATGCATATATATATATATGTGTGTATGTATGCATATATATATGTGTGTGTGTTTGTTTGTGTGTGTGTGTATATGTGTGTGTGTCCTCTATGCACGGCCAAACCGCTGGATCAATCTGTACCCAATTTGGCATGAAGATTTATCATTACTCGGGAAAGGTTCTAGGGGTTCAAATTTTGACCCTTGCTCATATGTGGGGCTGTAGCCCCCTACTACCCTTCCGATTTTTTTTCAGCAGATTCCTATGTTTTCGATGACGGGGATTCCGAATATGCAAAACCCATGTTTTCAAAATTTTAAATTCCCCACACCCCACAAATTTTAAATTTTAAACTTTTTTCAATTTCTTTTTTTCAATCTACATGGGAATATACGGAGATTAAGAATATGGAAATATTAATTTTTAATTTCAAATTTTCTATGAAGAACTCCAAAATTGATCCATACACCCCTCGCCACCCCATCCTGTTGTCTAAAACCGAAAATGAACTCCCAGTGCTCTATTGGTACTTATTTTATCGACCCCGAAAGAATGAAAGGCAAAGTGGACTTCGGTGGAATTTGAAATCAGAACATGAAGACGGACGAAATGCCACTAAGCATTTTACCCGTCGTGCTAACGATTCTACCAGCTCACCGCCTTTTATTGCCGTTATAAAAACCTCCGCTGTCAAATTTGAGTATGTGTTATAGATTGGTATATCTTGAAGTGCTATTTGAGCGGTGCATACCCGCTCATCAGGCACGGTAAATTTACCACGGTTTGTAAATTCAATGATATACCGTGGATCATAGAAGGAAATTATTTTTCCTGACATTGTTAAGAAATATTGTGGCAGATATTCTGATATAAAACTGCATACCTCATAACTAGTTGTATCACGATATGTGCCTTGGTAGCTGGTGGGACAATGTGGAAAATGACAAAGATAAGAAGCTGATGCGAGTCACATTTCATCAGTACATATTTTGTTTATAATTCGATTTTATATTCCTCTCTAAGAATATACCCGTTCTCTAAGAAAATACCAGTGAATTTGCTTCTAGCAAGACACTTAATTTGCCTACTTTTCAAATTCATATAACCTCTCTCCCTGTTGGTTTCTTTCTGTAGTCACCTTGTTATTTATGTAAATCTTACTCTTTCTTATTCATTTTTACACCTCCATCTCAAAAATACATTTTTCGTGATAAGAAGTTGTTTGTTAATTGTCGGAGCACTGCATCCTTCAAAACTTCTGTGCTTCCTGAGATTCGCCAACACTACACCTGATTTTCTCCCCTCCATACATACGCAAGCATGTATCTGACTCATACACTGTTCATTTTCCAGACATTTGTACATTACTGCATATGCTTTACACGCACTTTTGACAAGTTGTGGTGCGCCTGAGCACTGTATACAATAATTTTATTATTATTATTATTATTATTATTATTATTATTATTATTATTATTATTATTATATAAATTTGTTAGCTGAGCCAATTATACTGATTTTCTTTATAACTATTGCTCGTACAGTATCGTGATACAATTTGTTAAATTCATATATAATTCTGTTTTAAATCTGAAAATATGTTACTAAGAAACAAAGATGAAATTAAGTCGAAGTAACCTAAAGTTTGTATATCTACTTATGAGTAACATTTATACTAGAATAATAGCTTCAAGGCAGTAGTAACATAATACACACCGTAAGAGTATCAATCAGTGGCAACAATATAACATGTTGCTCTGCGATATTCATTAATATTTCAGTAACTAGGCGTTTATTAACAATTATGGTTTCAAGTAGGGAGTAGTAGTTTAAGATTGAGGCATGTTTTCGTATCCGTGGATATTTGTGGACCAGAAACTAGAACTTATAAGGAAATTAGAGGCGGATGTTCTGGCGTTAAGAATTTGTGAAGCAAACGGTTTCGGATGTGCATAAAGCCAAGGACGAACACTGTATTTTCTTCGAAATGTAACATTGATACAGATTTTAAATCATCGTCTGTTGATGCAAGAAAGCTTTTAAGATGTACAAATATTGAGTAAGCATTGATGAAATGGTTTATCTATCTACGATCTTGCCGTATCAACGTTCGTCAAGTAGAAATTTAGAGTACTACAGTCAACTTAGATAATTATATTGGTTTCAAATTTTGACGCAAGGTCAATAATTTTGAGGGAAAGGAATAAGTCGATTAAATCAATCTGTGTCCAACTGGTACTTTTTTAATTGACCCCGAAGAAATGAAAGGCAAAGTGGAACTCGGTGGAACATGAACTCAGAATGTAAAGTTAACTAATCATATCACCAACAGAGTTGTAGAGTAATGAGTTCTAAGGATTGTGCTACTATTTTGTGAGAGCCTTGTATACTATCTTTGAACCATATCAGTATGTAGTCAGTGTAGAAGTATTTTTCCGACTTCACTCTACAGTACACCGACAAAATGTATATAGCTTTTCCTTTTTTTCATTTTCAAATAAATTTAGTCTGCTGCACATCGTAACAGACCTCCGCGAACCAGTGACAAGGCATCTACAACGTCGCAAGACCTGCAACAAATCTCCCTCAAATTACACGTTACAAACTTTTAAAAGGGACAATGAATTTAGTCCGAAGAATATAATACTTGATTAAAGACGAGACGGCCATTATTGGAATGCTTTGATTCGAGCTGAGAGGCAGCTAAATATCTTAGCAAACTAAGACTGTGCGACATTGGTTCACTTCCTAACAATTCCTATTCCATTTCTTCTATTTTTTATTTAAAATTGGGTGAAATGAAGTGTTTTGCCCAAGAACACAACACACAATCGACAATCGATTGTTGTACCCTGACCACTGGGCCAACGCGCCCTCAAAAGGACAAGAAAGTAAGTCGCCTAAATAAGAATCTGCTCAGTAATTTCTCTTGGGAAAAACGGAAACATCACAGGCCACATTTATATTTTCCTTAAATGATAGACTCCTTTGTGCCAATTTGAAGAAATCAGTCCCCTTCATCGATATGCAGTCGTTGAGGACAAGAAAAATACTGTTTCGAGTCCCAGTGCTCATAAATGTAGAAGTAAAATGTACGGGACGAGATCAAAATGTACGGGACGACAGTCCTTCGCGAGGTTGCTTATTTTCAATTAAGTGAAATGAAGTGTTTTGCTCAAGAACACAACACACAATCGACTATCGAAACCGCGATCTAGCTATCGTAAGACAGCTGGATTTGCTATCGAGAGAGCGGCATCCCGAACCCCTAGACCAATGCGTCTTCAAGAAGACAAGGAAACAAGTCCCCTAAATAAGAATCGGTAGTTGAATTATGTAGTCTTAGATTACTTCACTCCAAGAAAGTTAAATTAATTAACAATTGGTATTTATTCTCCATAACCCTATCAATCCAGTATCATACATAATTGTTGTTTTTTTTAAACTTTTTTAATTGTTTCAGTTATTAGACTGCAACCATGCTGGGGCACCGCCTTGAAGAATTTTTGAGTCGAATGAATCGATCCACCGCTTTTAAAAAAAAAAAAAAAAGGGCCGCAGGAGTGGCTGTAGGCGCAGGAGTGGCTGTGTGGTAAGTAGCTTGTTTACCAACCACATGGTTCTGGGTTCAGTCCCACTGCGTGGCATCTTGGGCAAGTGTCTTCTGCTATAGCCCCGGGCCGACCAAAGCCTTGTGAGTGGATTTGGTAGACGGAAACTGAAAGAAGCCTGTCGTATATATGTATATATATATGTGTGTGTGTATATGTTTGTGTGTCTGTGTTTGTCCCCCTAGCATTGCTTGACAACCGATGCTGGTGTGTTTATGTCCCCGTTACTTAGCGGTTCGGCAAAAGTGACCGATAGAATAAGTACTGGGCTTACAAAGAATAAGTCCCGGGGTCGATTTGCTCGACTAAAGGCGGTGCTCCAGCATGGCCGCAGTCAAATGACTGAAACAAGTAAAAGAGAGTAAAAGAGTATGATAATTATTCTATCGATATCTTTTGCGGAAACGCTAGATTATGGAGACACAAACACCAGTTGCCAAGCGGTGGTGGGGCACAAACACACACACAGATCTATCTATCTATGTGTGTGTGTGTGTGTGTGTGTGTGTGTGTGTATGTGTGTGTGTAACGGTTTCATGCAGGCAGAGCGTAGATTCGATCCTCGGTAGCCAAATTTCACTTAACAGTTCAGCAGCACTTTTCTCACGGTAAAATAATAGTTTTAATCTGTGAGTGACAGCAGTTACATTACAGCAGCTACATTTGCCAGTTGCCTTCGCTATGCAGAATAATGTCTTTGCCACTTGACCCTTCTAACCTCTTCTAGGCCACCTAAAGCTAGAATAGAGATAACAGACCGCCAACGAAATTCATTGTTCTCAACAATATGTCTCTCCTTCTAACTGGTTGGAAAAAGTTAGTTGGCAAAAAGAAAATAACGCAAAGGCGACCACAGGCGGAATCCAGTTAGCGAGATAATTCAACTGAGAGAAGGCTTACAGGGAGAATGTCAACTATGATACATTGTCTTATCACAACACCACTGCTGTTTAAATGTCAGGCACAATGAAGGTATCATTTTTATCGACTTCCTACACATTCACTCTATCTTCGCGGCGAGCTGGCAGAACCGTTAGCACGCCGGGCGAAATGCGTAGCCGTATTTCGTCTGCCGTTACGTTCTGAGTTCAAATTCCGCCGAGGTTGACTTTGCCTTTCATCCTTTCGGGGGTCGATAAATTAAGTACCAGTTACGCACTGGGGTCGATGTAATCGACTTAATCCGTTTGTCTGTTCTTGTTTGTCCCCTCTATGTTTAACCCCTTGTGGGTAATAAAGAAACATCTATCTTCCTCTGATTCCTAGATAGGCAGCTTGCAGTTGACCAAACATAAGCAGTAACAACATACAAGAAAAGATAACTCTATTGTTTTTATATGATACATACACCTGCCCGTCGAGGCATGGCATTATACAAAGTATAATGAATATTTCTTTACAACTTCGATCACTGTTTTTCTTCCATCTTGCTCATCTACAACAGCAACACTTCGCTGACTGCCGACTCCAACATATATCATAATGCAAACCGTTACGCTGGCTACCAACACCTTAACAACAACCTATTTCTTTTACTACCCACAAGGGGCTAAACACAGAGGGGACAAACAAGGACAGACAAAGGGATTAAGTTGATTATATCGACCACAGTGCGTAACTGGTACTTATTTAATCGACCCCGAAAGGATAAAAGGCAAAGTCGACCTCGGCAGAATTTGAACTCAGAACGTAGCGGTAGACGAAATACACCTACGCATTTCGCCCGGCGTACTAACGTTTCTGCCAGCTCGCCGTCTTAACAACAACCGTTACAATTGGTGACTCTCGACTACAACGAAGAACTAACTGTTACAATTTGGTGACCCCGACTGTTCTTCGTTCCTCTTACAAATGGCAAACAACGAATATCATTATCGCCGCATATAGCCACCCTGACTAGAAAGTACTACTTCCTTCTGAGGCAACAAGAGCCGTTGCATATCGTTACAACTACCATAACAGGCATCATTACAATTGGTGACCAAAGACTCCCATCTAAGTAACCGTTACATATATATACGACGGGTTTCTTTCAGTTTCCGTCTACAAAAACATTTTTTCACGCTGAGAGTTGCTGAAGCGTGGAACAAACTGCCGGCATCAGTTGTTAGGTGTCGGAGCACTGCATCCTTCAAAACTTCCATGCTTCCTGAGATTCGCCAACACTACACCTGATTTCCTCCCCTCCATACTCACACACAAGCATGTATCTGACTCATGCATTGTTCGCTTTCCAGACATTTGTACATTACTGCATATACTCTATACGCACTCTCTGACAAGTTGTGGTGCACATATGGTGCATTATTATTATTATTATCATTATTAAAATTCGATCACAAAGTTTTGGTCGACCTGAGGTTATAGTAAAAGATACAAGCCCAATGTGCCACGCAGTGGGACTGAACCCGGAAACATGTGGTTGAAAAGTAAGCTTCTTACCACGCAGCCACGCCTGCGCAATGTCAATTTTTATTTCATCTCAAATATACCATTATAACAGTGAGATATAATTGTATGATTTACAATCCCCTTCTCCACACAATTTTTCCGAGTTCATATTTCATTCCTAATAAATCTATTCAAGGACGCATCTATGAAGATGATTACCTCGCTGTAAAGTTGGTTGGTATCTCTCTGCAACATACAACATTCTTACGGGGTTGAAGATTTCCACTAATTAATAATGATAATCAATAATATAGTTGTTAATAATGATTTCCTCTCTGAGCGCTCTGTTTGCATGGGAAGAAAACGATAACCCTAAGACAATGGAGTTTTTTTTTGTTTTTTTTTTTTACTGTGGGGAATGCAATAATTTTTATTAATCAAAACTTTATTCGCATCTGTTGAACATTGTTCAACAACAGCAAACAACAGTAAGGGCGACAACTCGGGTTAATTGTTTCTAATGTCGGAATGAGGCCTGAAATTTGTGGAAGAGAAGTAATCGATTTTATCGATGCCAATAATTGATTGGTATTTTATTTTATCAACCCTGGGTGAGGGGTGGGGGTGAATGGCAAAGTCGATTATGGCAAGATTTGAATTCCAATAGTAAAGTATCGGCGAGGTATTTCGTTTGACACTTTAACAATTCTGCTAATCCAATTTCCTTATATTAATTAAGGCGGCGAGCTGGCAGAATCGTTAGCACGCCGGGCGAAATGCTTAGCGGTATTTCGTCTACCGCTACGTTCTCAGTTCAAATTACGCCGAGGTCGACTTTGCCTTTCATCGTTTCGGGGTCGATTAAAGAAGTACCAGTTACGCACTGGGATCGATATAATCGACTTAATCCGTTTGTCTGTCCTTGTTTGTCCTCTCTGTGTTTACCCCCTTGTGGGTAGTAAAGAAATAGGTATTTCGTCTACCGCTACGTTCTGAGTTCAAATTCTGCCGAGGTCGACTCCGCCTTTCATCGTTTCGGGGTCGATAAATTAAGTACCAGTTGCGTACTGGTGTCGATGTAATCGACTGACTCCCTCCCCAAAATTTCGGGCCTTGTGCCTAGAGTAGAAAAGAATTTCCTTATATTAATTTCGAATTTTGGTACAAGTCCAGCAATTTCGGGTGAGGAAGCAAATCGATTATATCGATCCCAGTGTTTCACTGGTATTTATTTTATTAACACCGAAAGGATGAAAGGCAACGTCGACCGCGGCGGAATTTGTTGAACTCAGAAAGTAAAAACGGACGAAATACTGCTAAGCCTTTTGTCCGGCGTGCTAACGATTCCGCCAGCTCACTGCCTTCCACCTTCCTTATACTGACACCGAAACTATGAGAAATAAAGTTGATTTCGGCAACTTTAAACTCAGAATGTAAAGGCTTTGTTTCCTTTAATTTCCATTGATCGAAGGGACATCAAAACTAGAACTGATTCTTTCACTGGACTGATTTTATTTTTTAAAAAGTCTTAGCCCGAATTTCATGCAGAGTTTTTTTCCCCTAACACAACGTTTTGTTGTTATTGATGTTGTTGTTGTCACGTAATGTTATAGTTTATCTCTTCTGTGATAAAAAGAAAAAAAAAATCCTGCCTAGAAGGAAATGTTAAAATTGCTTCGCCAAAATGCATAGACTTGTACGCAGAGTTACTTCCCTTGGACTCTAGGCATATATTACTACCTGAGAATGTGAGCAACTTGATTAAAAATAATCCCGTAAAAATATTCAAACTATCAACTTGATACTTAATGTACTAATGTTTGAACTGAAACATTATTATTCTGAATTCCTTGCCTGGAATAGAACTTTGGTAAAACCACTTTAATAATAATATCTTTATTGCCTAAAACTCCCTGTTGTCATTCCTTTAATTTCCAGTAGTTTTTACTTCCAGATAGATCACATCAAGAAACTACGCAATAAATTACATTGAATCCCTCAACCTGTTACATTATACGCACATATATAGACATTAAGTATGCTTGCCTAAAGCACACAAAAAAGAGAATATTCAGTATGAAGTTAAACGATGTAGGCGGTCATTCGAGTATTGAATGACTTGCTCTGTGGTAATTATTTTGGCTCTGTGCGCTGTGGGATCTTATCATATTTCATCCAACCATTTTATGTTTTTCAAATTTTCGCCAGATTATTATTTTCTTTTTTTTTTTTAATATATTAAAATCTAAAAGAAAAAAATTGCGATTTTCGTCATCAACATGCAGAACTATTTCAGAACTGCATGTGAAAAATTTAATAAGAGCCGCGCCAGGTTCAAAACAACGTCGGGGTCACTTTTGCCTTTCATCGTTTTAGGATCGATTGTTCTCTAACTCTTTCTTTTTTTTTTTCTGTTTCTCGCCTTCTCGAAGAAACCGACTGTGGTCAGACATGGGGAGGGATAAACTCTACAAAATCTAAAAATGCCCCAAACACGATGTATGTCATGACGGCACTCCAAGAACTTCATCAAGGAGTTAAAAGCACATGACATGACATACATAAATACATACATACATACATACATACGTACATACATACGTACGGGCCATCCACTATTGTGCACACAGGCTAGGTCCTGCTATTTCTCATAGACAAATGTAGTTCTTGCAACAATTATCGACAAACTGGTGACTTTAGTGCCGAAAGCACAGTGGCTGTACTGAGGATCGAGACATTTTCAAAAGGCACAAGTTTAGTCGGCAGAGAACCAGGAAAATGAGAACGTAGACATGGTGTACCAAATTATTAGGAGCGAGTGCCCCCTGGTCCTCGTTAAGACATCATTCTAGAAGGAAAACTCTGATGTAAAACTGTGACTCGAATGCAGCCAATGATGTTGACTAGTTCATTTTAGGATATCTGTCATCATTGTTCAGAGAGTGGAACTGGTTGTCTGCAAGGCCTCTCCTTACGTTACAAAGCATCATCAGATTATGCTCGAGAACAAAGAAGAGGCCATCATGTGTGTGTGTGTGTAAATAATGAAGTTGAGAAATATAGGAAAACATGCTACCCTGTCTGTCACACCATTAGTGTGTGTCTTACTTGTATGCTCCAGTGAGTCAAGTTCCAAACTAATTTCTATGCCTGTGAGAGATATAGCTTACTAAGTAAGGAAGTAATCAGATCAGGTGCATACATAAAAAATCCTGTTAATCAAGGTGGGGTTCCAAAAGTGTGGGGTACCACAGATCCTGATCTGTTATAGCTACTTATTTACACTTAATTACCTCTGCCTTAGGGAAGGCGGAGGTATTGTTTTCAGTTGTGTTTGTTTGTCCGTGGACAAGATAGCTATATGAACCGCTGGATGGATTCAGATGAAACATTCATCGATGATTGGCCTCGTGACTGGCACCAACTGATTAGATGATTTTTGTACCAATTCCATACTGGACAAGGATTCTGGATTATTTTTCCTGTTTTTTTTTTTAGGGGAGGATTACTTCACATAGTTTTCTTGTACATGCACACATATACTCACACATTTTCAGCGTTGAACATTACCATCCCACTTCCATTGTACACACACACACGCAAATATACCTCTATTTTACACACACTTCAAACGCCGTTTATCAGCTTTTTCACTCCTTCCTTCGTTATTCATCTATCACCCTTCCTTTTTCATTCATGACGCTCTTCATCATTTCGTTTCGTCATTATTTTCTCTCACACATGGCTATTACTCTCACTACTTCTCCTTCACTGTATTAGTATTTCATCTCCTCTCCCTTTATCTCTCACTCAATATATATATATATATATATATATGGATTATTTTCCGTTTGAGAGCAGTCGGGTTCATTTTTAGTATTCTCGTTTGTGAGAGCAGTCGATTTTATTTCAGATATTCTCACTTTAAAAATCATCTCCGGCTAATCGTTGAGAGGAAGTTGGTGTTACCTTGGCGGAGGTTTGCGTTTGTTATAAACACAAAATAATTTCATTTAGGCAAAAAAAATTTTTTAAACTTGTGAGAAGACAGAGGCTCTGACTGAAAGAATTACAATGTACATGACAAATGGCAGTAATTGGTTCAGAATTCTGTGTAAAATTTGCTTAATCCCTTCATCAGAAAGATATATTTACATTTTGTGTGCTTTTGAAATTCTTTAAAATTTATTTGCTTCTCATTGTAACATCACATTTCTTTTGCTGGAATATGTAGGATACTTTCTTTAATAAGTTACTTAAGAGAAGTTCAATGCCCTTACCAACTTTGTTGCGTTTCCAATACCAGACATATTGATGCAATTGATTTTCAGCTTGAACATCTGTGGGAAAAAACATATATATGAAGAGAATTCCAGAGGATAGCTGTTCTGGAGAGGAAGGATTGGTTAAATCTCAGTAGTGCAACCCAATAAAGGTTTATGGGAAGAAAAAAGATAAAATTTTGTCATATCCTGAATACTCCAACCACACATACATGCATACACACACACACATATATATATATATATATATATATATAGGTATACAACTGGATTACACATGGTATGTTTATAAACATACAATACCATGTGTATCCCAGTAGCATCATAAGTAAGACTGAAATGTTTGGTGGCCAGAAGGGCACCCAGCCATGAAATAATGTCTCAGAAAATCCATCTGGCTTGTATCCGCATTGAAATGTGAATATAAAATGAAGATGATGATAACATACAGATCAGGGCAACTCCTGCTACCTAAACCAGCATGTCATCTAGAAAATGAAAGTCATGTATAATTTGAGGGAATCTGGTTTCTTTCCACTTGTTTCTCATAAAAATGAAAGATTTAAATTTTGATTATGTTATTTCCATTCAACTATACATCTTAAGCATGCATTGCATTCTTTGCATAAAAAGTGGTATTCGGCTCGTGTTTGTGAGATCATGAGTTCAATTCCCACTGCTGTATTATGTCCTTGAGCAAGACACTTTATTTCATGGTGATCCAGTCCACTCGGCTGGCAAAAATGAGTCATATGTGTATTTCAAGGGGGCAGCCTTGTCACACAATCTCCCTGAGAAGTATGTGAAGGGGTATGCATGCTTGTGGAGTGCTTGACCACTTGCACATTAATCTCATGAGCAAGCTGTTCCATTAATCGGAACAACTGGAACCCTTGTCATCATAACCAGTGGAGTGCCAGTTATAGATATATATATTCCCTATATATCCCTGTTCACCATTCACTGCATTTCCTTTCTCCTTCTGCAATGTTGCAAACTCTGTGCTCACTTACTCTGTCCAATCCCCAGTACCACTCAGCTTACATTCATCTCACTGTACCTTGAGGCTATGCCCCGGCACATCACTACCATCTCCTTCTTCTTCCAACTGGGGCAGCTATGTATCTCCTCTACAGTAAGATACCTGTTTCTGTCCCTCTAAGTTTTACCTTACATCATCTGGCACAAAGCCTCAATACCACTTCCCATCTCAGTTGAAGGATTTTTGTCCTGGAAGTTACTTGGTGACCTCACTGGTGTTGGTGCCATGTGAAAAGCACACAGCACACTCTGTAAAG
This sequence comes from Octopus sinensis, assembly GCF_006345805.1. Taxonomy (NCBI): domain Eukaryota; kingdom Metazoa; phylum Mollusca; class Cephalopoda; order Octopoda; family Octopodidae; genus Octopus; species Octopus sinensis. The sequence continues at coordinate 60,846,674 of NC_042998.1, read as the reverse complement.
TGGTTGGTGTTAGGAATGATATCCAGCCATAGAAGCCATGCCTAAGTTAATAGTAGAGCCTGGTGCAGTCATCTGGCTTGCCAGTTCCTGTCAAATCATGCAACCTATGTTAGCATGGAAAACAGACATTAAATGATGATGATGATAGTAATTCTAATCTTTGAGGAATTATTAATTGAGTTAAGTCATCCTGTAGAGAGATAAACACTATTGATATTTAGAACATAGTTTAGCATAAAATTTTGACGGATGGTTTTATTTTAGATCACTTTTAAATGGGATGTTGGCATTATAAAACATGAGTAGTTTTGGGCAAGTTGATACAAAAAAAAAAAAAAAAAAAAAGATACCAGCTATAGATTTCACCTAATAAAGAATTACTGCAATGATTAACATTTCCATGGATGGAAGAAACTACCACCAGAAAACTACTCTTTTTAATAGCACAAATGTTTCAGAAAATATTGCTGCCAGACAGCATTATCTATTTGGCTGCAAGTTTCAAGAAAAGACCATACAGTAATAGATTTGAACTGAGTGAAATGAGCTTTATCATGTCACATATCTCTGTTGATTCTGGAACTGAAGTACATCATAAAATAGACTTGGAAGCTTTCCAGAATAGCCAAACTGGTAAAAAGATAAGTGCAATAAAACTGATATTTATTTACAGTCAGTCCTAATCAGTTTTCATGAGTTGGTAAGTTGAAAGATGGCCAAGAGATATCAGTGGTTCTTTCCTAAAGCAAGAACTTTTTGTATTTTGGTTTAGTTAAATTCAAGAAAAGGAATATTCATTCTTTCCAATCATTTTCAGTTTAAATTTTTAAAAAATAAAATAAAATTTCTAATGTCGACACATTTTTGTGTAGAAGGCATAGTTGTTGATATTGACTCTTGTACTTGACTAGTACTTCATTTTTATCAGCTCCACAGGGATGAGATGTAAAGCTGTACCCTTGTCTTGCCATCATCTGATGGTAGTAAATGAACACCACCATCATCATGCAAGTAGTGTTTCTCATTTCTAGTTTTCCATGAAAAACATTTCTGACCATTGAAAAATCAACAAATTCTGCTCGACTCATATAGCATGAAGCAAATGGATGTTAAATGAATTCATAGTTCATAATGGTGTGCATTATATCCAAGGGATGGAGTGCAGTGTTAGTAACAAATAATAAAACTTTATTTTTAACAATACATTATCCAACCAACTGCAAACCTGAAACAAAAAGAATCAAATCAAGCTGAACCTATTCATAAAGCTATGCACCTGTATATGAACTAAGATTTTAATTTTTACCAAGTCCTATATTTGTGTAAATAAGGAGAACAGAAAAATTCAAAAATGGGAAAGAAGTTCAACAGGACTGTATTCTTTCTCCATGCTTGTTTAACATCTACACAATGGATATAAGAGAATACAGGAAGAAGATGGCATCAAAATAATAGGCTTGCATATTTCTAATCTAAGCTAGAGAGACAATACTGTTCTACTTGCCATGACTGAAGAAGACAGTATCAAATACACATAAGGAAACAAGTCATGGTGAGAAAAAGAGACAGTAAATGTTAACATCAAACTGGGCAGTGAGAGGCTTGAACAGGTTGAATTGTATAAGTTATAAGTATCTTGGTGCTCAAATCTCCAATGAAGCTGCATTTAAGAAAAACTTAGGATAGGCCTAGTCATGACAAGGATGTTTATGGAAGAGCTTAATAACATCTGGAACTGCAAAAGTGTCCCAATTAAGTTAAAAACAAGGCTAGTGTGAGTGCTTATTAGACCAATAGGCATTTATGGTTGTGAAGCATAAACTCTGAACAAATTTATAGGGAATATAATCAATGCATTTGAAAAGTCTATAGGAGATTGTTACGAGCCGCTTACAAGGACCCTTGGAATAATGAATGAATGTTACAAGTAGGTGAAAGACAACAACTGCTGAACATTGTGAAAAAACAAAAGCCTATCTATTGTGGCCATAGTCAATGAAGCATAGGTCAGGAAAACATTATCATGGAAGATGGTAGTAGATCAAGAGGCAGGCAAAGAATGCAGTAGATGGACAATGTCATGAGCAGCAAGGCAGCTGGAGAACTCATGCTTAATTGGAAAGACTTTCGTTAGGACGTCACCAGTGCTGCTGGACTGGCTCCTGTGCAGGTGGCACGTAAAAAGCACCATTTGGACGTGGCCGTTGCCAGTACCACCAAACTGGCCCTCATGCCGGTGGCATGTAAAAGCACCCACTACACTCTCAGAGTGGTTGGCGTTAGGAAGGGCATCCAGCTGTAGAAACTCTGCCAGATCAGATTGGAGTCTGGTGCAGCCATCTGGTTTGCCAGACCTCAGCCAAACCGTCTAACCCATGCTAGCATGGAAAGCGGACGTTAAATGATGATGATGATCAATGTGTTGCAGGTGTATGGTACACGATGATGATGAAGTAAATAAAGATATAACAAGAACTTTTGGACACAAAAGAGAATGTTACAAAAGCTAAACTAGAAACTAAATTGGAAACAAGTAAATAAATAAAACAGTAAAATGACATTTATTTTATTTATTTTAGAAACCAAAAGAAAAAAAAAACAAAACAATTTAATTAAACAAAATATTTGAGACTGAAATGAGCAAGTGTTCCAGACTGAATGATCTTTGCTAGAATAGAGTTTAGTGTCACTATTTCAATTTGAAATCTTTAATTTTATGTTTTTGATGAGTTCCATGATAGGATATTTTCACAAAAAAAAAAAAAGTGTGGAGTGTCATTAAAATATATAAAAAAAGACATCCTCTTTATATGTTTTGAATTTAAATACATTGGAAGAAATTTATCAAGAAAGAGACTCAAATTATGTTATATGCATAACTGATTTCTTCATATTTTCTACCTGTCCAGATTTCATTATTGAAATCGAAAAATAAAAACAAAAAGATATTGTTTACCTAAATTTTCAATGGTCAATGACTTAACAAGGAGGAGTGGTTGGGGAGAAACAAAAGTATGAATTTTTAAAAAGTTTTATCAGAAATTACATAAACTTTTCAAACATTTGTAAACACTTCATCACAATTGTCAGATTCTTAGTTCAACAATTGGTTTTCAACAGGATTTTAAAAACATTTTTAGAAATGTCATGTGTACATACATACATACACACAATATTATGAAGTTGGAACAAACAGGACAAATACAACTCAATACAATAGTATGTGCATTGATATATATATATAAATACATGTATGTATATATATATAAATATACTTATATATGTATATATGAATTTTTTGCGTAATAGGATAAAAAAAACAAGGCTTTATAGATATTAGAGCATTTATAGATAGATGTGTGTGTGTGTGTGTATATATATATATATATATATATACATATGTGTGTGTGTGTGTGTGTGTGTGTGTGTGTGTGTGTGTGTGTGTGTGTGTGTGTGTGTGTACACACACACACACAAACACTTTTATTAGTTTCAATTGGCAGAAAGCTACCCATTTCATGCATGGTACTTAAACTATTTGATAAGTGCTCAAACTCTTGGTCTTGAGTTACATGTAACTGTCTGTCAATTGGAAACAATATATGCACATATACATACATGTGTACATACATGTGTACATTGTTATGTTGAAATCAAAGTTTATACAGATTTCTTTGTATATTGTAAAAGTAAAACAGTACAAATGTGGTTATACATGTTCTTTCTTAGCTTAGTTCAGAGAAGGAAGGGCAAAGTCCATGGTCATTTACAGGGTCTCCAGATTGTAGAGAAAAAGGAAGAAACTACAACCCATGGGTTGCTGCAGTAGAAAGCATTGCATCAAGACAATGAGTTATGCTATAATCTGATAGAAATGTTTGCCAAAGAATGGAATTTGCAAGAGACAACTATCAGAAGGTGGTGTTAAACTGCTTAATGGACCAAAAGTCTGGATGTTTGTGATTAGATGTGTGTGAGGGTATGAGAATTTGACTGTTTCATTCATACTGCTTCGTTATGGATATTCAGGACCAGGCTACCATGATTTGGTGTCACTGTGGTAATAACTATACTAAGTGTAGTTCAATGCCATTGTCCCTGCACCATTAAAAATACTTTAACCTTAAAACGCACACATCTAATCATTGATGTGTGCCTTTCATACATGCATATGCTCACACTCTGGGTATTTGTGAATAAACTTTAGCAAGCCATAAATGGAAGATGACCAAAAATAATGTTAGGTAGCAGGAACCAAATTTTAACATTTTTCATATCTCCTTCAGATGTATTGACAGTCCCAACATTGCAGGCTTAAATCTGACAAAGGAAACGAAAAGGTATGCTATGCTTGTGGTTCTTTCTACCAAACACATTACTTGGAGATAATTGTCTTCTTGAATGTGGCTTGGCTCGACAGAGTCATTCAGATTTAGGAAAGAAACGCAAACCTTTGGAGAGATGTGTCATTCGTGACCAAGAGACAGAAACATTCTCACAGGTCAGATGTCATAAAGACAGCTAAATTTGTCCAACAAGTCTAGAACATCGTCAACAAAATCTCCAGCAGTTTGACAAAGGTCACTGCCAAGCAGCTCAAGGTGACAAAGTTTAGTATCATATGCCAGGTGCACAAAAACATCAGGTACCATCCTAATATAAATAAAGGGTGGCAAATGTTTGACCAGACCGATGAGAACTGTGTGAGCATATAATCCCCCTAGCATTATGTGATATTGTAGCTGTCATGATATAAGCCCCTGTAAGCTAGATATATATTGGAAAATAGGGTGCTGATATCATGGTGGTGCCAGTGATACTGGCATGCAGTCATTTCTATGGCCACAATTGAGCCATCATTGGGGCTTTGTTAAATGGTCTGTTTCCATATATACATATAATATAGAGAAAAAGCATACATTCGTGTATATGTGTATATATATATATATATATACACACACACACACACACACACACACACACACAAAGGGTGTATGAAAAGTTTTGAGCTTTCAAGGCCTTTGAGCCTTGAAGGCCTGTACCTTCATCCGGTCTTGTACCATGTTTTTTTTTTTTTTAGGTTCATGACTTTTCCTACACCCCTCGTACACATATATGCACACACACACACGTAAGTACATACATATATAAATATACATACATGCATATACACATACAAATATACATACACTTATATATATATATGGGAACAGCTGGCTGAATTGTATTTTTTTCATTATCAATTTACTCTTAAAATCATGTTATAGCATTTTCTCACACTTTAGCAACTGGGTGAGAGACTGAAAGAGGCCATGGAATAGTGATATTTTATATACAACCCCACCATCACATACATAGAATTTATTAATTACTAAATATGTAAGTAAATATATCATCTGACTACTACAGCCACAAATGGTCGTGGATGCCATAATGACTTTTTTTATATATAAAAACTGCTGCTTAAAACAAGTATGTGTGTGCACATATGCATGCACACGTATCTGCCGTGTGTGTGTGTGTGTGTGTGTGTGTGTGTGTATAAATGGTTTTGTTTTTAGAGAACCATAACAGCAGTAATAAACTTGACTTCAATATTTAACATAAACTCTGTTCAAATGTCTTTAAAGATTCTTTTTGTTACATTTTTATATCACTTGGAAAAAATGCAAAGAAATTTTAAAAGAAAAAAAAACAATAAAATTTATAAAAACTGATCAGTTGTGAACTGATCTACAACAGTACACAGCAAAGAATGAACAAAAGAAGCTTGTTGACATGTAGCAATAACAATAAATAAATATGACACTGAAACAATAGTTAAATAGGAAGGCACCACCTTACTGCCAAAAAATGAAGTGCTGGATGGAAGAAGAGTAAAAAAAACATCAAAATTGTAAACAACAAATTATGTAGATGCAACAAAAACAAAGTTTGTGAGAATGTTTTTTGAGAACTGCACATCACAGAAAAAGGAGAAAAAATTCAGCAACAAGATTTGCATTACTTAAACTCATCTGAGTGGAATAAATGCATCAAGATTCTTAGGCAGCTCACTTTATGCACTGGTGTATGCATGAAGTGAACTCTTCTCGTATAAATGCATCTTCAATTTGAGATTCTTAGTTTAACCCTATAATATCTAATGTTGATAAATTCTTTGATGCTTCAACAACTAAGCTCATGAAAAGTAAAAAGAAAAAAAGAACAAAGATTTATGTTCTGTAAATATTCATTTCCTTCAAATAAAATTATTACATGTAAGCAATTAAAATATGTGGTAGTTATTGTCTTGTTTGTCACTTGCCAATTGTTTTTTTTTTTTTACTTTTTGATAATTTAGGTATTATGAAGTTAAAAGAGGAAAGTTATACTGACTGATCAATATTTTCTTTGTATCTCAACCACTGCATTCAAATTCCCATACTCATGGAAAATAGATATTAAAGAACAAATGTTCTTTAAAATAACCTCATTCCTACTCCAGCAGCTTTAACCATCAAGGAAGAGCATGGGGACGTTTCAGACTAAATATGAACTGAGGTTAAATATATTTCCAACCCTCTTCAATTTTTTAATCTCTAAGACAGGACAAGCCAAAACTAAAAGGAATTTTACGTGCAGAATAATATTAGGCATAACATGTACCAATTTAAGTTGGAAATCTCTGTCTCAGGCTGGTGTTATAATGCCTAATATTTTATATTGGAAGCCTTAGCAGTTAACTAGTTCATAATCTGATTCTTCTATGTTATGTCTTACTGCTTACATAAAATTCCTGGCCATTAATATATATGTAAATGCAGCATAACCTATCATGTTTATATGCTAAGTGACTGACTAGTACTTGTAGAGATGTTTAGTTGCTGCTTAGAGCAATGGTCAGGCAAAGAATCTAATTTTCACATCTCCCTTTCTCTCAATACATATAATCATAGACACGTTACATTGAAGACACAATTATGTTTGAGTTTAGCCTTCTTTTATCAAATTATTTTCATAGTGTTCTAGGCTCTCTAGAATACTAAACAAACAGTTTGAGTTTCTTCACCTCAGCATTAGAAAGAAATATTAGTGGCACACTGATGATGCATTTGGCAGCAAGTATCACTGGAAAACTCTGAAAACTTCACATTTGAAGTCAAGAGTTAACTCTTGAAATAAGATCAATGTTCTTTAACAAAGTACTTGTTGCAGATTCAGTTTCCTTTGAAAAAATGTGCCTATGGTGGTGAAATGCTTAGGGTGTAGGTCAGTCATAAGCCCTAGGATATATAAAGCCAGAGCTTAACCCAATTTCTATGGTGTACAAGTAACTGAAATTGCAATACTTTCTCCAGAATGGGATGTTGATCCATCATAGGGTTAATTTCCCAGTTATTAATGGAACTCATTTACAGCTGATTGGAGCAACGTGAAATGAAGTGTTTTGCTCAAGAACACAATGCATTGTCCAGTTCAGGAATCAAAACCATGATCTTATGATTCTAAGTTTAATACTTCACAGTGACCATTAAGTGGTGAAACATTTAATGCTAAAATTAACTGAGCAATTTTCCAGGCACCATTCTCTATGAATTCAAGGATGCTACAATCATGGAGGTATTTATCTCTTATTAATTGCTGGCAAGAATACACCTAAACCACTTCATTCCCCCATCTTACAAGTAACAATCTCCTGCCAGTAAACCAATGTGTTTTTTTACTATGACTGGGGCAAGACAGATCCAGAACTGTATAGATCAAAATCAGATTGCTTAGTTTGTTAGTTTCATTGGAAAATTTTTATGAGTGACAGTAAATATTGATAAAATTGTTTATAATAACTGTCTTATATTCAAACAAATTTCTTTATGGCATCAGACAAACAAAAAGCTGCTTAATTTCATTAAGTTCAAGGGAACTAGTATTTTCAGTCCCCCAATTGAATATTTATTCACTTTCAGTTTCAAAGGATGAAGAAACTTCCTAAATATGTATGTTAATTTGTTGAAGAAATAACAGTAAATAATAAAAGTTAGTGACAACATACACTATATATATGATATAGTCACACACACACATACACACATAAATTTAACATGTAAGGGAGAATTACTTGGAATGATCGTGAAAGCTAAGACAATAATAATAATAATAATAATTTGGGCACAAGGTCAGAAATTTTAAGAGCAAGGGGAAGCAGATTTCATCAACTCCAGTGCTCAACTTGTACTTAATCCCAAAAGGATGAAAGGGGAAAAAAATCAACCACAGTAGTATTTGAACACAGCATGTAAAGTATCAGAAGAAACACCATCAAACATTCTCTCTGACATGCTAACAATTCTGCCAGCTTGCTTAGTGATAATAGTAGTACAACTATGTATAACAAATGATTTATTGAACAAGTTAATATACAAGTTGTAAAAAGTTCAGTTCCAGCTGTGCTCCCAAAGAATAAATTAATGCTGAAGCTTACAAGTAACAGCTGGTTTCCTTCTTTGAAATAACTACAAACATCAAGGTGGTTGTTTTAAACATTTAATTTGCATGCAAGAAATTACTACTTCATTGAAGGAAGAAATACTGTATTAGAAGTGAAGAAGGAATAAAACATCACCACAGGTGTAATACATGTGTTACATTAACAGATAAAGAGAATTTCTACACAGTTGCTCAAGCCACATCTTTCTCAAATTACATCCTCTCATCTTAATAATAATCCTTTCTACTATAGGCACAAAACCTAAAAAATTTTTTTTGGGGGGGGACTGTCAATTACATCAATCCCAGTGCGTAACTGGTACTTAATTTATCAACCCCAAAAGGATGAAAAGCAAAGTCGACACTGGCAGAATTTGAACTCATAATGTGAAGAAAGACAAAATACCATTAAGCATTTCATCCTGCATGCTAACAATTCTGCCAGCTTGCTACCTTAATAATAATAATAATAATAATAATAATAATAATAATAATAAAAGGCTATGTAGTTTGAGTGACAACATGTTGGGATGGTTATGACTGGAGTTTCTTTGATTATAGGTCTGCTCAGTGGGTACTGAACAACAACAGAATAAACTTCGGGACTTAAAGTAGAACAAAATGTCTCTCTAAATGTAGGACATTTGGTGAGAATATGAGAAATGTGATTATAAATCAAAACTAATCACCAAATGTATTCAAAAAGTTAGCATTAGGCAATGTGTAAAAGATCATGCAGTGCTTAATGCATAAATGTGCATGCATTGAAAGTATGTATCTGCATAAAAGCAATCATTAACAGAATGCCTTTATCAACCTGTATTACATGTAAAATATGTAGCTTTTATCAAGTTAAAAGAAATTTATTGATTGTCTGCATGTGTATGTGTTTATTTTTTTACTTCCTTCACATATCTCTTCAGATGGATCTTAAATATCTGTGAGAATCAATAGTTCTATGATATAATATCAATACCAATAATGAGGCAGGTGGTTGATGTAAGGTCTATTAACCAAATACCAACTGGCATAGTTCTTCCCCCCCCTTCCCTGCTTATCCTATAATCTTGAAATCAAAAACCCAAATAAACTATAAGTATTGAAAATAGATAGAACTATTGCCATTAAAACTGAACCAACACCAACTGTTGCAGCTATTTATGGTCAAGAATCTTCAGTTATTTATACTTCTTCAAAATGATTCTGCTTTAGTTGGAAGTGGGAAAAGAAGAAAAGGAAGGAAGGAGAGGAAATGGTAGTACAAGGAAAAGCTTACTTTAATTTACACCTCTATTCCTTAGCTTACAAAGGTACGTTAGTGTTGCACCAATCATCCTCACCATTATCTCTCTCTCTCTCACACACACACACACACACGAGCCTCAGTTCATATTTAAAATAACCACTCAGCAGCCATGCCAGCAAACTTAAAATTTCTATTAAGAGACAAATTAGGATGCCACTTGATTAGCTCTAGTAACAATTTGCAAACATCACATACTCTCTTTATCAGACATCTTCAGTAATAAATACAGAGAAACCCAGCAGATGTACAGTTAGCATTGATGAACACACAAACTACAAGTGAAACAAGAAATAAAACAGAGGGAAAAGAAATCCTATGCAGTGAATAAGAAAGAAGACTGCACTGTCAAAGACATGTGATGTGTATGAAGGATGACTGCAGGGTGAAGAAATATTACACAATCTGAATGGAGAAAACCTGTGGAAGAAGACAACGGAACAAATGAAAGCTGGTCTCAGTTAGCTGGGCTTCACAAAGGAGATGACAAGAGACTGCAATAAGTAGTGGGATGCTGTACTGTAAAGACCCATAAATAGATGAAAAAAAAAATATGGTCATAAAATGGGGGAAAGCACTGCAAAAATCCTGAATTATTCTGTTGCTGATAGAAAAACATTTTCCAGCAATCAGCTCTGTTTCTCATCCAGTTCTAGCAATTATGGAAAGTCTACTGACAACAAAATCGAGAAAGAAACCATCTTTAGGTCAGCAAAACACACTCTGGATTAATATTTTGTTGCCAGTAGGATGGAGTAGAATTTGTCAAAACAGAGATGTAGCATGGTAAAAGTTCGAGAAAATTGAACCTGTGTTTGAAACTTTCAAGTACAAGCTACAGAACCTTCTGGCAACTATTGTTAACTTTGGTATATCAAATACAGAGTGGGTTCCACCACTGTTCAAGATTATCCATGAATGTTATATGACACAGGAGGAGGAAGACAAGTAGTCAGTATAAGAGTCATTGAAGACACACGATAACTATGAATCAGTGCTGAATCTTAGTGGAAAGGAGAAACTTTTTAGATGGGGTGTTGTCAATAACTGTTTAGAATTCATAACTTTTTATCTTTTACTCTTAAGCTTCATTCATTGGGTTTTTGTTTAAGGTCTCTGTTTAAATGATTAGATTGACTCCAGTATCATGTGGATTTTACTAAATGATACAAGTCTTGCCAATGCAGACCAACACCAGTCTCTTAGGAGTCTGACCAAAGCAAACTAAATGGAAGAAACTTGAGAAAGATGAAGAGGTGATGAAAGCTGAACCTGATGAAGGAGATGACCAGGGTCCACAACAAGTGGCAAGACATTGAAGAAAGCCCTTTCAACCCATGCCAGCATGGGAAAAGTGGACAAAACAATGATAATAACAATTGTTAACAAACAAACTTAGAGCAGATCTGTATTAAAGCAAGTGAAAGACAAGTCCCACACCTTCTATTTAGCTTCATTCAGAAATCCAATACTGCTTGGAGGTACACTTTTGATTTGTAATCATATTTATATATTCATCAATCCAATTTGGTTAAGGGCTTTATTCCAGTTTTGATGTATTATCTTAAAATAAAATTTAATGTGTATGTATAAAAGAAAGAAAGCAAATGTATATAAATAGCATGACTAAAAAGCTACCAGTTTATGTTATAAAATAGAAAACTCATCACTGTAAATGGTTGATGAAATATTTCAATGTGTTTTTCTCTTTCTTTTCTTTTTTTATTGTACTTGGTGGATTAAATTATATTTATGAGCTGCAACTAAAAATTAACTGTGATTTAGTTTTGTGTTAGTTATCTAAAATATATAATTTCTTCTGAAAATATATTAACTTTCTAATATGAAAAAGAATTAGACAAAAATATAGAAGGATCCAAAAGCATATTGCAGCTGGATTCATTTGTGGAAGACTGACTACTAGAAAAATTTTGAAACTTATTTAGGGAAAAAAAAAAAAAAAAAATCTTTATGGAAAGATAAAAATCCTCAATGAAAATATCTAATTCAATTCTGAGATTCCATAATCAAGAATTTTTGTCAACAGTCCATATAATGTAATCATTATTTCAACCTTTGTCTAAAATAGTGAAATATAAAAGTAGGCTTCTAGATTTAGACAGATAATACATTGGATTCAGCACAAGAAATCAGGGTAGTTTAGTGTGGGTGGGGGGATAGCGGAATATTTTAATAGAGAATTTTAATATTTCCCGAAGTTAAATTTTAAAGCTATCTTAAAGCCTCAGAATTATCTAGAATATCTTACACAATTATCAGGTTTATAACAAATAAAAAGAACATTTATTTTGGAAATGTCTAACAAAAACAAACAAAATGAATTTCATGAAATATGAAAATATTAAATAAAATCATGAAATCAATACTGAAATGTAAGTGAAAAGTAAACTGCAGATTATGACCAAAGAATGAAAGACTTCTGGTATGGCATTGCTAATCTACAGTGTCAGCAAGCAGATAGGAGGGAAAGAAATTCAACAGAATCAATAGGTTTATGTATCAACTATAATATGTATATATATTTATCAACAGTGACATGGAAAATTGCTTATAACAGGGAAGAGAAGGTTTATCATGAAATACAAGTGAAACATTTGGATCATTCAGAATAGAAGTTTTCTTTGCCATTACTAGTCTGCTGCAAAATACTTTCCTTCCTCTTTTTTTCCTCAGCTTTGGCATCATTTAACTTCTTTTAGTCATCACATTGTTTTTTTTGTTGTTTTTTTTTTTGTCTCTCCAGCTTCAGAGAAATGAGACCAGAGTTTATTTTCATTAATATATACAGAGTATTACAGAAAGAAAGAGGTAAACATATATATATATATAACAATGGAGAACACTTTCGTTAATGTTCTCACCTCCAATTAAATGCAAGAATCTTCCAGCACGAATCTTCTTTTTTTGTTTCGTTTTTCTTTTTGGTTGATAAGTGTCCCATTCATTGGAGTGCACAGTTCGAATGCATATTGCAACACACACATCGTTCATTCATTGGACGTGGGGGAATAAGGTCAAGGTCTTCATCATCCGGTTCTAAGTCAAGGTTGAAACCATCTTTGATAAGCTGCTCAGTGATTTCTTTGTGGGCAGTTTTTGAAAGATGGGATGTAAAATCATCTTCGCTGCTATAGAATAAAATATTAGACAAAATAATTCAATATATCTGACACAGATTGCTAAAATAAAAAAGAAATACTTCAGTCCATTCAGAAAATTGCAAAGATTAAGAGATTGTATCAGACTATAAATTAGAAATTCATCACAAAAAAAAAAAAAAATTTTAATTGATAACACAATATTAAATTCTATTCAGAAATACTAGATTAAATTTCATTGAAATAAAAGAAGTTAAAAAATATAAAGGAACTACATTGCTTCAAATATTAACTAAATTTGCATAATAACTATTTTAAATATCACAAACCTGGCACCACATCTGCAAATATTATTCAATTGCCATTAACATCAGAAAATTGGTGTGTTATAGAAGGTAATATCAATGTAGATAGAGCATTAAATATATATATATATATATATATATATATAACAAAGATATTGAAATGTTACCTTAGAAATGTATAAATTGTCCTGATATTTCAAGTTAAAATTTTAATGAGATAAATTACATGTCCAGTTTGTTGGTGTCAGATCCTAATAAAATTACAGTGTTTTTAAAAGATGCAGATATTTGATGTTTCAACTGTGTTCCATGATCTACATTTTGTTGTAGGTTGTGTGAGCAAGGGAAAAGTAGGTCAAGAACTGTGAATCATTGTATTTACAGCATCTACTGGCATTCATTCAGTTTGAGCTGATTGCTGACTGTGGGTTTGCAATTTTCTTTTTTTTTTTTTTAATTAGAATAGCTTTTTAGTAATTGATATTGTGATCTATAGCTTTAATGGTAGCAGTTGACATATATATACATTTTTTTTTGGTGTCCTTGTTTTAAATGTTTTTGCATTTGTCAAGATGGATTTTAAAAAGATTAGAGTGCATGCATTGAGATACTCTTTGATTAGAAAGTGTAGTGGCCGAATAGTACTGCCAATGTACAACTGGCACACATGATCTCATATGTAGGCATATGACAGTTAGCAAGCCAGCATAGGATTATGTTATGAGTGAAGTGGTAGTGGTGGTCGTGGGGAGTCTTCAACAGATATTTCCACAGGGAAATATCCTGAGAAGGCTAGCCATATATTTAGCTCTCTCTCCTGTGGAAAGCTTTGCAGATGGCAGTGTTTATATTCTGACTAAAGTGCAGTAGCTTCAAGAAACAAGTGTTAGAAGAAAGATTTCATTTTTAGGTGGGGTTTGGGGCTTTGAAGATGACTGATAACATGCTGAGCACCTGTTGGTTTTCAGTAACTTTTGGAATTGAGTAGTAGGAATGGTCCAATCTTCTGTTTAACTTTTATCTGTTTTAGTCAAACGAATCGACTCTAGTATTTTTTTTAAGCCGGTACTTATACTAGCAATCTCTAATGCTGAAATGCTAAGTTATGAATTTCTTTATTTGCGAGGATGTAAATACACCAACACCAGTTGTCGAGGAGTGGGGGGGGGGACAAAGACACACACACACACTCGATGGGTTTCTTTCAGTTTTCATCTACCAAATCCACTCACAAGGTTGACCCAAAGCTATAGAAGACATTTGTCCAAAGTGCCACACTGCGGGACTGAACCCAGAACCAAGTGGTTGGGAAGCAAACTTCTTATTTCTTTACTGCCCACAAGGGCAGTATAGAGGGGACAAACAAGGACAGACAAAAACGGATTAAGTCGATTACATCAACCCCAGTGTATAACTGGGACTTAATTTATCAATCCCGAAAGGATGAAAGGCAAAGTCAACCTCGGCGGAATTTGAACTCGGAGCGTAACAGCAGACGAAATACCGATAAGCATTTCGCCCAGCATGCTAACATTTCTTACCACACAGCCTCACCATGATACTGTAAATGCTTAATAAACACATACTCTACAAAAAAGTACCGAGTAATTTCTCAGTTCAATGTCAAATTGTCTTTCATATATAACTTAACATAAACAATATTAATTATTTGTTTAGATATACAACAATGCATGTAGCAAGATTTGAACTTGTTGTCTTGCAGTGGATTACATCAAGTATCTGAACTACTTTCTCTCTGTAATTACAAGAAATTTAAATATTTGAAAATTCTGACTACTGCACATTTAGTCTATTGATATTAGTCTTTAGCACCTTGAAATTTGTAGCAATCATACACACACACAGGTATTTAGTAGCATAAATTTTGTAGGTAAATAGCTTGAATAGATTAAGGAAGTGTTCATGGAAGGATCTGAACTCATGATCATCACTTAATCCACATGATCACAAAGTCTACACTTTTCTCATATATATTCTATACTACCACTTGGTTCAAAACTATTTATTACCTTTTCCCTTTTAAATTACTTTATGCTCTTCAATACTCATGGCCAGCTTAATTTACCAACAAGAATTAATGTTCATATTAAAAATTCAGTATTGCAAATTTTCCTATACATTTCATATGCAAATCAAAACATTTAAAATCTTTGAAAAACCAAAACAAAAGTAAGAAAGCTGAAACAAAGTATTTTATTGAATGTTATAATCAGCTGAACCAAACAAGGCAAAGCTTTATTATTCTATAAGAATGATAATGCTTTGCTTTGATGCAACTAAACCAAGAATTTTTAATTAATAGAATGAAATTGATTAAGAGCAGTGAGTTGATGTGAAGGATGTTAAATTAATAAATTAAGCCATGCAAAGTCAAAGTAAATGAAATAGGAAATAATGATGTTCAGTGAACTATAACTAGAAAACATAGCAATGGTATGTGCACAAGATAACCGAGTGAATATGTTGTGAGGAAGAAGAAAAACTACTAAGCAAGTCAAAATAGAAAGCAAATAGTATAGCATGTTATTGTAGAAGATGCATAAAAATGAAAAAGTGCATGAATAGAGAAATAAGTTTGTTGTTGTTGATTTTGTTTGCAAGTAGTCCTGGTCAGCTGTGCTTAAGCAGACCTACAACATAGAGATAGCCAATATTTAGGGGTAACACACAGGTCTAGCATCCAATACATATGTTCTACTTATGGACATATGAGGGTAACACTGTGATGTAAGTATTTATGTGTTGCTGGATGTAACAGAAGAAAGTTATAATCTCCAGTTTTGTTGAAAACTGTTTCAATTCCAAAAGTTAGAGATCTTAGCACCTTTCTTTCAGCAATATATTTCTTGAGACTATATCATGAAATTTTCTTTGACTCAAAAGCTGAATTAGAGTGGAGAAAATGTAGTTACACACACACACATGGTAAATAGACAAAAAACTAGCAAACCTGTCATGTGTGTGTGTGTGTTCGCACGTGTTCATGCATCTGCATGTGTGCGTGCATTACATTTCTTGTTATGACCTCAGCTTCTTGAAATTTGTAGCTCTGTACATTTGAAGACATGTGGAATAAAACATCCCTTACTTGAAAAACAAGTAGGGGTCAGAAGAGTGTCCAGCCACAGAATCTTGCCTTAAATCACCATCTAACCTATACTTGAAGGAAAAGTTATGTCATAAGAATTTATAAACTTTGAGAATGTGAAATAATTCTTTTTTGGAATGGTGAAACTTGAAACAGATAATGCTACAAATAATAGCATGTATAGATCTGGAAAGGAAAAGATTTTTAACCCAATAACACACTGTTATTTATAGCTTTAGCTGTTTTGAGTTTCACTGTCCCCAAAAAATGAATGGTGTGTGTCTGTGTGTTCTACTACATGTTCACTTTTCCAAGGTTATATCTAGGCCAACGAATGGTATGAGGGATAACTGTTGAAGAGTCTATGAATCTTGTTCATTCACCAGCACTCTTGTGCATTATTAACAATAACCCAATGAATTTTCCTACAAATAGGTGCCGAAAAGGATTCAGCAGACAAAGACCCGTTAGATTATCTTTTAAGCATATAACACACTAAAGAGTGAGCTGGAAAGGCAACATATTTAACAGGTAGGACAGGAGCAGCTGGACAGCTAGAGTTATCGACTCAAGTTCACCGTTAAGGTGCAATTCTGCACTAAGAAGAAGTTTGGAAAGTTACAATTGTAAACTAAAATTAAATCGTATCAAGACTGACAAAACAAGGTACCATTAGTATAAGAGAACAAAGGTGTTGAGAAATCACTATGCCACAAGTTGCTCAGTTACAGCTGATAGGAGCTACTCGACTAATTAACTATCATAATGATTCAAGTGCAATGATAAAGTTTTGTGGTAATTATGATGATGATGATAAAAATTATGATGAATGTCACACTGAGTCCAACAAAACTAATTGGCTGAATAATGAAATACCAAAAGTATAGTAGAAGTTTTACTATATATAGAAGAATTCATAAGCTGGAAGTCGGGGGTGGGTATGTAGGAGGTAAACGTAAAGACAGGAAGTAGTTCACGTAGTCTTTTGCCGGTTTTATCAATTGAAAAGTGTGTTGATTAAAGATTCTATTGTATTTCTTCAATTTAGAAAAATTGCCTATTTAAAGCAGCAGAAAATTTAGCCGGAAGGGATTTATTCTCGAAGTTGTTTACATTAGTAGTACATAGTATATTCCCTTTCAAAAGGAAGTTGTTCCTATTTTTGACACCTGTCCTAGTATTGCTTAGGCTATTAGTTTTGCACTTTCTATATCACGTCTGTCACTATTACTACTGCTTATGCTACCAACCCAGTGCAGTATGCAATTATTTCTGCTATTGCTATTCTGGGGTCTGCCCGTTAATTTCCCTATGGGGGCATTTTCCAGTTATTATTACCATTCTCTGTGTTTGTAACTTCTAGGTTCTGGGTTCCATGCATACTTGCATGCTTCTTTCTTTGGTTCATGGGGTTAAATAGTAACCTATTCCCACAACCTACTTCTGCTAGAGCATTATTATAACAGTTTTCCTTTTTCTAAAGCTCCCCTTATTCGCTGAAAGTCTAGATATGCATGCAGCTAAACATATATACACTTAATCCGCTTCAAGTGGATGGACCTTGAATAAAGTTGCTTGAACTAGTACCCAGTCAAATGCATTTGTGAGATGTCTATGCAGCAGAAATGTAAGTCAGACACATTTAAATCAAATATGCTGTACAATTGTACTAATCTCCATGTTCATTGTAATTGTCTTGGATATACACTCAGTAAAATAGTTATAATCCAGTGAAGGAACCCCAGGATTTATCCATCGGATGAAATATATTGGGATTGCTAACCTTAAGTAATCATAGGTGTTCTTTACAACTTGAGGAGATTAACCATAAGCTAGATTATAACAGTGCTCATACAGTACCCACCTGGATACTATATCCTTATCTATTCCTATACCTGTATTTCAAAGGGTTAGTCTTATCGCATTGTGTCATGCTGGATCTCCCTGAGAACTACATGTAGGGTACAAGTGTTTGTGGAGTGCTCAGCCACTTGCACATTAATTTCGCGAGCAGACTGTTCTGTTGATTGGACCAACTGGAACCCCTGTCATCATAACTGATTTATATATATAAATGTAAGATTTGGGGATCGAGGTGGAAGAAAGTTAGCTTTAAGTTATCCGTAATAAAATATAAAAAACAACTTTCAGGGACCATAGTGGTTTAGTGAGATGGAAGTTTGTGGATCTGGATATTTTTCATATCGAAATATAAGCTGAAAAAAGTCCTTTTTATATTTCATGGTAAGCAACCAGAGTTGCCAGGTGTTCAAAAAGGAATACAAGAGTTACGGAATGGAGTAGATAAGATCCAGGCTACATATGTTTCAGAGTGAGCAGAACCTCGGAACCAGTAAATATCCAAGTGAAGTGTATACACACATCTGACTGAACTTTCCAGGCGCCAACATGTACCTCCTTGCGACAATGTAACACTTCATTTAATCAAGATATCCTCAACTTGGATATTTAGCACTTCTGAAGTTCTGCTTGCAATGAAACATATGTAGCCCTAATCTTACCTACTCTGTTCCGTAACTCTTGTATTCTTTTGCATACACCCAGCAACCCTGGTCATCTACCAAGAAATATAAAAAGAACTTTTTTCACCTACCTTGAGATATATATATATATATATATATATATATATATCATAGAAACTCTGCCAGATCAAACTGGAGCCTGGTGCAGCCTCCTGGCTTCCCAGACCCTGGTCGAACTGTCCAACCCATGCTAGCATGGAAAACAGACGTTAAACGATGATGATGATCATCATCATCATCGTTTAACGTCTGTTTTCCATGCTAGCATGGGTTGGACAGTTCGACCAGGGTCTGGGAAGCCAGGAGGCTGCACCAGGCTCCAGTTTCGACAGCTGGATGCCCTTCCTAATGCCAACCACTCCGTGAGTGTAGTGGGTGCTTTTTACGTGCCACCGACACAGGTATCACAACTACAATTTCCATTTGACTTTTACGTTGATATAAATAAAAATCAAATGGAATGGTTGCAGTTAGGAAGGGCATCCAGCTATAGAAACTCTGCCAGATCAGACTGGAGTCTGGTGCAGCCATTTGGTTCGCCAGACCTCAGTCAAATCGTTCGACCCATGCTAGCATGGAAAGCGGACGTTAAACGATGATGATGAGGAGGATGATGATATATATAATATGCCAATATGACATGGGTAATAAACTTGGTTGTAGAATGTGTATAATAAAGGGAAAGGAATTGTGATTCAAGACTTACATTTTGTTTAATGTTTTACTTTTGTATTTGGCATTGAAATTGATAAAACAATTTTAAAACTTCTCAGATTTGAATTTGAAATCAGAAACAACACAAGTCTGTAATTTGAAATTTAAATAATCACAAAATTTCTTAATGTTATTGGATTGTAATTAAAGTTCCTAATATGAATATTAAGATCCCGCAATTGAATTTCTGAAACCTCTAAATTTTGAAATTTGAAAATTCAAATTGGAAAACTGAAATTTACTTTTATTTTAATTCTTTCTCATTTGTAGTAACGGGGAAATCTAAAGGAAAGATTTTATTTAAATTTTAATTACAAAAACAATAACATAAACCAGACTGCATTTTCAACTGCATTGAAAAAGAGAGTATATTGGTAAAGACAAAAGTGCAAGTACGTGTTAAGTATAAATTGCCAGAAAATAAACTGAAGAAATAATAGAGTGAGCTAGGTAAATTTGATTAGTAAATCTGTTTAGTGAGAAATAAAAATGGAAATGGACATGACCAAAATTAGGCCAAATGCTTAAAATTGATCAAGAAAATCTTTCTCACAAAATTATGCAAGAGTGAATATATAAAACATATATATATATATTTGCTGTGGTATACACCTCACTTGGATATTTACCACTTCTGAAGTTCTGCTTGCTATGAAACATATGTAGCCCCAATCTTTGCTGTGGTATAGATCTCACTTGGATATTTACCACTTCTGGTAGGTGAAAAAAGCTCTTTTTCTATTTCTTGGTAGGTAACCAGGGTTGCTGGGTGTATGTAGAAGCAAATATATAAAAGGAAACATGAAGCTCATCAATGAATGAATGAAGAGCTGACTTACACATCATGGCTTTGCTAACAGTGTAAATTGTTTCTAAACCAAATTTAGATCTCAACATAAGTTCATTGGGAGAAAGAAAAAAAAAAAGAGGGGAAGCCAAATTTTCTGTGATCGTTAAATATTAGAGATAAAACACCAAAACTACTTGCTGTAGACTGTGTGTGTATGTGTGTGTGTTCAGTATGTGAACCATTGGTAATAATAAAATTTAAACATAAATAACAGGAGCAAATGAATAAAATTTTGTGAGAATTTCATAGGTGGGGTGGTGATGGAATACTTTAAATAGTCTTTGATAAGTCTGAAGGGTTAGTAAGGAAATATTAAATTTGCAATGAATGACACAATTATAAAGAGGTTGATAGGTAGTAGGATGGAGAATATCTATCAGAAAGGGAACTGGAGAGGACAAGAGGTAATAAGAAGAAATAAGAAATCAGAAGGGCTAAAACTGGAGAATACTAGAGGAACGAGAAGAGAAGAGAGAGAAGATGATAAGTACAAAAGAGAGTTAGATGAAAAGGAGAAAGGAGGTGAGTGAAATGATAGAGTGAACTTGATAGTGGACAGGAGAGAGAGAGAAAGAGAAAGGAGAAGGACAAAGATATGAAAGAAAGAGGAAAGAAGTTACAGAGAAATATGAGATGGAGGGGCAGAAGCAGAGGGAAGGAGGCACAGGGAGATAGCAAGGTAGAGATAGTGAGAGAGAGAGAGAGAGAGAGAGAGACAAAGAGAGAAAAGCAAGGATAGCAATCAAAGAGAAAGAAACAGAGAGAGAGGTAGAGAGAGAGAGAGCTGACATCTAACCAATAGCAGCAGCAGTATTAGTATTAGTAGTAGTAGTAACAGTAACAGCAGCAGCAGTCAAAACTCACCTGTCATCTGACATAATCGCAACTAAAGGCTGCTGGTCTTGGTTAAATGGACCACTGCTGTCATTCTTGGAAACAGTTGACCTGAACAGACAAACCACATTACAACACCAGAAATCTTGGAAACAACACTGTACATGTGCATGTGTGAATGTCTTTCTCATTGTATGTGTATTTCAGAGTGTGTCGTTGAAAATGTGCATGCACACATACATGCCTTACACATACACACACACTAGCACACATATATAAATAAATAAATGGATGCATATGAGCCTAAATAAATGAAAGAGACGAAGAGTATTTAATAACACTCTAAGCAGGGTGATTTATAATTCATTGGAAGTTGAATCTTCACAAACGAATACTCCATGTTTCTTGTGACTGATCTTTCAATGAACATTGAAAAATAAACAAAACCAAACAAACGACTCCTACCCAATGTATACAGTTTGCTGATACTATGTATAGTAAAAATATTATATATTTTTTTTCTGTAGTATGAAAAATAAAAAGCACCTTGTATATACAGTAAAGTGGTTGGAGTTAGGAAGGGCATATAGCTATAGAAACCTTGCCAGAACAGATATTGGAGACCAGTAGAGCCTTCAGGCTTCTTGGATCCAGTTGAACCATCCAACTCATGCCAGCATGGAATACAAAAGTTATATGATCAGAATTCCATCAATCAATGAGTGCATGCCATTTTATTTAAAATCTGTATGCATTTTAAAAATTGGAGCTTTTTCATCATTACTCCGCATCGCATAACATTTTTTTCATTGGCCATGATGACTAAATTTAGACTGCCAATCCAAATCATATTTACAGAAAATTTATTTGGAATGGCCATACAATAGAACTTTTTGATAAATTAGACTGCTGTTTTGCAATTGAATATATGACACATGAATAAGTTCAAGATATAAGTGAATCAAGGCACTTGTTAATGTTGGATATTGGTGATGACTTTGCAAAGACAGTCACAAAGAAATATCCATCAGAAAGAATATATTGTTTGACAAGTAAATTGTAAGCGAAGCGAAGCAACTGACATATTGTGTCATAACATATGACTTCACCCATATGAAGTACTAAAAAGTCCCCCACCTCACCCCGATCCCCACTATTTTTCAATAATCATCTAAAGGTCAGAAAGTAGAAACTTGACATAATGGTATGTGAAGATTAAGATTCTTTATATATATATATATATATATATATATACACACTGTGTATGTATAACATGCATTATGAAATAAAAAAGAAAGTCAGCAGCAACAAAACAATATACAAATAGTAATAATAATAATAATAATAATGATGATGATAATGAAAATAATAATAATTCTAAAATAGGTGCAAGACCAAAAAAAAACTGGGAAGAAAAAACAGTTAATGTTAATAACAACAGTATATAACCAGTACTTATTTTATTGACTCCAGGAAGATGAAAGGCAAAAATAGACCTTAGGAAAATTTAGTTGTTGATATTGTTTCTAAATTTGATATAAGACCCTACATGGGGGAGAGATTGAGAGTATAATTGACTGAATTAATACATTTGATACAAATTTTATAAAACTCCAGAAGAATGACAGGTAAACTGACACTGGTGGGGTGTAAAATTTAATAATTCTTTATATTAATAATTGATTCCAACATACACATAGGATTTGAAATTTAGGCAGAGGAGGTTAGTTGGTAAAATCAACAACAGTACATGAGCAGTACTTTATCAAACCGGAAGGGATGAAAGACAAAATTGTCCATGGCAGGATTTGAACTGAGAATGTAAAAAGGCAGAACAAACACCACAAGCTATTTTGTCCAATACTCCAACCATTCTGCCCATCTCAACAAGAATAATATTGATTTCATTATAACAATTCTTAACACAGGCACAACTTATTTGCTAGCATAGACCTGAATTTTGGGGGTAGAGTTTAGCTGATTACATTAACACCAGTGATTGACTGGTACTTTATTTTATCAACTCTGAAAATAACGTTGACCTTGGTAGGATTTGAACTCTGACTGTAAAGATGAAAAACAATTATTTCAAATTATGGCACAAGGCCAGCAATTTCAGGGGTGGTGGGTACTCACTTTATCAACCTTGAAAGGAGGAAAGTCAAAGTCAACCGCGATGGAATTTGAACTCAGAACATGAAGACAGACGGAATGCTACTAAGCATTTTGCCGGGTGTGTTAATGATTCTGCCAGCTCAACACCTTATTTCTGATACAAATATCAATAATTAAGAACTATTAGCACAAATTCTATAAGGAATTGAAAGAAAAATTCAATGTCCTTTTAATTACTGTTAATCAATAAATGATTATAGATTTATTTCTGATCTAAAAGATAAAATTTTAATGTTAAAAACACAGCAAAAATAGGAAACATTTTCTCCATATCCCTCATAGAAGTTGACAGATGGCTTCAGATTTACAGGAAAGAGAGAAAACTGTTGCTCTATTTTGATTGAAATACATTACCTTTGTTTCAGTTTTGAAAATACTGAAGAATTTATTAATAGATTATCGGGGTTAAGATGGTGCTGGAAAATATATCAACATGAAATGTTTTTGGAAGGTTTTAATTTAGACCACTTTAAAACAAAGGTTTTTTTTTGTTTTGTTTTTTTTTTTTCAAAGAACCAAAGGTGATCTCAGGCAAGTTGGTAAAATGGGATTTATACATTAAGCTAATTGTAATGGCATTAAACTCATTTAAATTACATGAACTGCTCCCAATGAAGAAACCAGCCTCCATCATAGATAAAGTCTCAAACTATTGCTACAAAAGCAGCAGATATTTTTCTTATGATTTTGTTCCCCAACTGCCACTATTTGGTTTTATGCTGAGCCCGCTTCATTTCCAAGCACTAAGAAAAAAAAACCTGGAAGATTATTTTTACCCTTTGAAACTTAATTTTAGTTAAATGAAACCAGGGCAGCAGTAATTAACAGACGGGATTGCTAATTCTATGCTAATGCAACAGTATTAAAAATAATATCTGTGCAAACCTTAATATTATTTTGCTTACATTTTTGTAAAGAATAAAGCAAGTGTCTATGTTAAGTGGGGATCTAACAACAAACATTTATAGATAAGGCATTAAAGGTTTGTCTAAAGGAAAACTGAAGAACTCTTTTGCAAGAAGTGATTGCTGATGATGAAATGAAAAGCACTAGTTTAAGAGGATGACAGAGGAGACTGTGGTACTCTGTGCTACATGGGCTTTATCATCACTCACAAGCAAGTATGACCTGGTAACTTGAACTACACTTTTGTTTATTCTTTTACAAGTAGACAAACAGCTCTTTCAGATACATCACTCTTGACCTAATAGAATATTTAAGATGTGACATTTGGAAGGAAAAAAAGCTGCACTAGCAATCGGCTGGTACTCGTTTTCAGTTGATTAGACTGGAACAACATGAAATAATGTGCCTTACCCAAAGACACAAGCCACTGCTTGGTTCAGGAATTGAACCTATAACCTTATAATCATGAGCTCAACACCCTAACCATTAGGTTACATGTCATGTGGCAGCACTAAAAAAAGTATGAAGGTATCAGTTTCTAGGTCTAACTTGCTATGACACAGATGTTAAGTGACATATGCCATTGTACTAGAGAATATACATTAAACTGGTTTTCTTTTTGATGCGAGCAAGGTAGTTGAACAATGTCTTTTTCAACAACATTAGCAGAGATTGTCTTCAAGTGGCAGTCTCTGGGACTATACCACCACTTCTTGATGCTCACAGTCTCATTAATATAAAGGTAATAATGTTAGAACATGTAGTTCTTTGTAAACAAGTAATTGCAGACTGGTCCAAAAACTTATGCTAGCAGCTAGTATATATATGGTAGTTATTGCTTAGTCCTAGGTCCACCCTCCATTTAGCAGACTTATGATATAGTTTAAAGGAAATTTCTAGTCTAATTTCTGCTATTTCTAGCAGAGAGAGTGACAACATAGGTTCCCTTGTTTGGCTTGAGCAGAGAGTATATTGTAAGGGTTGTTAACCAGTATATTCGATGCACTTCACCCATTTTCTAACTCAATTATAAACTTCAAATACAACATGGCTGTTTTTATGTACTTTTTGAATTGTCTCATGCTTTTTCTTATACACATGCTTAATGTAACTAATGAACTGATCAGTGGATACTATAGTAAAATAGGCAGATAGACAAGGGGACTAGTCTATGGTGTGCAGAATTATACCTGTAAGACCAGCCAGGTTCAGCTTATCCACGCCACTGTAAAACCAAGAGCCAACACTGTATGTAACTAGAGGATGGAGAGAAGCCAATTTTTACAGAAAGAGTGCATGAATCAGTAATATTTCTGCTAGAGAAAGAGGAAAGCAAACAGATTTCCATTAATTAATGCCTGAATTAAAAATGGATCCTTTTAATGTTTGTAGAATTTGCAATGAAATGCTATTTTCAATTAAATAAAGCTGAGTAGAATTTAAATCCATCTATTCTCTTAATTGAATTTTAGTTATGATATTTAAGAGATTTTCATGAAATATTAGTGTAACTATTTAACAACTGAATGTCATCCAGTTTAAAAAAGGTTTCTTTTGAGGCTAATAGTGTTAGCTTTCTTTCCAATAATTACAATAAACCCTAACAGATATATTCAACCATCAATGAATCTAAACCACTTCTAATCAGTTAGCAAATGATTTGAAGTAGTTTAATAAAATAGATTTTATTTCCTTAATATCTCTTACAACAAAACTGTCATAGATACAGGACAGCCTGAAACTGGAGTTAGTGGAAATAAAGTGCTTTTGATTACATGCATAAAAAAAATAACTACTGGAATAATTTACATGCATATGAGTGTAAACTTTAATGTGTTTAAAAATGTAAAAATAGTGTTCGAAAAAAGCACAAAAGTTGAATACATAGAATAAATAAATAAAAACAACTTAAAATCAGCCAACAGTTATCATAAGCACTTTGTTGCAATATGAAACTATCAAAGAAAGAAGGCCTCTGTTTGGTTCAAAAAGATCTTATTCAATGTAAGTTTTTAGAGGTCTTTTTCATTTAAACAACTTTTTCTATTCCTTAATTCTTGCTGACTTAAGGAATGTATATTAAATAGATAACGTAAATAAACACCTAACAGAGAAGTGTCTGTTTTGCTTCAAGTAGCTAAGATGTAATGGTGTAAGAAAAAAAAATACAGGAAATAAAAAGTTATAAACAAAAACAAATTTATAAAATAAGAGGTCACTCAATATTTCACTGTATTTAGTGTATAAATTAAATCAATTCACCACATTGAAGGCTTGTTTTAAAAGAAAAAAAAATTTTTATTCTATCTACTATTAGCAAAGGATTTCCTGCAGAACATTTCTTTTGAAATTTGAATATTTGTTTCATTTCTTCAATAACTGAAGCAAAATTTCTACAACACTGGATTATAATGGCCATGTCAAGCAATTCAGATATTTGCTTTGTGTTCTTTCAACAGGCTCATAGCACATACCTCAGTACTATCTCAATAAAAAAATAAGGGCTTCTATTTTCTCTGGTGAATGCTACAAACTACAAGTCTCAAACCCCAAATGAGATTCCTAGTTTTACTTATTTCACTTAAATTGCCAATGTCATTAGTATTTTATTTTATTCATGTTCTTAATGCTATAGAAAAAGCACCCAGTACACCCTGTAAAGTGGTAGGCATTAGAAAGGGCATTCAGCCATAAAAATCTTGGCAACGCAGACACTAGTGACCAACACATCCCTCAGGCTAGTTGGATCCTGCTGAACTATTCAACCCATGCCAGCATGGAATGCAGATGTTTGACGACGATGATGGGACAGTCAGAGTAGGCAAGGCATTGCATGTCCACCTGTGTGGGTGGCATTAAAGTAAATGTTCAGTTTGAACATCTGTAAGGAGACTGAATGGCAGGACTTTCATTCCCCAACAGTCAAATAACATACATTATTGTCATAAGTGAAGACAATTCTGAACCAATAATTCACAAACAACTACTAAGTTACTACACTACGTAATGGGGAAAATGGAATCATTATGATAGTCAAAATAGGACAAAACTTAATGCAATATTTAGTTTCACCTCATAAAATTTTGATTTTGAATCTTTCCAAGGTCAATTTTACCTTCCAGTCCTGAAGTTGTTGAAATAAAATACTCAGGTTGACAGAATTGACTGTTCCTTCACCAGAAATTTTGCCTTGGTCACATTGGCCAATACAAAGACTTTGTAAAGCAGAGAGGACTCTTTTGTCTTGCAGGGTACAAAGCAATCTCATTACTACTAGTAGTACTATAAAATGAACCCAGTTGTAAAGTGGTTGGTGAATGAGGAGACAATACAGTCATATGGATTTTTAGTCTTTTCTTAAAGATATGTCAAGCTCTTTAGTGCTGGTGCCATGATAAAATGCACCCAATACACTATATAAAATGGTTACATAAAAAGGTATCTAGCCATAGAAACCATAGTAAATGTAAAAACGTTTGATTGAAATGTAGTCTCCTGACCTATCTATGGTGATAATGACCTTAAATAAGAACTGTCTTAAACTATGACAACCAGTCTAATATATATGAACATAGAAAGTGAATACATATTGATAATGACGATGCCTATTCATTGATTCAGTCATATATTAAGTTTAGAAAATATTGCTCCAAGGCAGAGCCAATATTTTAAAAACAGAAAGGAAAAAAAAAATCAGTAAAAAAAAGCTATTACTGCAAATCTACTTTCAAGTCTAGAATAGCTTCAGTAGTTGAGTACGCATAACCTTAACAGGATGAGACAACAATGGTTTCTGATTTTGTTACATGACCATGAATTTGAGGAGAGTATTGTAGTCAATTGAGTCAACCATATTTTCTAAATAGTACTTATTTTATTAATACTAAGGATAAATGGTTAGTGGGATTTGAACTCAGAATAAAGAAAGAAGTAATCTCAAGACAAATACTCTCAGTCAACCATGCTACCATTTCCACCAATTTAGTACTCTCGTATTACTAGTGATAAAATCAAGTCAGCATGGGAGCTTCTATGCAGTCACATAACTGACTAGAAATAGAAGTCAAATCTCTCTCAGATCACATCCCGCCGTCTTTAAAAAAAATGGAGAGGTCATAAAATAACAATATAGCGCAGGATACTTTCTGACAAAAAGATTAGATGGCCATAAGTGTATGAAGGTCATTTAGTCCAATCCAAATAACAATACTAATCTCTTATTAAACTAACATTGCTGACTGATAAAAAAAAAAAAAACCAGCAAGACTCAGTGATTCTAATCCTAATATATCACAACAGAGAGATTTACCATTTAGTCTTCTAAGTAGCCACATCATTTCAGGCTCTATATTGGTTTCAAATTTTGGCACAAGGCCAGAAATTTTGAGAGAGGGAGTAAGTCAGCTACATCGACCCCAGTGCTCAACTGGTACCTATTTTATCAACCCTGAAAGGGGATGCAAAGTAAAGTCAACGTTAAGATGGATGAAATGCTACTAAGCATTTTGCCCTGGTGTGCTAACAACTGCCAGCTCACAGCCTTACTTCAGGCTCTACATTAGCAACAGCAAAAGAAAAGAATATTTGACAAGACCACAATCTGTTTGTAGTTACAACACAAAACATAGTTTAGTTTCCTTAAACCCTTTAGCAATCAGATTACTCTGTCAAATGTATTATTTATTCACATTGTTCGCAATTCACGTGGATTCAAATTAATCATGCATTATCTGATAGCTTTGAGATTTCAATAATGTGATTATTTATTTTTAGAATGACATTGTTGGGTAGGTGTGAGAGGCAGGATCTGGTCAGTTTGAACATAAAACAGATAGAATATTTGCACCATGAATGACTGGTTTAAATGCTAAAGGGTTAAAGAACATCAGCTAAGAATCACATCCTAATTACAAGCATAGTTTACTAATTTACATTTAATTAAAATCAACCTGTACCAGAATAGGAAAACATTTAGTTGAAAAATTATCTTGGTGAAATTCTTCAATTATCAAGTAAATTAGAAAATCTAAACTCTAAATATGAGCAATAGATTTTAATGAGCTGTTATTCTACAATATGACTGACCCACAGCAAAAATAAGAAGAGTAATTTCTGTCTATATTAATTATGAGAAGTGGAATTTCTAATAATAACCTACAACATAACAATTAACTATATCTGTTTCCTTCTTAGCTATCATAGTTGAGGTTATTGATTAGCCATGCTCTAGCTATTTACTACTGAACTATATATATCATCATCATTTAACGTCCGTTTTCCATGCTAGTATGGGTTGGATGGTTCAACCAGAGTCTGGGAAGACAGAAGCCTGCACCAGGCTCCAGTCTGATCTGGCAGTGTTACTACAGCTGGATACCCTTCCTAACGCCAACCACTCTATGAGTGTAGTGGGTGCTTTTTACATGCCACCAGCACAGGGGCCAAAGGAGGCTGGCAACGGCCACGATCAGTTGGTGCTTTTTACGTGCCACCGGTCAAGGTGGCACTGGCATCAGCAACATCTAGATGGTGTTTTTTATGTGCCACTGGCATGGGTATCACAACTACAATTTCCATTTGATTTTTATTTTGATGTACTTGACTCAATAGGTCTCCTCAAGCACAGCAGGTTCACCTACAATCCAAGGTAAGCACAGCAGGCCGTCCTGTGAGCCAGGAGCTCACTTCATTTGTTGGGTCTTTGCAGTCACAACGTATCTCCATAGGTCTCAGTCTTTTGTCATTGCCTCTATGAGGCCCAACGTTCGAAGGTCATGCTTGACCACCTCATCCCATGTCTTCCTGGGTCTACCTCTACCCTGGATTCCTTCATCTGTTTGGAACTGGCACTTCTTCACACATCTCTCCTCATCCATCCACAGTACATGACCATACATCTCTCCTGCACACCACATCCGATGCTTCTTATGTCCAACATTTCTCTCATGGTGTTTACACTGTCGTGCGTGCACACTGACATTACAAATCTAGCGGATCATGCTAGCTTCATTTCTTTCGAGTCTACACATGTCCTCCGCAGTCACGGCCCATGTTTCACTGCTGTGAAGCATGGCATTTCACACACATGCGTCATACAATCTACCTTTCAATCTGAGTGAGAAACCCTTTGTTGCCAGTAGGGGAAGAAGCTTTCTAAATTTTGCCAAGTCTATTCTTATTCTAGTGGTAACACTCTCTGAACATCAACCCCCACTATTAACTCAGTCACCTAGTAGTGGAAGCTATCAACTACTTCTAGTTTCTCTCCCTGGAGTGTGATGGAATCTGTTTTCTGAGTATCTGTAGTGTCTATTGCCCCTGTGCATCTGCCGCATACGAAAGCTATCTTCTCAGTTAGTTTTCCTTTGATGTTGCTGCACCTCTTATTTGTCCATAGCTTACACTGGGCATCTTATGGAGTTTCAACCTACACCTTTTCTACAGATCGAGCAGGGCCACCTACCTGAGGGGGTGTGTGATGAGTTCGCCTTCTTACTTAATAGAACTTTGGTCTTTGCTACATTGACTCTAACGCCTTTTGATTCTAAACCTAGCTTCCACACCTGGAATCCATATATATATATATATATATATATATATGATAGTGTGTGTGTGTGTGTGTGTTTCATGGACTTTCAGATAAGGAAGCGGGATGGCTCATAACTTATGAATCTCCCCACCACCACCACCACCACCACACACACACACACACACAAGCCAATTTGATCAATGTGGTTGGGATTCCATTGGTCTATGTCTATAGGAAAAAATGTGGATGGGAAGAGAATTCCAGAAAATAGTAGTTCTGAAGAAGTAAAATCAAGCAACCAATTTTACTTCTTCATGAAAGATGGTTGCAGTGGAGGAGGTGAAACAGGTGTGTTAGTAATTATACCATGTTAATGAAAGTTTGCTAATTACTCAGATTAATTTTTTCTGGATGCAATCTAGAATTAAGTAGCAGCTGTCTGCTTCCCTCCATCCAACAAAATTGGATAAATTGCAGGAGACATGGGAGGTTTAAGTTGGAAATTGATAAATTTGAGTCTGAGATTATCAAATATGAAATTTAAGAGCACCAGCACTTGACAGTTGCTATCCTCAACAAGAAAAGATTAAGGATCCTCTTGCTCCTATTGTCTCCACTCATTCACCAACCATTTTGCAACAAGGTACATTTTGTGTTTGTACCACTAGTAATGAGATTGTCATGTACCCTGCAAGACAAAAGGGTCCTCATTTCTTTACAGTCTTTGTACAAGCTGATATGATTAAGGCTCACAGCAAAACATTTTGGGGGAGGGAACAATCAATTCTATCAACCCCAACACTTGGTTTTTGATTCCATAACAATGGAAGGTAAAAATTGACCATAAAATTTTGAAAACATATTTTTCTGAAATTAACTCAAAGTTTGTTAATATTAGAAATATTATAGGGTGCCATACTCAGAGCTCATAGAGTGCCGTACTATACTCTTTACTCTTACTTGTTTCAGTCATTTGACTGCGGCCATGCTGAAGCACCACCTTTAATCGAGCAACTTGACCCCGGGACTTATTCTTTTGTAAGCCCAGAACTTATTCTATCAGTCTCTTTTGCCGAACCGCTAAGTGACGGGGACATAAACACACCAGCATCGGTTGTCAAGCAATGCTAGGGGAACAAACACAGACACACAAACACACACACGCATATATATATATACATACATATACACGACGGGCTTCTTTCAGTTTCCATCTACCAAATCTACTCACAAGGCATTGGTCGGACCGAGGCTATAGTAGAAGACACTTGCCTAAGGTGCCACGCAGTGGGACTGAACCTGGAACCATGTGGTTGGTAAACAAGCTACTTACCACACAGCCACTTCTGCGCCTATATGAATTTAGTTTTGTTACTCTACGTTCTGGGTTCAATTTCCAGAATCATTGTATCCTCAAATTTGACAAGACACACCAGTAATATACTGGATTGTTCAATATTACAAGTAGAGCAATTAAACCTTATACAATAGAGGTAGGCTTACAGCTAGTTTTAATTTCTGCTTAATAAGCCCGAAACTTTGAGGATATGTAATGAACGAACACACACACACGTATATTGTAACTGTACAGTAATAATGAAAGTTAGAATCCATGGATTATACTTAAATCCCATTGGAAGCAGTGCCTGGTTTCCTTAGGTGGAGTATACTATTTCCTATACTGAGAAGACCAAGGAGCTCCCCAACCCAATTTCATGACTATATTTTTTTAATTATTTGGAGAAGGAGGTGTAGTAATCACAGTATTTACAAACCTTGGACTCATGATGCCAATGCATTTTATGTTTAACTTAAACTTCTTCAGGTTGATATTTTGGGAGAGGAAGGAGTTGAACACTGCAATGCAGATTGTTAGTTCGAATCCTTTATTTCAATAATGGTACATCTTGCTAACTAGTAGTAGTAGTAGTAGTAGTAGTAGTAGTAGCAGCAGCAGCAGTTGTAGTAGTAGTAGTAGTAGTAGTGGGAGAGGTGAAACAGAGGTTGAGTGTGTTAATAATTGTAGCATGCCGAATGAAAAGTTTGCCATTCAATTGGATTAACTTTTTCTGGATACAATCTAGAATGTTTGATTGAATAGCAACAGCCTGGTCCCACAAGGCTGAGCTGTTATTTAGAATTTATGAACTGTGAAGAATAAATGCAGTCTTTGAGAAATAGCTTTGAACTGTGTTATAGATTAGCATTTGGACTAAGTTTGTTTATTTCTTAATACTATACAGGATGATCAATTCTGAACTTAAATATAAATCATAAATGCATGTACAAATATCAAGATAAATTTAAAACATACCTGGACAAGAAGAAAAGGAATTTGCAAAGTATATGGCAGGTGAAATCATCATCATCATCATCGTTTAATGTCCACTTTCCATGCTAGCATGGGTTGGACAATTTGACTAAGGACTGGCGAACCAGATGGCTGCACCAGGCTCCAATCTGATCTGGCAGAGTTTCTACAGCTGGATGCTCTTCCAAATGCCAACCACTCTGAGAGTGTAGTATGTGCTTTTACATGAAACCGGCACAAGGGCCAGTCAGGTGGTACTGGCAACGACCACACTCAATGGTGTTTTTTACGTGCCACCTGCACAGGAGCCAGTCCAGCAGCACTAGCAACGACCTTGCTCGAATGGTTTTTCATGTGCCACAGGCACAAGTACCAGTAAGATGACGCTGGTAACGATCAAGCTTGAATGGTGCTTTTTATGTGCCACCAGCACGGAAGCCAGTTAAATAGTTAAGCAAATTCAACATGTCTATTGGCCTCATTTATCTTATTCAGTTTTCTAAGGCTAACCCTACTTACATTGCTCACAGCTATCTTGATCTTTTTTAATACTCCAGGAACTAATCAGAACAGTGTATTGTTGCATTGTTTGAAATCTCTATTATTGTTTTCTGATTGGGAAATCACACCTAATAAGCTATTTAATCTCCTGAAAGGAAATGAAAGAATTATTTATTTATCTTATTATATAAAATAATGTTTGTTATTTAATCCCTGTTTATATATGTACAACAATTTAGGGCATTTTCACTAAATGTATTAAACATAATTTAAAAGGACAGTCACATTTGAAACAGTTTCTCTGATATAGTGCTGAATGCACCATAGCCACCACAAAAAAAAAAAACTCAATGAAGCTACAAGAAATAGATACCTTAGCATGTTCAGCAGTTTATATCATAATACTAGATAAAGAAAATTTAGGTTCATATTGCAACTTTCTGTGTGGTCAATAGTGAAATAATAGTTTCATGCAGAATTTTAGTCAATACTAACAAATTTTTAAAGATTTATATTGATTTTTATTTTATGTAAACGAAATTCTGTTAAAATATGAGTAAATTGCTAAATAAAATTATCTTACCTATTTCGGGCTAAGAAAGATCTTTTGGGTTGTTGGTCAATTGCCAAATTTTGTGTTTTGCGTGATGCATCTCTTTGCCTTTCTACAAAACAATGGAGAACAAAAAATGGAAAGGTAAAAGTGATTTACAAGAAAAAACAAAGAAAAATGTATGAGAAATTGGGAAGAATTTTTGAAGTAGGCTAGATGCAAAATAAAGATAAGCTAAAAGGTAACAATTCCTTTTGGTAATCATTAAAAGGAAATTGAAAAATATCACAAACATTTCTCTCCCCTCACCCCGTCTTCTTTCCTTTTGCACTCTCCTAAACTTACCTGTTCTCACTATCTCTTTCACCCTACCAAACCCTCTGTAACAACACTTCACTCATATTAGCCACCCTGTAACTTGAGGATATGCCCTAACACATCTTCACTACAATCCTCTCTCTCTCTCTCCTTCTCAACTGGGGCATCCCTTTATCTCCCCTACAGCATGACACCTTCCCCTTGTCTGGCACAAAGCCACTTCCCTCAATACTACTTCTCCTTCCCCCTTAGTTGAAGGGGTCTTGTCTTGCAAGTTACTTGGTGACCTCACCAGTGCTGGTGCTACATATAAGGCATCCCAGTATACTTTGGCATTAGGAAGGGCATCCAGCCATAAAACCATGCCAAAGCAGATAATGGAGCTTAGCACAGGCCGCTAGCTTACCAGCTCTAGTCAAAATGTCTAACTTATGCCAGGATATAAAACAGACATTAAGTGGTGATGATGATGACACTGATTCAAACAACAGACACATACACAATTATACCATTGCTGTCTATTTTTACATTTCCTGCACCATTTATAAACACAGTGCAACTGTCAAGTTTACATTTATTTTGAAAAACAATAATCAACTCCACATTATATTTTCCAGCACATAGTGTTTCAGTTCTTATGAAACACTATGTAGTTACAGATCTCCACATGGAAATAAGCTTATAGCTCTTACATAAAATTCCTAATAAGAAAATTACTCTACATACATTGCTTCTTGGGAAGTATTGTAAAAATACATGTATATTTTGCAATTTTTTTTTTTTTTTTGCAGAAACCAACCACAAAAAAAAATGAACATGAAGTACCTGAAATACTGGCATTAATCAATAAACACACATTATTATAGTGACAATCACACAGAACTAATGTTTAATTACATCGTTAACTATGTTTATAAGACTGCTATTGTTATTAGCTAATTGTCTATTCAATTACAATTAAGCAAGTCTCTTGGGTAATAGAACTTGGCACTGACAATTTACTATTTCTTTTTTTTTTTTCCTTTTTTTTTCTTAGAAATTGATGATGGAAAAGAATTTCATTTTAATTATTTATATTGAACACATCCATTTCTGAAATTAATTTTAAAAAATAATTGCTATCTATTATAATATACTGAAAGGACTGGAGTTAACCAGGTCAACAATCATTTTTTTTTTTTTTTCTTACAGTTAATGTAAAACTGACAAATAGGTCAATAGCTTGCAAAGCTTGCATCAATTCCTGTTATGGTTTGAAAAAGCCATTCCAATACTAACCATCTTACTCCCAAACTCTGGTTTTCATTACAACAGCTCATCCCACTTATGATGCACAGCCAATCCTTAATTTGATACAAATTCTCCCCAAATATTTCTACTTTTTATCATTTGCCTACAGGGTAGTGGTTCTTGATCATGTATAGCTCAGCATCCTCTTTTA
Organism: Octopus sinensis; assembly: GCF_006345805.1. Lineage (NCBI taxonomy): Eukaryota > Metazoa > Mollusca > Cephalopoda > Octopoda > Octopodidae > Octopus > Octopus sinensis. The sequence continues at coordinate 60,810,697 of NC_042998.1, read as the reverse complement.
CTGAATGGCATTTTACAAATCTCCTCATGGCATGTTTTGCAAATATAATTGTAGGGCCAAACAGTTGATTACATCAAGCCCAGAGCTCAACTAGTACTTATTTATTTAACTCTGAAAGAATGAAAAACAAAGTTGGTCTTGGCAAAATTTGAACTCAAAATATAAAAAGCCAGGAGTGCTGCAAAGAATTGTCTGATGTGCTAATGATTCTGCCAGATCATCGCCTTCAGTTTTGCAAATAACAAAAAAAAATTGTTTTAAACAGAAACTAATTTTACAATGTGGTTTACAACCCATATTTTTTCAGTCTCACCCAACATGTATCATTTCTTAGATATTTGTACAGATTAGTACTTCAAAGGTTAAATTTTTATGGAAATTTTTAAAGAAAGTGAGGACTTATATAATGAAATTATGTTGGACCTTAGCAAATCATCAATCAGGTTTTCTGCTCATGGGTAACACAACATGCATGATCCTGATAAAGATGTTTTTAAAAATGTGTTTTAAGTATTGACCCAACTTCAAATATTTTATTTCTATAACAAAAAAGAAAAGATCACTCTTAATGTCCTTTACACATCACAGTGTCCCTTGACAGCACAAAACACTCCCAAGGGAGTGCTACTGTTTAGATTAAGAACCCCTGTTCTTGGGTGTGATCCATTCCACAGAGCTCAGTACTTACTGCCATCAGAAAGAAAGAAGGCAAAGTGGACATGAGAATGTAATTGTTGTGTCAAAAGAAAAGGCTCTACACCTTCAATAACCAGTGGAACTGCACTTGTTTGGATGAATAAGAACAATAGTGTTAACATTAAGATTTAATAGTCTTTGAAGATTGTGGGAAAATAAAAAAAATTAGAGGAAGGAAGTAAGGAATCACATGTAGGGCTTAGTGTAGAGTTTAAGTAGACAGAAACAGACAAAAGATATGACAAGGATATGCAGTGGATGGAAACTATGGCAAGGATATGTAATGCAAGGCTTTTGTCAACTCATGACAATTGTAGAGGACATATGTCCAAAATACCACACAGTGGGATCAAACTTGGAACTACAGGAATGTGAAGCAAATTTAACCACACAGTCATGCCTGTCTCTCTAATACATATTATAGAAAAAGAAAGAACTGGAAGGAAATGATTAGTTCAGATCTGATAATGTTCAGCTACACATTAAAGAAGGACATAGTGACACAAGACATAGGGAAACAACGTTTGAGCTTCAATCTGTCCATACTAGTATGGAAAAGTGCTGCTAAAACAGTGACAGTGATGATGATGATGATATTGAATTAAGAGTTTCTGAATTCAGGTGATTAGTGTTGAGATTTCGCACAAATTTTAGACAAGAAGTTTGCAATGTCATACTTAGCTGATTTGTTGAAAGCTTTGTTAATACCATGTATAACAGTTTTTAGTTTTCTGAAGTCAGAGATCAGTTCTATTAGATTGGTATTTTATAATTCTTATTGACAGCCACAAGAGAAGTAGGTTAAGGAAAGAGAGAAGGGGAAAGGAGATATATATATATTACTAATATGTTTCTTTACTTCAACGATGTGGTGGGCAGTAATCAGTAGTAAGACATGTTTTATTTGAATGACTGACTAAACATTTTAGTTAGGAGAGAAGTTAATCTAGCTGTCTTTAATGTCAGGGTAGTTGATGTGACACCGTGTGAGACAGGATTTGGCCTTGATCAGAGAGAAGGATTTGGTTGTTAAGAGAAACAGTTTCTCTTTCAGAGAGAAAGGTTGATTGTATGATGCTGCATAGAAGTGAAATGTGGGCCTTGAATGCAAAGGATTTGCAAAAGCTAGACAGAAATAATCATGTTCTGTTTGATTTGTAATATTAGTGTATAAGAAAAGGCAGGAAGCTGGCAGAATTGTTAGCACACTGGGCAAATAGCCTAGTGGTATTTTGTCCATCTTCACGTTCAAATTCCATCGAGGTTGACTTTGCCTTTTATCCTTTCAGGGTCAATAAAATAAGTACCAGTTAAACATTGGGGTTGAAGTAATTGACTTACTCTTTTCCTTAAACCTGCTGGCCTTGTGCCAAAATTTGAAAGCAATAGTTTCATAGTTACGAGGGGGCCTGATCTGGCAGAATTATTAGCATGCTGGAAACCAATATTAGCGTACTCTCGGAGTGGTTGGCGTTAGGAAGGGCATCCAGCTGTAGAAACTCTGCCAGATCAAGATTGGAGCCTGGTGTAGCCATCTGGTTCGCCGGTCCTCAGTCAAATCGTCCAACCCATGCTAGCATGGAAAGAGGACATATGATGATGATGAAAAGGTGACGAGGTGGCAGAATCATTAGCATGCCAGGCAAAATGCTTTGTGTCATTTCATCCAACTTCATGTTCTGAGTTCAAATTCTGCCAATATCAACCTTGCCCTTCATTTTTTCAGGGTTGATAAAATAAGCGCCAGCTGAGCACTGAGGTTGATGTAATCACCTAGCTCTTGTGCCAATAGAAAGGAATATTATTGTTTATGAATGATCAAGCACAAATGAACTGAAGGAAAATCTAGATACAAGAAGAATCTGATGTAGTGTGCAAGAGAAGACTGCATTGATGATATTTATGGAAGGTATCAACTGTATAAAGAAGTGTTGAGTGTTCGATATGGATGGAGCCTATGAGAGACACAAGACTAAGTGGTGAAAACTGATATAAAGAAGCTGAACATCTTGGAGGAAATGACAAAGGGAAATGGTGAGTAGTGACATATGGTGCCAGAGAAGACACATCTATCCATGCAAATATGGTGAAATATATTATAAAACAGTGGAGGCTGAGATGTATAATATATCTATATTTGAATATCTCACCCATTAAATTCCTGTTAAGTCTCCATTTGCTTCCCTCAGTCCCACTTCTTTATCATTCCCCTTCTCTTCTATTCTCTGTACATTGTCACCCATGTAATGAAGGGTAGCATTGATCTGTCCATATTCAATTTTACATCATCCATATTACTACATCTCTCTCCCTCATAATGCATGTATTATGAAGGATTTCATCAGATATATTGGTATCAAAAACAGCCTACCATCACAGTTCAGTACTGTGACCTCTCCCTCGCGTTACTATTAACACTTATCCACCACTCTCTCTTACAATTATCCATCTCAATAACTATCCATCACTCCCTCTCTGCCCCTCACCAACAAACATGTAGCTATCATCACTACTTCTCTCCCATTTCTCCCTACTGTTACTGCCTCTTCCATTATTTTCTCCTCTACTATATGGTCACCTGAATCATTTCCATCCACCATACTCTCACTCACTACTTACAACCTAGTTTGTCTTCTGTCATTGCTCTTTTGTTTTCACCTCTTGGGACACATTGCTCTGAATGAACAGAGAAAACATAGTAGTCTTGTCATGTAAAATTCAAGCTCACAAGTGCTGATGCCATGGCAAAATGCAAACAATACACTCTGCAAAATGATTGGCAACTGAGAGGTGACAATGTAGGGTTGGGGGTATGACAACCTACTTTGTGTAAGTGACAGAGATACAATCCCCTATATAAATGCCTTGTGATGTGAAAGTGAGATGGTGAGAGGTGTGTGTACATATATGCATACATACATACATATTTATACACACACACTGGACTATCACAGGTTTCTATCTAGCAAATTTCACTCACAAAGCATTTGTCAACCTAAGATTACAGCAGAAGACATTTGCCCAATGTTCAATCCTATGAGTGAAATTGAACCTGCAACAAAGTTATGAATCAAATTTCTTAACACACACCCATGCCAAAGTTTCCATCTATCAAATCCACTTACAAGACTTTCGTTGGCCCAAGGCTATAGAAGCCATTTGCCCAAGGTAATGCACAAGTGGGATTGAACCTGGAACCATGTGGTTGGGAAGCAAGCTTCTTACCACACAGCCACACCAGTTTGTTTACATTCCTGTAAATTAGCAGTTCAGAGAAAGAGATTCATAGAATCAATATCAGGTTTAACAAAGTACTAGGTTTGATTCATTCAACTAAAAATTCTTCAAAGTAGAGCCCCAGCACGGCCACAGTCTAATGACTAAACAAGTAAAAACTAGAAGGAAAGACACACAAGATTTGGACCTCCATTGGAAAGTAGAAATTAAATTAGTAATAATGATTGACATATTTCTATTTCCAAATGGAGCATTCAAATATACATAACAAATAAATGAACCAATTAAATTTCATCATGGAACAGTCAAAAGGAAAAGGTCATAATTATTCGTGATATAACTGACTACATACCAATCTTTTTCTGCAATTCTGATGCTTTCTTTAAGGCTTTTATATGTGCACCATTCTTTGCATGATTAGAATTCTCCTGAAATAATGATACAAAAGATATTTTTTTAGTGCAAACCTTAAAGACAGTCAAAGTGATTTTGGACATAGTTCTATCAAATAGCACAACCACACAAATACTGAACTGAAAAACCAATAAATAAAATGAAAACAAAATGCATGAAGAAATAAGATAAATGATTAGTAATACAAAAATTTTAGTTTTGTTTCCATATAATTCCATTATATCTGAATAGTTTTTCAAATATTTACATTATTTTACAAATGCAGCTTTCCATATTTCACTTTCTGCTTATCCACTGATGAACAGGCAGAGATATGATCAAATATTTAGCTTGACACTCAGAGAATGAGTTCACTGTTGTGATATTTTAGAAAATGTCCTTCAAAATACAGTGGGAAAAAGAAGGGAGAAAAAAATGAAGAAAAAATAAATAAATGAGCAATCCAGATGAAAATGTCAATGCAGAACTAGTCTACATGGCAGTATTGAATATACATTTTAAACCCTACTTTAAATTTAGCTTTCCTATTGTTGTTTAGCCTCGGGTTAGTCTAGATTATGCAGACCTATAATCAAAAGCACTTTAGCTCTTACTATCCCATCATTACTCTAGGCATAGTATATCTAGTACTATATTATCCATTGTAACCTTCTGAAAGATGCTAGGGTATAATCTACAAAAGGTTTAACTGTTATTTCTAGAAGATCAAGTGACCATGTATAGACATCCCAAAATTATAGCACAATCTGAATTAGAGATAACACATTTGGAAAACTGAATGTCTATTATTTGAATTAAGTTGGGTCATATATATATATATATCATCATCATCATTGCCATTTAACGTCCACTTTCCATGCTGGCATTGGTTGGATGGTTTGACTGAAGACTGGTGAGCCAAAAGGCTGCACCAGGCTCCAATCTCATCTGGCAAAGTTTCTAGAGCTGAATGCCCTTTCTAATGCCAACCACTCCAAGAGTGTAGTGGGTGCTTTTACATGCCACTGGCATGTGGGCCAGTTAGGTGGTACTGGCAACGACCATGCTCAAGGTGTTTTTTATGTGTCACCTGTATGGGAGCCAGTCCAGCGGCAATGGCAACAATCACGCTCGAATATTGTTTTTCACATACCACCGGTACAAGTGCCAGTAAGGTAACGCTGGCAATGATCACGCTCGAATGGTACTTTTAACGTTCCACTAGCACGAGTGCCAATCAGGCGGTACTGTCATCAGCCATGTCAGTGATTTTGATTTCATTTGCCTGAACAGGTCATCACAAGCAAAGTTTATTGTCCAATGAATGAAGGGTACTCATAAGTGGGCTGGTTATACACCACTGGCATAGGCCACGGGTTATGGTCTCACTTGGTTTGTTGGATCTCCAAAGGTCTCAGTCACTAGCCATTGCCTCGCTGAGGCCCAATGTTCGAAGGTCGTGCTTCACCACCTCATCCCAAGTCTTCCTGAGTCTACCTCTTCCACAGGTTCCCTCAACTGCTAGGGTGTGACACATTTTCACACAGCTGTCCTCATCCATTCGCAACACATGACCATTCCAGTGCAGTCGTCTCTCTTGCACACCACATCTGATGCTTCTTAAGTCCAACTTTTCTCTCAGGTGCTTACACTGTCATGTATGCACACTGACATTACACATCCAGCAGAGCATACTGGCTTCATTCTTTGCAAGCTCATGCATATCCTCAGCAGTCACAGCCAATGTTTCACTGCCGTGTAGCATGGCTGTTTGCACACATGCATCGTACAGCCTACCTTTTACTCTGAGTGAGAGGCCCTTTGCCACTGGCAGAGGTAGGAGCTCTCTGAACTTTGCCCAGGCTATTCTTATTCTAACAGCTACACTTTCAGAGCACCCACCTGACTTGGTCACCTAGGTAACGGAAGCTATCAACTACTTGTAGTTTTTCTCCCGGGAAAGTGACGGGAGTTGTTTTCTGCAGATTTTCAGTGTTTATTGCTCCAAAGCATTTGCCACATACTAAAACTATCTTCCCAGTTAGCCTTCCTTTGATATTGCTGCACCTCTCCTGTGTCCATAGCTTACACTGGGTGTGCTTTTTTTTTTTATCAGATTGTTTATATACACACATATCAGGAATAAAACAGCTTGAGATGTAGATTGGATAAAATAAATTAATGCTGCATAAGAATATTTTGCTTGCTGATTATAACCCATTTTCTTGCGTAAATCATGTATATGCATTGCAATATGTTAATTTTCCTTGTACCCTTATTGCCAACTTATGCCACCAGATTTATTTTAGATCATAGTCCTCAACCATTGGGCTAAGGACCATTTGGTACTAGGCCACACAGAAAATTTAAAATCTTATTTCTGCTTTATTGACTATCACACTCTGCATTTTTTCCCCTAGAAAAATTGTCTGTGGTGCACCGCAGACCAGTTTCATGCAAGACAATATAAGGACCATTGTTTTAGATAATGATTGATGTATACACACAAAGCTGTATCACTGAGTAGTTAAGAATTTCACTTCCAAAACATGGTTCTGGGTTCAATCCCATTGAGTGGTACCTTGGGCAAGTGTCTCTGACTAAAAGCCCAAGCCAACAAAAGCATTGTGAGTGGATTTGGTGAACAGAAACTGAAAGGAGCTCAGCATATCTCTTTTTTTCATACATATATATATATATATATATATATATATATATATATATATGTGTGTGTGTGTGTGTTTGTGTGTGTGTGTGAGTGTGTGCCACTTTCTCTTCACATCACACAATAGTTGTGAGTGTTACTGCCCTACAAGTGATGTCATTCATTTCTGGCCTTTTGTGAAAAGACATCTGGCTAAGGGGAAATGAGAGTTAGTGACAAGGACATCTGGCTGTAGAAAATCTGTCTCAATGAATACCATCTGACTCTTGCAAGAAAGGAAAATTGGAAGTTAAAACAATGATCATGATTATATATATATATATATATGCATACATACATGTGTGTGTGCATGTGTGCACGTACGTATTATTACTGTCTTAACAGCCACTTTTCTATGCCTACATGAAATTCAATGAGGCAGATTTTCTACAGCCAGTTGTCTTTACTGTCATCAACTCTCATCTACTTCCAAGCAGTATAATATTTCCATGTAGCCAGACATGCTTCCATGGAAAATTGGAAAGGAATAACACAACTTGTATGATGATGACACTATTAGAGTTGTCAAGAGAATAACACACATAATCATCATTGTCATCAATATTTAAAGTCCATTTTCCATGCTGGTATGGGTTGGATGGCTTGACAGGAACTGGCAAAGACAGGGCCCACACTACATTCCATAGTTTGTTTTCACTTGATTTCTACAGCTGGATGCCCTTCCTATCGCCAACCACGTTTTACATGGCAGCAGCACCCACATCAATGCTTTTTATGTAGCACCTTGGTTTTCGGATATCAATTCTGCTGTGGTGGGCAGGTCTTCTTGATTACAACAATGTAACACATATCTCAGTCCTCTGTCATCGGCTTTGTAAGGCTCAGCATTTTGAGATGAGCCTTCAATACTTTGTTCCACTCTTCCTGGGACTCCCTCTTCCACAACTTCCCTCCAAACACACACTCACACAGGGATTCTTTTAGTTTCCATCTACCAAATCCACTTACTATTACTATAGCCCAGAGCTATAGTAAAAGACACTTGCCCAAAGTGTTCTGCAGTGGGACTGAGCCCTAAAACAGACGACTGGAAAACAAATTTTACACAACCATGCCTATATGAATATACTAAGTTGTAAGCAGCAATTTAATCATAAAAGAAAATGAAAGTAAAACTCAAAAGATAATTGCAGTTGAGGGGATAAAACAAGTACCAGTAATACACAGGAGTTGATTACATCTTCCTGGTACAAAAGCTGGTTTTAAGAAGGAAATCAATATTATATATTATAAAATTGTATTTATGCATTGTGTGGGTGTTCAAAAACTGAAAAACAGGAAGGAAAAAAAAGAGAGAAATGGAGAGAGGGGGAGGGAGAGAGAGAGACCAAATGGTGTTATCAGATAAATTTACTGAGATGACATTCAGTCAGATGACAACATGAAATGACAAGGGGCATATCACATGACCAACAGACAACAGAGGAAAACACTATTTTGTTCTTAATTCAACTAGCTGTCATATGCAGCCTGTATGGTTCCAATGACAATTAACAGAGAGAGAGCGAGAGAGAGAGAGAATCGAGGAATATTGATCTGAAAGGCTGAATAATGGAGTGGATTTTCCAAGCTCAATGCAGGAATTGAACTAACCACTGCAAATATCTAGATTATATATACGTATATATCAGGTCATCCCATAAGTTCTGTCCAGTTTTACCTTTTTTAGAATTGAATGAAATTTAATAGTATTTTAGAATGTCTAATGGAATTAAAAATTATTTTTATGCATTTGTGTACATTTAAACTAATTAAATATTATTTTATAGAATAATAGAATTAAAATTTCTTTGATTAAAACCCTTTCTAACATGGAAGTATCCAAAGAGCATTTGAGGCACATAATGCTTTATGAGTACAAAATAAGAAATTCTGCAGTCAAAGCAATTTGAAACATACACTCAGTTTATGGGAAAGAATGCTTGAATGAAAGAACTTGCAGAAGATGGTTTGCAAAATTCAGAAGTGGAGATTTCAACCTTGAAGATGAAGATCAAACAGGATGTCCAGTTGAGTTTGAGGATAAGCTCCTTGAGGCATTACTTGAAGAAAATCCTGCATTATCAGTTGAAGAATTGGCAATAAACGACTTGGACAGGTTCCTAAACTTGGAAAATGGGTGCCTCATGAATTGTCCAAAAGCAACCGCAAATCCTGAGTTGACATCTGCTCTTCTCTCCATTCTCACGAACTCATTTCACCCTTTTTGGATAGACTTATGACTGATGACGAAAAATAGATCTTCTATCAAAATGTTAAACATCATAAACAGTGGTTTGGTAAAATGGAAAAAGCTCAACCACAACCAAGAAGGGAACTTCATGGAGAAAAAGTTCTTCTCTCTATCTGGTGGGATTGCAAAGGAGTAATTCACTTTAAACTGTTGCCACCTAATGCAATAATCAATGCTCAAGTCTACTGTCAGCAATTAGAGCGTTTGAACCAAGCTTTGGAGAAAAAAAGACTCGCTTTAGTGAATCCAAAAGGAGTGATTTTTCATCAGGACAATGCACGACCCCACACTGCAAAGATCACATCACAGAAGATCGAAGAACTTGATTGGGAAAAAATTTCTCATCCACCTTATTCTCCCGACCTTGCCCCTTCAGACTACCATTTGTTTCATAGTTTACAGAATCATTTGGGGGACATAACTTTCACAAGCCAGGAGGAGGTCAAAACTGACATTTCAGAGTTCTTTGCTTTGAAAACAAAAGAGTTTTACATTGATGGGATTAAAAAGCTTGTAAATAGATGGAAGGAAGTCACAGATAATCAGGGAAAGTACATTGATGACTAAATTTCAATTAACTATAACATTTGATCACTTGTTTTCTTTATTCAAAATTCAGACAGAACTTATGGGATGACCTGATATATATATATATATATGATGGTAGGGCAGTGGAATAGTGAAAACGCGTACCACATCAAATACTTTACAGTTGAAGTTTGAATAAAGCTGGTGGAGATTTTTGCCTTTTTTCTCACCTTGGTTAATAAAATAAATCCTAGGTATGGCATTGGATTTCTTACAATATGGTCGCCAATCTTTATCTCACAACATGGGACGCTAGGCAAATGTCTTCTACAGTAACCTCAGGCTGACTAATGTCTTGAGTGTAGAATAGGCAGATGGAAACAGTTTAGAAGCCTAATATATATGTGTATGTGTGTGTGATGTGTATTCCATGTCCTCACAGAAAACACATTGAACAAAAAAATGGTGATATTTGTTGACATCCCCTTTCAAAGGTAACTGGCATTAAAAAAAAATCCATTTTCCTGAAATATAATTAAGAGGGACTAGACTGGAAGGGCATTGGCTGTAAAACATTGCAGCAATACCTCAATACACACTCATCTAACCCATGCTAGCATGGAGAAAAAAAGCATAAGCAAACACATCTCTCTTACAAATCCACAGCTTTGTGTCAATCAATATTTATGTATGCTACTTTAGATACAAGATTCTGGAGAAAACACATCCATAAACTGTAAGAGTATTATTTCTGACTAATAATATTTAGATAGCATATAAATTGGGATATTCATAGAATAACAGTTTGACATTATTTCTTTAGCACAGATAACAATAGATAATAAAGTCACTTAAAATCCAGATGTTGAATTTTAATGTCAGTATTAACACAATTTAGTGTTGGTTGGTGTAACTGCAATTCATCATTTCCAAATCTCGCTTTTTTTCTTTATTGACATTGTTAAAATCCTTTCGAGAAAGATAGGAATGTCACTAATTTCTTTACTTCCATCCATTCATGACTTCCTAATTTTGGCACAAGGCCAGCAATTTTGAGGGAAGGGTAAGTTGATTACTTTGACCCTGGTGCTCAACTAGTAGTGTAACAATTTGACTAACTGTTGTACTAATGCAGGAAATCACTATTCTATACTTTTCAGTGAAAAAATTCAGAACATCATACAATCTCAGCATGTTGACTTGATTTTGCATAAAATTCCTTTGTGTTTTGAGACCAAATCTTACTGAAGGTATTTTTTATACTAGAATGGACCAATAAAAAGAATACTAGGCTGACTTGATTTCCAATTCTTTATTCTTTCTTTCACTTGTTTCAGCCATTTGACTGTGGCCATGCTGGAGCACTGCCTTTAGTCAAACAAATCAACCCCAGGACTTATTCTTTCTAACATTATTTTCAAGCCAGATTGTATTAGCTTTGAGTCTCTACATCTATACAGGAAAGTGAGATGGTTTGAAAGACAAGCTACTTTTTGATGGAGTTTCTCTAGGTCTCCACTGAATTCTAATGTTGGCTCTGTACCGATTAGATAATACAATACTATATCAAAGAGAGGTTATCTTCATTACTTAGGAAAATAACCAGAGATGATGATAAAAAGAGAATCAAACAAGATCTAGAAAAGTCATACATGAAAGAATTTGAAATGGTGAAGACATGCCAGATTAAGAAGTTTATGAAACTCAAAAGTCAGAGAATGAAAACTGAAGTTCATTACCCACCTGTGGAAGCAGTAATTAATCTAAGTAGCCGACATCTAGAAAGTTCTGAAGAAGCAGTACTAAACAAAAGTCTCAACTTTGCAACAACCATCAAGCACATTCCATACTTGGACATAATAGCCCTTATTGAAGAGATAACTATAAAGATACCAAAATCTCAAGGAGATGAACTAAGGTGGAAAGTGAGACAGGTACTAGAAAAAGTGAAACTTCCCAAACCAAACATCACTAAGGAAGAAAAGTTCGCTATCAAAAGACTACACAGTGACAATTCCATCATAATACTTCAAGCAGACAAGGGAAATGCTACAGTGGTGATGAACAAGTCTGACTACTCTGAAAAAATTGGCAAGTCTTATAAGTGATGGTAGCTGCAGCAGAGGAAAGAAAGACCCAACTCTGAAAACAGAGAGAAAGTTGTCACAGATCTTGATCAAGAACAAAGATCACTTTACACCAATGAAGTACAGACAACTGACTCAACACTACAGTAAACTACTGCACATGTATGGTCTAAGATTCACAAGGATGCTATTCCATTAAGACCTATAGTGAGCTGTAGAGGTTCAGCATGTCATCCACTGAGCCACTTCTTTGTAGATATAATCAGTCCATTAGCAGGAAAGTCAACATCGTACGTGAAGAATTCCACTCACTTCACAGAATTGATCAAGGATACCCCCATTGAATCCAACAAGATGGTGAGTCTAGATGTGATAAGCCTGTTCACCAAAGTCCCAACTGGTGATTCAAGACAAACTAGTGAAAGACACCCATCTAAAAGAACGCACTAGTATACCAATAAAAAACCTGATGGAAATGTTGACCTTCTGTGTAGAAACTACCTACTTCAGTATGGACACTGATATATATCAACAAGAGGGTTTAGCTATGGGTTCACCATTATCACTGATAATAGCCAATATATACATGGAATACTTTGAGAATTTGGCTTTATGATCAACACCACTAAAACCAACCCTATGGCTGTGATATGTTAATGAACCTTTATACTCTGGCCCCACCAGGAAGATGTCCAAGTGTTGTTAGATCATGTGAACTCAATAAAGCCATCCATACAGTTCACAATAGAAAAAGAAAAAGACAATCAGCTAACATTCCTGGACATATTAATAACATGCACCAAGTATGGATTCAGGACATCCATATACCGCAAGCCAACCTTCACTGGACAATACTTCAACTTCAATTCTCACCATCCATACAGCATAACGAGAGGGATTGCTCAGTGCCTAAAACATCGAGCAAAGAATATGAGTAGTGATCATGATATCCATCATGAAAAAAATGCTCAAGCTAAGTAACAATCTATTAAGTAACGTGCTGAGACCCCCTTCAGTCATGACTGACCATGAGATTGCACCTAGAAAGTTATCCTCCGAGGCACAAGTCCGGGCAAGGTTTTTTATAGAAGACTAGTAGTCGCCCATGCATACTGGCCTCTCCTCTCCATGCCACCAGTGTTATCGAAGGAAAAGGCAAAGGCCGATACAGCTTGGCACCTGTGACATCACAACTCATTTCTACAGCTGAGTGAACTGGAGCAACATGAAATAAAGTGTCTTGCTCAAGAATGCAACAAGCAGCCCAGTCCGGGATTCAAACTCACAACCTCACGATCATAAGCTTGATGCTCTAACCACTGAGCCATGTGCCTTCACTATTAGCAACTACCCCAAAAGCATACTCTCCACTCTAATTATGAAGAAAAGAGAGGGTGAAACCAATAAACTGTCCACTGTCTGTCTACCCTATGTGAAAGGCCTCTCAGAAAAGATACAAAAGATATGAGGCTCATAAGACATCAGGACAGTATTCAAGAGTAACACAACACTTTGCAAATATCTCCTTCGAGTAAAACCACCAATAGAAGAGAATATGACCAAAGACTGCATGTACTCCATCCCCATGCAGCTGTGGTAGGTTATACAAAGGCGAAACATTCCACACCCTCAAAATAAAGGTAGACGAACATCGCAAAGCTGTGAAATGAGGAGATATTGATAAATTGGGTATAACTGATCATGTATGGGAAAATGGAGACCACCTCCCCCTGTGAGATGAAGTTAAAATAATAGACCAGTGGAAAATACGAAAACTAAAAGAAGCAACACATATGCTAGGACACAACAACCTCCTAAGCAGACCGAGTGCAGATATGAGTAACATATGGGAACCAGTATTAAGGAAGGATAGGAAAATATTAGATTTATAAGCCCTAAAATTCACTCCATAGTTACCTACGGGCATATAGTGTAGTGGTTAAGGGTGTGGGCTACTAACCCCAAGATTCTGAGTTCGATGCCAGGCAGTGACCTGAATAATAATAATAATATCGAAAAATACCTTAGGAATGAGAACCCAGGTTCAAAATTTTCACCAAGACACTTTATGAAGGCTGGAGGGTATATCAGCCGAAATGTGTTAACAAACAAGATAAGGACAAATATCCGTCAAATGTAAATAATGTACATAATTCCTCATCTCTTAAATGTAGAACTTATTCTTTGTAAGCCTAGTACTTATTCTATCAGTCTCTTTTGCCAAACTGCTAGGTTACAGGGATGTAAACATACCAACATTGGTAGTCAAGTGATGGTAGGGGACACAGACACGAATACATACACACACACATATATGTATATACACAATGAACTTCTTTCAGTTCCACATACCAAATCCACTCACAAGGCTTTGGTCTGCCCAAGGCTATAGCAAAAAACACTTACCCAAAGTGCCATGCTGTGGAACTGAACTCGGAACCATGTGGTTGGGAAGCAAGCTCCTTACCACGCATCCACTCTTGCACCTATGCCTGACATTTCAAGTTAAGTTTTTTCTAAAAGAGAGATCATTAGTTTTAATATGTAAAACTAATTTTGCTTATTATCCACAAAAATACCAAAAAAAAAGAAAAGAAAACTAGCCATGTCAAAAGAAACCTTTATAAGAAATCTTACAATTATAAATAAAAAAATAATATATTCATAGGCATGGCTATGTGGGTAAGAAGCCCACTGCCCAACCACATGGTTTCAGGCCCACCCCCACCACATGGCACCCTGGGCCACCACTAAAGAGCCTTGTGAATAGATTTGGTACACAGAAACTGAAGTGTGTGTGTGTAAATAGGTTTGTGTCTTCCTGTCCTGACAGTGTCAGACAGCTACAAACAAGCACCAATGTCACACAAGCAGCGTCATCTGCCTCTAATATTTCATGAAAACATGTTCAGTCATGGGGAATACCATCTTGCTTAAAAACAGATGTGAGCATCTGGCTGTAAAAATTCTGCCTCAACAAGCTCTGTCCAACCCATGCAAGCATGGAAAAATGGACATTAAAATGGTAATGATGTTCATTATACTAACGAAATATCAGACTCTTTCTATTTTCTTCTCCATCACTTAACTAACTATATACTTTTGTTTTCTTTATAAAAGTAATTTGGTTGTAATTTCTTAATTGTCTTGAAAAAAAAAAAAAAAAAAAAAGGAAAGACTTTTTTTAATCAAAAATAAAAAACACCAAAAAAATCCAGCTGAATGAGAAAATTGCTAGCATTCTTTATGCTTAAATGCAAAGGCTAAAATTAGTATGTAATATATAATTACTGGACCATAATTATATTTTGGCGGAAAACAATTTATGTCAATTGTCAGGCAACAATGACTGAGTTGGAAATTGGAGTTTTTAGATAGTATGTCTTGTTTAACCTTAGCTCAACCCTAACTAAATAGGCCTATCATCAAAAGCATTCTAGCTAGAAACATCCTGTCTTTCTAGGGACCTCTGAGACCTTATTCAATAAGCCCTTCCAATTTTTAACATGATAGGATGTGATTTAGAAGGAGATTCAGCTGCTTCTTCATTGCCTTGTTGGTTATATTAAGAAACTCAATGCTATTGCTTCTTCTATTTTAGTTTAATTATAGAACTATAAAATTGAAACGAAAAAAAGGAAGAATGAAGGAGTGAATGGAGAAGGTGGATGAGTAGTAGGGTGAGTGCTCAAATGTCATATGTGAGTGGGAGTGAACAAGTGGATAGGTGTGAGAGAAAGAGAAGGCAAGGGAAAAGCAAGAGAGGGAGAGAGGTAGATGAGAGAGCTCAAGTGCATGAATGAATGAGTGGGTACTAGAGTTTGTGTGCGTGTGTGTGTGTATTTGATACTGACTATAATTTTAGCAGCTTTTAATTTTCATTTTTTTTAATTATTGAACAAGTGGATTTTAGTTTCTGTTACTATACAAATATTAATCAGTAACACAGTTTGACGGTCGTACTTCCAGTATGCTTCACACACATTCTCTGCATGCATGGTTTCAGACCCAGAGTGGCAGTGCTGTTGAGTTTTCATCATATTACCTCAGTATGTTTGTTGTTTAGCCCATGTTGACACTAACGATTAAAGCTATTCCAGCTGTAACCCCCTCCATCGTATTTCCAGAGACAGTGTACATAGAAACATTTTTTTCTTTTAATGGTAGGCTTAGATTTGAAAGAGATTTGGCTGCTATTCTAGTAGGTCAAGCAATGAGAGAGGTTGGTCCATCAAGCTGATGGGTTGTAGCTTTGGTTATGTATGGCATCTCAGTTTAACTGTCCAATGAGGCTCGGTCACTTGCCTTAGGAAAGGCTTACTGTGAAACTTCAACTGCCAAATCTTGACTTGTTCATGTACTAGTTTTATTTCGATCAGAATTGATGTTGTCATGTACTTCCAGATATATTTGAGATTTTAGGAATGGTTTTACAATTGTTTTATTTTAGGCGTTTTAGTAAAGAAAGCTGAAGCCTTTAAAAGTGTGTGTGTATCAGGTTAAACAGATAAGTTTGTTCCATTTCCTGTTTATTTTAATCTATTTGAACAACATTTGAATTAACATAAACATTTTTATTAAAGTGCTTTATGTTCGTTTTTGTAGCTATATTCTTCCTGTGCAACTTTTGTTTGTTTTTAAAATTTGAAAAGATTTTACCTCTTTCCATACATATCATGGAGTGCTGAGTACAACAAATAATAAACTAATCTGATAACCCTATATATGTATATGTATATATATATATATACACACACACACAGAGGCATGGCTGTGTGGTAAAAAGCTTGCCCCCCAACCACGTGTTCCAAGTTTAGTCCCACTGCATAGCACCTTGAGCAAGTGTCTTCCACTACATCCTCAGCCAACCAAAGCCTTGTGAGCAGATCTGGTAGACAGAAATGGAAAGAAGCTCATCATATGAGATTTGAAAACACAACGCCTAATAACCTAACAGTATATCTTTTCTACCCCTCTGATGGGATTTTGCATAATACAATGATTTAATTATTGTAATTTAATCTTTTAGGCTAAACTGAAACTGCTGTAAGAGAATAGGTTAGTTTTTTGCAGATAATAAATTATATTAATGCTATATCTCCATTATATGGTTGGAAAATTTTCTTATGCAATGTTTCTTTGCAATAATGGCAGCTAATTCAAAGAGGTATCCAACTGACATACCAGTGAATTGGATGTTTAAGACCCCTTTGAAGGATTTCTTTTCCTCAGTTTGTTACTTTGTGTGTGTGTGTGTGTATTTATGCGTGTACCTTTGTATCTGTGTTTGTCCCCACCACCATTGCTTGACAACTGATGTTGGTGTGTTTATGTCCCCATAACTTAGTGGTTCAGAAAAAGAGACTGACAGAATAAGTACTTGGCTTACAAAGAATAATCCTAAGGTCGATCCTTCGACTAAAAGGTGCTGCTCCAGCATGGCCCCAGTCAAATGACTGAAACAAAAATATATATGCGAGAGAGAGAAAGAGAGAGAGAGAGAGACTATCAGTTTATATTGAATAAAAAGAAGAAATCTGATCAGTAAAAAAGCACGATAGAAAACATAATTAGATTTGAATTAAGTTTTCAATACCTAATTACCCTGTGCCTTCAATGAGCTGATCTACATTTACAAGCACAAATATAATAGTAATTTACATAGAAAATATAATTAAAAAAGATAAAATATATCTTTTAACAGGAATAAAAATTTACACACACACACAGAGGAAAAAGCAATTCATTTTAACATTTTATGTTGTAAGACGCAATGTTATACATAAATATAATGTAGCATAAGGTAACTGTCGTAACTTAATATTTTCTTCCTAATTTTAGAAGGAAACTTTAATAAATCAAAGACCAGACCTAGGTTGAATTAGCAGCCATTATTGCAAAGAAATATTGCATAAGAAAATTTCCCAACCCAGATTTGGTAATACTTCACAATTAATAATCCTACTACTATTACTAAAATTATCATTATTATTATTATTATTATCTCGATGATGGCCAAGGTCAACTTTGCCTTTCATCCTTTCGGGATGAATAAATTAAGTACCAGTCAAGTTCTGGGGTTGATATAATCGACTCTCCCCCTCCCCACAAATTCCAGACCTTGTGCCTTCAGGAGAAGGGATTATTATTACTACTACTATCATCAATTTTTCTTTAGAATTTGTGTCATTGTGGTCAGCTCTTCCTTTGTAGATATATTTGAAAAGAATAAGTGTGTGTGTGTGTGTGTGTGTGTGTGTGTGTGGTAAGATCATTGAGTAAAAACATGCAGCCATGCAAAAAAAAAAAAAAAGAAAAAAGGTGTAATTACTTCTCTCAGGAAAGGGAGCCTAGACATTTGGTCAACTAGTTGTAAATATTAACCATATTATACTAGTCCAGCTATAACTATCATGGTCATTTTGTTTGTATGCTTCCTTGGCCGAATGGTTATTTCATAATATTAATACAACTCAACAATCTAGCAGTCATGGACTGAAATGCTGATAAAACATAGAATTACATTCTTCATTTATTCTTTGCCGCCACTCTTGATAATTAAAACAATCAACTGTAATGTTTTTTGTTGTTTTTTTTTTTTGGGGGGGGGGGGGGTCCTGCTATAAAGTAACAGAGGGCCAATTAAGTGGCAGAAATCAACATACTTATTCTCACTATTGCCTTATTATCCTAGAGGTAATTGCAGTTTGCTTAGCCTATCCTTTATGGTAGTGTATGTCAAACAACAAAACAAATACTGTGATATATATTATAAATTATGATTAGCAATTCAAAACATTTTTTTCTTTTATACAGTTTTGTTGACTGAATGATTAAGGACTTGAATTATGGAATTTGGTATATATTAGGCTACCAAAGTATAAACTTGTACAAACTTGTAACAAAAAGTGGTCTTTATGCTTGTCTCACTGTGTTGGTAATAAATAGCCTCATGTTGCATATATTCAGAACAGTCACGGAGATCACAATGATATATTATTGTCACATGAGAAAATTTGATTTAGCCACATAAAGCACAGAATTACTTGAGTCACTGAGGAACCAAATCTCCTTTAATGGATCCTGATAGTCATAATCTTTAGAATGGGAACCCTTTGTGTCCAATCCGAAATCTGGACACTGCTCATACTAAAGTTGGAGGAAGGTTTACATGTAACATAGTCAGTTGTAGGTTTCATCAAGAGTATGATGGCAGAGCTAACTGGGATTACCTTACAAAAATTAAGTACCTAGTTGTATGATTTAGTGGTCCAAATGCAGTTCTTCTCCATTCTTAGCAAGTTGTTGCAATAAGAAATGTGTGCTTCCTTACCCAGGATCTAAACAGTGACATTACTAAAATAATAATACTAAATGAAAACATGTTAACTAAAAAACTAACATGTACTCTTCAAGTAATGGGCACAAGTGTAGTTAAGTGGTTAAGAAGCTCACTTTGCGACTATATGGTACATTAGTGTGTGATCCAACTCAGATCAACCAAAGCTTCCTAAAGCAAATTTGATTGACAAAAATTGTTCAAGATCCTATAGGAAGGACCATTACTGTTTTTTTTTTTTGTAGTAGACTCATCTGATCTAGTTTAGCACCATTATCAAAATCCACTTTGTTGCCACGACTCTGGTCTAAAGATGACTTGTTCCCTTTCACCCCCAATTACAAAGGGTTGGGAAACAACTATGCATTGTTCAGCCTCCTGTGACTAATCCAATAAAAAAAAGAAGACCTACATCAGAGAAGTGTTTGTATGCATGAGATAGTGTGGCAACTGCTTATACACCCATGTACCTTAGGCTACAAGAAAAAGAAACTCCTTTCACTATCTTGTAGTAATTCAATTACCAAAACAATACAGTCTAGATCACAACTGTGTGGACTTCGCTTTTGCCTCGTCTACTGCTAATACAACAGTCTCAGATTCCTTTCAACTAGTTAATTGAACAACTTCTCCATACAAGCCCAATCCATCTCTTTTACTACTCTTACTGTATTTTAACTGAGATGCTGTATAAAATATTTTACCCAATCCTTCTCCCCTAGAATTCCTTGGAAATTCACCCAACCCCAACCTCTCCAACACTTTTCCTACAAACATACAACTGAATATTAACTACATTAGTTTCACTAGTCTGAGAGAGACTAAAGGCACCTTCTTTCTCTCAACTTATCAAACAGAATATTGAAATAAAATCTTTTACCACTTCAGTTCCTTAAATATCATTAATAATGTAAAAGATATTAATATTTGAAGGAACTTTCTAAAGAAAAGAAATGGCAATACACATCAAATGCTAATAAAGCAGTCATTTAATAGCTTTTAATTAATGCATTTTTACTATCTTTGTCCAACCAGATCTTATAATAGCTACTATACACAGACTGAGCAATATTATTTGAATCAAAGAATTTGCAATTAGAGCCAGTGGAGTGATGCCCCACCCACCCAGAAGATACTACACTACAAACTTGATAAATTTCCTGTTGGAGAATTGAACAACTTGCTCTTTTAATGAGATATTCTTAATTGAAATGTTGGTTTAACAAATATTGTCCATTTTGAAAAATATATGAAAGAAAATCATTATTATTATTATTGCCATTGTTATTAAGGCAGCAAGCTGGCAGAGTTATTACTATGTCGGGCAAAGTGCTTAGTGACATTTCTTCTAGTTATTTATGTTCTGAGTTCAACTTTGCCATTCATCCTTTTGGGGTTGATAAAATGAATGTCACTTGAACACTGAGGTTGATGTAATTGACTCTTGCTGGTCTGGTGCCAATATTAGAATTATTTTACATTAAAAACTGGAGAAAGCCAGTACTCAAAGCTCTTACAGATGTACACATACTGTCAAGATCAATGTGATTGTTGTTTAGATTGAAATTTCTGAAAATTGATATCACCATCATCATCATGCATAATTGTGGAGAGTGATGCATTCCATGGAGAAAAGTTTTGGTAAAGCATTTAGTGCAGATTTTTTTGAGAGAGAGAGAGAGAGAGAGAGAGGAAGAGGCAGTGCATTAGGTAGCACACAATTTACTAGTTCAGAAAAAGCAGAAACCATTATAAAAGCAGAAGCGAAAACAGAAAAAGAATCAAGCAAGTCAATATGCTAGTGGGTATAATGTGTTGGTGAGCAAAAGTTTATCAATCAGATGAACAGCTTGGAGGAGGGGGTGGTCGTTTAACTTAGTATTAATAAGTAACAGCTGCTCTGTAACATATGTGAAGAATACATCTGTTAGAGCTTGCACTTGTGCCTTCTTAGTATAGGATCAGCAGATAATCAGACATGAAGGTTAGTGCTTACACTTGTGCCTTTTTAGTGTAGGATCAGCCGTTAATCAGATATAAAGCAGTTTCAGGTTTGAGAAGATATTCTTTAAAATGCAGTTAGTTATATATGGTCCACATCATCTCTTAAGCTCACCCTCTCATACCTTGAGAGTTCGCTCTGTCGCCCCCCCCCCCCCCATCACTACCATTTTCTCAGTTGCTCACCCACCTTTTATAATGTGGAGTAGCCATGTGGTCTTCCTCTATAGCAAGACACCTGTGCTTGTCCCTCAATCACACTTTAAACTTGCAAAAGCTGGTATAAATATTCCTCCCACCCAGTAATGTTCAAACTACCACCCCAAACACTTCTTTTTTACCTTGCAAGTTACATGGCAATCTCACAAGTGCCAATGGCATGAAAAAGGCACCCAGCACACACTGTGAAGTAGTTGGCATTAGGAAAGGCATCCAACTGTAGAAACCGTGCCAAAGCTGACCCAGAAGCTTGGCACAGCCCTGCTGCTTACTCGAACATGTTAAACTGACAAACCCATGCTAGCATGGAAAATGGATGTTAAATGACGATGACGATTATTAGAAAGAAAGAAATGCAGAAGACCAAAGACTACCAATATATGAAACAGTGCTTGTGGATTTGTGGTTGCAGTGATTCTTTTTCTATCATTCAAATGGTCGTCTTTCAGATGTGGTCAATATTTCAATGATTTTTTTTTTTCAGAGAACTGTCAATTAACCAGACCTGAAATATTTTCTAGTTTTGAAGAAGAAGCCTAGACACTGGATTGTTTTATATATATATATATATATATATATAATATATATATATATAATAATTTAATGTCCATTTTCCAAGCTGGCAAGGGTTGGATGGTTTGACCAGAGCTGGCAAGCTAGGGAGCTGCACCAGGCTCCAGTTTGTTTTGGCATGGTTTCTATGGCTGGATGCCCTTCCTAATACCAACCACTTTACGGAGTGTGTTGAGTGCTTTTACATGGCATCCCATGGGCACTATCATAATTTAATATCCACTTTTCCATACTTGAATGGGTCAGACAGAATTTGGTGAGCCAGATTTTTTTATAGCCAGATGCCCTTCCTGTCACCAACTATAACCAAGCAAGGTAATATTTTCCAAAGGCCAGACATGTTATCTATAGAACACTGGAAATAAACAACACATGACAATGACACTTGTTTACTACCATCATGTGATGGTAAGACACATATGGGTTTCTTTCAGTTTCAGACTACCAAATTTATTCGCAAGGCTTTGGTCTACCCAGAAGTATAGAAGACACTTTCCCATGCGACAGAGTGGGACTGAACCTGAACTCACATAGTTGGAAAGTAAGCTTCTTAACCACACACACACATTATATATATATGCTATAAGAGTAGTCTCGGAGGGATGCCTTCTTAAGAGAATGGTTTCAGTAAAGATTTTACTACAGAGTTTCCTGGGAGAGCAAGTTTAATTCAGAAAAGCAGAAACAAAATCAGAAATAGGACACAGCACATTGACAAGCCATGAAATCCTCATAGTTACATCTAAATATGTAGCTTCTTGATGGCTTTAGTTGCTTACAGTTCAAACATAGAAAGGATATAGGTTTTCTCCACATGTGTAGTTGCTGCATTCTAATGACTGAAGGAGGCCAGATTTTCATTACAGTTTGTGTTTGATGTGAGGTATCTAATTTGTATGTTTATGCTACCTGTGTGCAAAAAAAGCCAGAAATCCATATTAAAGCTAACATTGGCCATAAAACACTAAACCCAACAGCTGAGTAAATAGATAAAGTATATAACCTGGAAAGTACCTCACCATCGTTGATATGTGTCCGTTCTACTATATTACACTCCAGCATCTACAGATTGCTGTTATTCTTTTGGGTTAAAAAAACAGAAAGGGCAAAACAATAAAATGAGAAATTTATCAATGCTGATGAGAAATTAATTATAGGAAAGCTGAATTAGAGAAAGTAAAAACAAAACATAAAAGTATTGATATAATTATTTCCTTGCAGTATTTCTTCCAGTTCTTTGTGTTCTGAGTTCAAATCCTACCAGGGTCAACTTTGCCTTTCATTCCTGTCAAGTAGTGGAATGAAGAGTACTGACTAACTTCTACCCTCAAAATTGCTGGCCTTGAGTCTATATCAGAAACCATTATTATTAAACTTGTTTTCTAAACACCTTGGGTCTTACTATAGTCCTAGGCCAAACAAAGCCATCATAGGAAAAGGAAGGACTATGGCTACTATAATACTAGATATAGTGGTTTTTTTTAATCTTTTATTTAATTCAGTATTGTACTGCAGCCATACTGGAGCACTACTTTGAAATGTTTAGTTGAACAAGCCAACTTCATCACTTACTTTTGAAGTCTGGTACATATTCTATTGACCAAACTATTAAGTCACTGAGACATAAACAAACCAACAGCAGTTGTTAAGCAATGAATGGTGGACAAACACAAAGATGCACATGCACAGGATAGGCTTCAACACTGTTTCTGTCTATCAAATTTAGTCACAAGGCATTAGTTGGCCTGAGGCATTAGTAGAAGACCTTTGCCTAAGGTGCTGTGCAGTAGGGCATTTAGGGTTCAATGTGAAACCATGCGGTTGCAAAGTGAGCCTCTTAACCACACAGCAATACCTAAAATGAGCCTTTGATTATAGTTGTATTGGATCACAGCTGACACGGGACTGAAAACCATGTCTGAGAAGTAACATTAAATAGGATCTTCTTTTACACAGCGATAGTCTTTTTTCTCAACATCTGCTTTTATTATCAAGAAGATGATATAGGTCTTCATTACAGCTAGCCTCTAGTTCATATTGTTTTATTGTATGTTACTGGCAAAGTGTGGAAATAGTGTCATGTGACTATCACAGGCTGTTTGAGGCTGGTGAAATCAATAAAGTAAATGTTCAGCTTGAACATCAGTAAATCAACACCTGCAAGAAAAACATGGGTAGGGAGAGAATACCAGAGAGATGGCTAAGATAAAGGGAAGTAAAGCAAAGTAAGTCCCATAGACATTAATGCCTTGAGTCCTAGAACTCATGGGGTCAGTTACTCAGTTTCCATGGTGTATAAGTGACCAACATCATTAACATTTCCTTTGAACAGGACACCATTGCAGGATTAACTAATTTGCAGATGAGTGGACTGGAGTAATGTGAAATGAAGTGTTTTGCTGATATGTAACAAGCTAGTGCAGTGGAATAGAAGTCATTAGGATAGAGAGACAGAGAGAGAATGCAGAGAGAGAGACAGACAGAGAAAGAGAGAGAATTATGTGCATAAATAAAACTGCTTGGTTTTAATATATAAAATACATATACATGTACACATGTAAATAGAAGGAAAGCAAAGAGAACATTTCCTGAAGATGATTATTCAAGTATAAAAATAAAGATATTTATATATTAATAAAGAAAATTGTGGACTTGGTCCCTGGTAAAAATATAGGAGTGTAGGTTCAAATCATTTAAGTGCTACGAAGTGTTTTCTATATTAAGAATCTCTGGACCTCATCTGTTGACTGTATATATAGTGATGATGATCATACACACACACACACACACACACAAGGGGTGCTGAAAAGTTTCTGGCTTTGGGTAAAAGAAAATACAGGAGGATCAGTTAATTATGATTTTATTGAACATATTCCCCTCTCAGATTCACACACTCATTGCAGTGGTCCTTCAGTTTTTCTAAGCCTTGTAAAAGGATTCAGAAGGTTGGGCCTCCAATCTGGCCTTTCATGATACCCTTAAAGTGAAGACGTTTTCAGCACCCCACCCCCTTGTGTGTGTGTGTCTGTGTGTGTATAATCAATTAAACGACCAAACAATAAAAAAAAATTGAATAAAAAACAAAAAGAAAAAAAATAAACATGAGAATGTGCACAAGAATTATATTAGTTTCACGCTTGGTGAAAGGAGAGAGTTTAACGTTTTGAGCATGCTTCTTTGTTGGAAAGGAGAAAGAGACTAGTCTAGAGAAGAAGGAAAAAGGAAAATCACTGACTGTCCACATGTGGTTACATTTCTGTAGTTTGTTTATTCATACGTTTCGTCTCATTGTTTTGTCTGTCCTCATATCATCCCCTTTTTTTCTCAACCTCATGATTAATAAAGAAATTGACTGTTTGTCCTCACCTCCATTTGAGAAGTCTTGTTGTGTTGTTAACACCCCCATAACTTAGTTTGGCAAAAGAAACCAACAGAATAAGTAACAGACTTTGAAAAATAAGTACTGGGGTCAATTTGCCCTACTAAACTCATCAAAGCGGTACTCCTGCAGGGTCATTGTCCAAAGACTGAAACAAGGTAAAAAGATCCTATTTCTGTGCTGGGTTATGTTCATGACTCAGAAAATTTGAGCTTCAATAAGTCGAAAACAAAAATGACATACATAATGACGACTTAGCTAGCTTTCATACAACTAAGTTGTATGAAAGCTATTATTAGAACGGAGCAAACATCTTTCAATATCAGCCCACATACAACCAAGTTTAATGTTTTCTTCAAGCCTGCCTCAGAAATGTCTTCATTCAATGTTTCTTTTTTTTATCTTACATTATCTATCTTTATCTCTGGAATATTACATCTATCATATGAA
The DNA here is from genome assembly GCF_006345805.1 of Octopus sinensis. Classification (NCBI taxonomy): domain Eukaryota; kingdom Metazoa; phylum Mollusca; class Cephalopoda; order Octopoda; family Octopodidae; genus Octopus; species Octopus sinensis. The sequence goes on along the minus strand of NC_042998.1, from coordinate 60,784,837 downwards.
TGAGCATATCACATTCTCATTCTTTATAAAACATGATGTAACTCACTGAGATGATTTATAATACAACATTAAATAATTACATTTAAGGGATTCCTCTTCTCCTGTTCCTTCTCAATCAAACCCTACTTCATGTTATATAATAAACCTTCCAGTTTTGCAGTGAATTTTGTACTCCTTTTGTAGGGATGAGCTCAATTTTCAGACAAGATCATTTTCAGATTCAAGATAAATATGAATGACAATTTCTCAGTGACTTCAAACTGGATCATTAATTACGTAATAGATGTTTTGGGCTGAAGTAAAACAGGAACTCTACAAACAATCTCTGATTTAAGCACAGAAATGGTAGAGATAAACATCTTACGCATTCTGTTATCTGTGGTAGTAATTCTTTTTAGAGCCACACCTAAAAACTGCCTGAGAAAACTTATGTAGGAAGTAAAGAGCAAAATGAAGAAAGAAAAAGATGCTTTTCAATCTTTTAGCTTTCCTTACATACATTTCAGTGACTGGACCTTAGCCATGCTGGAGCAGACCTTGAATGGTTTAACTGAACAAACCAACCCTTTTTAAAAAAAAAAGAGCCTGGCATTTATTTCATTAACCTCTTTCAGCTAACTACCAAGTTACAGATGCAAACAAACCAACACCAGTTGACAAGTGATGGTAGGGACAGGACACACACACACAATAGGTTTCCAGTTTTCATGGAAACATTCATTTATATGGCATTGGTTGGTCTATAGTAGAAGACACTTGCCCAAGGTACCATGCTTGCAGTGGAACTAAACCCAAAACCATGTGCCCTGCCTGCAGCTAATCTATACAAATCTATAGTAAAATTAGATACATTATTATGCTGAGTGCTACATAATGCGCATGTTTCACAGATAACTGTAGGCCTTTGCTACATTTATGTACGTGTTTCGCAAGATTCTTGATGTGAAATCAAGTGTTGAAGAGGGTCATATTTTGTCAATTAAACATACAAGAAGACACATGGGATAAAACATCATTGAAGAGTTCACACAATGTGTAACAAAAGAGCTTTGACATAGAAACAAAAATAATAATAATAATAAAGCTGAAGTAAAGACCAAATGTGTGTGTGTGTGCGTGTGTGTGTGTGTGTGTTTAATTGGCAAATTATGACCATGTCCAAGTATTAACCACATCCACACTTCTTCGTCTGGCTAAACTTGTTCTCTCCCTCAACTGCTTCTCATTTGCAGGGGCGTTTTACCAACAGGTCTCGAGAGTGACCATGGGAACGGGAATGGGCCCCAACTATGCAAACCTGTTTATTGGCTATACTGAGGCCCAAATATTTTTAAGATTCACTGGTCCCACTCCTGAACTATACGGGCGTTATATTGATGACTGTATCAGTGTGATTTCGCTCTCCCACAAACAACTAGACTACTTCCTCTCTTTTGTCCCATCTTTCCATTCTGCCCTTGAATTCTCCTGCCCTATTTTCAACACTTCTGTCGCCTTTCTCGACATTTTGGTCAACATACACTACTCCACTCTCACCACCTCCATGCACTACTAATACACTGACTCACACCAAGCTCTCCATCCCCTACTCCCAATTCCTCCGTCTGCGCAGACTCTGCAGTGACAACCATGACTTTGAGACTCAGTGTCAACTCATGGGTCACTACTTCAAACTTCATGGATATCTCTTCATCACTATCCACACCACCCTTGCCAGAGCACATTCCATGGACCATGCCTCTGCTTTCTGCACCTGCCCTGCCATTACCAGTTCCTGTTTCCCCTCACCTACCACACCTTCACCCTGCCTCTCCAAATCTCCATTCTCCAAACCTTCCGGTGATTCCAGTCCAACCCCTCCACTTCGCACATCGTCTCCAACCTACCCCTCCCCTCCTTCAAACGAGCCCACAACCTACATGACCTCCTGGTCCACAGTTTCTTCCCTAACCCTACCTCCCAACCTGGCTTGTTCCCCTCCTCCCACTCACGCTACCGCACTTGCCCATACCTCTCCAACACCACCATCTTCACAGGCACCCATCGTCGTCCCTTTCATATCACTGACTCCTTTACACGCACTTCTAGCAACATCATTTACTGCATCTCCTGCTATTTCTGTCCTTCTCTGCACATCAAACAGAACACTGCTTGGCTGACTGGTTCGCGGAACACCTCTGAGACATTAGACTCAGTAATGACACCCTGGTCTCACGCCATTTCTGCTCTACTGGTCATTCATTACAACACCTGTCTGGGCTTGGATTGTCTTTGCACAGGGGCTATCTGGACTCCCACCTTTGCCGTAAACAGGAATTAATCTTCTCTCTTTCACGCCACATGGACTCAACTCCCCTCCCCTCTTCATCTAAATCTCTCACCTCTCACATCTACTTCCTCTCTTCACTCCTCTCTTGCCCTGACACCTACTACCGCTCTTCATTCCTACCCACCTTCTCCCGTCATCAATACCCCCCTCCATCCACACCCCACTCCTACTCATCCCAACACATCCAAACCCCACCACACCACCCCTGCCCCACCCCACACACACTAACAATGACCACTTCCCAGTACCCACACCACACCACACCACCCTGCACACACTAGTACTGACCACTTCCCAAAACCCACACCATCATCCACACCTACACATTATAAACGCACACATCCACCTGTCAAGGTCACCAGCCCCTATCCACATGCATGTGCACCTTCATTTTGGGCTCACCAATACTTTATTATCTCCCCTTCTTCCTAGCACTCCTGTCTAACCACCTCTGTCCAGCCAACTGCCATGACTGACCACTAGCCACTAAAGCTTTTTTTATTCTGTTTATTTTCTCATGTTCCCCTCTGTTGAAGAGTGTAGGCTTGAAATGTAAAAGACTTGTTCACCTTCCAGAGCATTAAACTAGTACACCTGTTTCTTGTTTTTACACCTGTCTTCATCTTTTGTTTTTCTGTAAATTCCAACTATAACAATAATATATCTTGGATTGGAAGAATCCTGCAATATTTTCTATAAATGAGAAAATGTGACCTTGGTAGGGACTACATTACAAATATATAACTCATTAGCTCTGTTTACAGTGTCAGCCTCATCTAAAGATATAATTTAAGTCATCCATTTCTATCCCGTCTCTCTTTTCAAAGTTTTTCTACTCAGTTTCCTATAAGTCCTTATTCCCACCTCTTCTCTGATTTTCTTGACCTTTATGTTTATAATCCAGACAATATATATATTCTTTTATTGATTTATATTAGAGTGTGGAAGATATCACTCATCTTTCATGTGTTCCATCAAAAAGATTAATGCTATTAAGAATGATGATGATTATATATGCCATGTGTTTAATATTAGACTAAATGTCTGGAGGACCATAAAGTAATATCACTACCATTTCAATAACAACAAAGACAGACACCAAGCTGACACAACCTATTATGTATTAGACTATGCATCGATGAAACCGAGATGAATGATTAAATGTCTATAACAAATTAAAAAAACACATCACTATCATTCAATTCTATATTTAATAGATGAGGAATTATGTACATTATTTACATTTGACAGATATTTGTCTTCATCTTGTTTGTTTTTAACACAACATTTCAGCTGATATACCCTCCAAGCCTTCATCAGGTGTCTTGGGGAAATTTTGAACCTGGGTTCTCATTCCTAAGGTATTTTTCGCTATTATTATTATTATTATTATTATTATTATTATTCAGGTCACTGCTTGGAATCAAACTCGGAATCTTGGGGCCTGTGGGCAATTATGGAGTGAATTTTAGGGCTTATAAATCTAATATTTTCCTATCCTTCCTTAATACCAGTTCCCATATGCTACTCATATCTGCACTCAGTCTGCTTAGGAGGTTGTTGTGTCCTAGCATACATGCTGCTTCTTTTAGTTTTTGTATTTTCCAGTGGTGTTCTCTGTCTATTATTTTAACTGCATCCCACAGGGATGTTGAACAGTTCCTGGCTTTAAGGGTGTTGCAAAAAAGCTTTTACAGGGCTTAGAAAAACTGAAGGACTGCTGCAGTAAGTGTGTAAATCCGAGACAGGAATATGTTAAATAAAATCATAACTGATCCTGTTTTTTGGGTTTTTTTTACCTAAAGGCAGGAACTGTTCAGCACCCCCTTGTATATGCATACACACATGCAACAACACATGTGCACATACACATATAAACATGATGGGCTTCTTTCAGTTTCTGTCTACCAGTTCCACTCACAAGGCTTTGGTTGGCCCGAAATTATAGGAAAAGTAATTCGTCCAAGGTGCCACACAGTGGAACTGAACCTGAAACTATGTGGCTAAGAATCAAATTTCTTTACCAAACAGTCTGAACCTACATGAAATTAAAATTCACAGGCATAGGAGTGGCTGTGTGGTAAGTAGCTTGCTTACGAACCACATGGTTCTGGGTTCAGTCCCACTGCGTGGCACCTTGGGCAAGTGTCTTCTACTATAGCCTCGGGCCAACCAAAGCCTTGTGAGTGGATTTGGTAGACAGAAACTGAAAGAAGCCCGTCGTATATATATGTTTGTGTCTGTGTTTGTCCCCCCAACACCACTTGACAACCGATGCTGGTATGTGTATACATCCCCGTAACTTAGCAGTTCAGCAGAAGAGACCAATAGAATAAGTACTAGGCTTACAAAGAATAAGTCCTGGGGTCGATTTGCTCAACTAAAGGTGGTGCTCCAACATGGCCACAGTCAAATGACTGAAACAGGTAAAAGAGTAAAAGTCTTTTATTCATGATTTCGAATTTAAAATATTTAAGATATAATTTTATTTGAAAAATAAAATTATATCTTAAATATCATGGCAAACAACATTTTTACTTGAAGCAATATAATTCATCCCCACCCCCAAAATACTAATTTTGTGTAGACTAGAAACTAATTATTTCAGCCTGTGTTACACTTAACACTAAAACAAAAGTTCAATTTGCTATCATATCATCGGCATTCTTATAAAAGGTTGTGAGTTGGCAGAATCTCCAATGCATCAGACAAAATGCTTTGCAACATTTTTTCTAGTTCTTTACATTCTGCCAAAGTTGACTTTGCCTGGGGTCAATAAAGTAAAGTGTCAATCAAGTGCTGGAATTAATGTAATTGATTGACCCCACACCTCCAAAATTAGAAACCTTCTTTTTGTCATTATTATTGTTGTTTTTGTCTGACATCATGTGATAGTTATAAATTATGCTGTCCTTATACAATCCTTTGTTTCCAATTTTCTGTGAAAACACATGCGACCTTAGGGCAATATTACCTTACTTGGAAACAGGTGATGTTGATAGGAAGGGAATCTAACAACAGTTGGATGCCCTTCATGAAAATATGCCTCCATAAATTTTGTCTGACTGATGCAAAGAAGGAAAAGAAAACAAGTGGATGTTAAAACAATTATTAGCATTCAGTTCTATATTTAAGAAATGAGGAATTATGTACATTATGTAAATGTAAATAATTATTACCATAATTACTAAGGTGGCAAGCTGGTTGGATTGTAAACATGCTAGACAAAAACTTATTGACATTTCTTCTGGCTGTTTATACATTCTGAGTTGAAGTATGCACATAGGATCTCACATTGAGTGCGTTGAAAAACTATGAGCAACTGAGATTACCAAAACAATTAACAGACAAAAGTCTCCCTTTTGAGTGTTTAACTCTTTAGCATTCAGATTACTCCGTCAAATGTAATGTTTATTTATTCACATTGTTTTGAATTTATTGTGCATTATCTCAGAGCTTTGAGATATAATTGTTTTGGCACAATGAAGACTAGAGTGGATCTGGTCTCTGAAATCAACTGGTGAAAGCAACAGACATACTTCAGTCTTATTACACCCTACTCTACTCGGTAAGACTAACAGGAATTATTGCCTTTTAACCCTTTGCCTATTCATGCAAATGTTTTGGGACAAACTTATGAATTTCCCTAAGTTTGTCCTAAACACCCATGCTAATTTTTAGACTTTTAGTCAGCCCTTGTTTCATACATTGAGTAATATAAAATTTTCATTTCATAGGCGCAGGCATAGCTGTGTTGTAAGGTGCAGACATGGCTGTGTGGTAAGAAGTTTGCTTGCCAACCACATGGTTCCAGGCTCAGTCCCACTGCGTGACACCTTGGGCAAGTGTCTTCTACTATAGCCTTGAGCCAACCAAATCTTTGTGAGTGGATTTGGTAGATGGAAACAAAGAAGCTTGTCGTGTGTGTGTGTGTGTATATATATATATATATATATATATATGTGTGTGTGTGTGTGTGTGTGTGTGTGTGTGTGTGTGTGTGTGTGTGTGTGTGTGTGTGTGTGTGTGTGTGTGTGTCACCCCCACCATCGTTTGACAACTGATGTTGGTGAGTTTATGGAGCTGAAACTTAGTTTGGCAAAAGAGACTGATAGAATAAGTATTAGGCTTACAAAGAATAAGTCCTGGGGTCACTTTCTTCGACTAAAGGTGGTGCTCCAGTATGGCCAGTCAAATGACTGAAACATGTAAAAGAGTAAGCCCCACTTGGAAAATCATAGATGATCAAAGTCTCTCAACTCATTATATTACATATTTGAATCCCCACCACAGAACTGACAAATGGTCATTGAAACAACAATTATGACAAAAATCAGCTTTTAAGTAGTTATTTTTAATTATAAATGATTTCCAAAGATTATCATTATCTCCATAGCATGGCTATAGAAACACTGCGTAAGAAATATCACAAATGTCTGCTTCATTGCACTGTAAGCAATTGAAGTTGTGAATAATACAATTAGTTAACAAGAATGGTCATCTATCTATAGAGTTTCAGGCTTTATTCACTGACAACTAATTTATCTTGAATGGCTTACTAAAACTGGAAATTTTTAATCAGCCAGCAACAAGCATCATTATGAAGATAGATTGGATGCGTGACTGTTTTGGTTCTCAGTTTTAGCCATTTCACTGAAGTTGCTGTAATGACATTGTGAAAGCCATGAACAACACAACTTCAATTCCTTTATTTCTTCTAAAACCATGTGCCAATTCTATATAAAAAAAAATCAATATAAATCAGTTTGTGACAGGTGCAGGAAAGCTGAGTGAATTTGTGACCTGGTTTTGATTTAAAAATTGAAGTTCAGAAGACATTGTCTATGTAACAAATCAATATCTAATTAGCTTTATTCGTCACACATTCTACCATACCAAAGATATTTGGCATTTAAAAAGATGCGCCCCACATTAACTGGAAAGATAACTGCTAAGCTCCTTTTAAATTTCCGGTTTTGAACTAGTTTTCTTGCCTGAATATCTTCAGTACTTAACTATGCTGGAAGTCTGTTTGTTTTTAGCAAACTATTACAGTGGATCTTTCTGAAGAAAGAATTTTCTATTCAAAATCCAAATGTAGTAGTTTTGAATGTGTTAGGAGACAGAACTGAAGAACAGTTGAGTAGAGACAGAAGTGAGGAGTGAAAAAGAAATCCTGAATGAGGGGGAAAAAAAAAAAATCAGCAGCAGCATTTTCATCATAATTTCATATTCACTGTTCCATGGTTCAGAAAATTTGTTGAGGCAGATTTTCTACAGCCAGCTGCCCTTCCTGTCACCAAACCTCACCTGTTTCCAACCAAGATAATATTTCCCCATCATCAGAAAGGTTTTCCAAAGAAGACTATAAATGAACATTCCTTGTGCAACAGTGATGTCAAGACATGGGTACACACTAACATGTGCACTCACACATCTTTTAAGTTTGTTTATGGGAAATGTCTTGAATATGCAAGTAAAACTATTCCATTATGTTGGCTACAATCTAATGATGCTGACTGGTGAACCAGTTTTTTGGGGGTTGCACCAAGCTGTACTGATATAATATAGGATAAATATAGTAATAATAATGCATTAAGATATTTATAAATTCCACCCAAGGATTATTATTATTATTATTATTAGTGTGTGTGTGTATATGTGTATATCAGGCCTCTTTCCAGTTTCTGCCTACCAAATCCACTCATAGGGCTATGGTGGAAGACACCTGCCCTAGATGCTATGTAGTATCACTGAACCAGGGACCACATATTTGTGAAGCAAACTTTTCAACCACAAACATTAACATATTTAATAAAGTATGCTGATAGGAATTAAATTATATCCTTGAACAAATTTAGTTCCTGTAATAAGTCTATAACCTACTAGATTGAGCAACATCATCAAAAACTTCATATACATGAGAGATGGGAGAAAGTCAATCTAGTGTTAAAGTAAAATAACAAGTGTATTTGACCATCACCTAAAAAAGTCTTGAGTTCAAACTCACTGTAGAGTTTCAGTGAGAATTTGAACACTACACTTAAAACCTCAGTCCACATAACTGCTGGGAATGGGTACCAAATTATTTAAAACCTATGATAAAATGTTGGTAGGATTAGGGACAAGATTTGTCTTTAATTAGAACTACGGATTCAGTGCAAAACCTGTTTTGGCATTGGATGCTTAGGTGCTAAGAAAATTTATTTATACTCTACATAACAATTAACTTCTATCACTCACTGCTACCAAATTACTAAACCTCATTTAGAATTTTTACTTAGGCTTTGTTTATGTATCTAATGACTGGTGAATTATTGATGAAACAGGAATGAAGAAACAAACAAAAAAAAAAGCATTTGTGCATAGTGGATTTCTTTCATATTTGCAAAGCTGACATAGCAGATAGTTATTTTAAATTTTGATGCAGTGAACAAAAAGATTCGGAGCAAAACAGGGTCACATATATAATGAGTGATAGAAATAGCATCCAAATCTTTATTCAGTCACACCCTATAGTCTTAAAAAAAAATGAAGGACATTTCTAATAACATACATCTGGATATGAAAAGAAAAATATGAGCAACAACATGGAAGTAGGGAGTTACTCAAGTGAAAAGAGAGCAAGGGAAGTTTGGGATATAAACAGTTTGAAAGTAAATCTGAAATGATATCTGACAGAAACAAAGTCAAATGTAACCTTCCATATATTTACTTAACCCATTCCAACATGGAATCTGGCTACTAAAGTGGCAAAGGTGGTGATAACAGCTGTAGTGTTTATGAAGGTGGTGGTGGTGATTGAGATGGTGAAATTGGTAATAGTGATGATGTTGGTAGTGTATACTCACACATGCTTGTTCTATTAAATCATAAATTTATAAATTTCTGGAGAAAACGTTTGTGTAGCCAGATGTCAGCCCTGTTGTTAACTACCATTATCTCATCAATACTAACCAAATCAATCACAATTAGCTGATTATTTCAGGATTTAAAAGTCTGTCAACATAAACATTTTTAATGGTTTTTACTTCTCAAACATAATAGTAGTAATAGAGGACTGGGATGAATTTTATTCACAGTAGCCTTGCTTCTGATGATAACACCATAAGTAGATTGTACCTACAAACATCATTATGAAGCAGGCCTTGGACAGCATTTTGCTTTAGACAACTCCTGATAAAGTTGTAAAAGTACTGTCATGACATGCAGCATGATTGGGGGGTACCTTTTAGACCAGAAGGAGCTCATCCCTTCCCAGATTTGACTGTAATTGATTTCTTCCAGAGGGACGGACAAATAGACAGAAAGAGCAATAGAAAGAGAAGAATCAACTCTGAAACAGAAGTGGCAATATATCACTTTACCAACCCTTGAAAGGATGAAAACAAGTTTACGTTAATACTATTTGAACTCAGAGCACAGGGAACTAGAACAAATACTGTGACAACTCAATTCACCTCACTGCCTTGAATAATCTACTGAGTCCCAAACCCTTAAAAAGTCATAGGTACCAATTTAAAGCTGGCTTCGATAGGGAACCAGAATACATTGTTTTCAAAATGAAGAAAAGTAATCTGAAGCCAGCAGAGTATTGTTTTGCCAGTAAAAAAAACCATGCAGCAGTAACAGGATTTGAACTACTGCCCTTATAGTCAGTAGTTCAATGTCTTAGTGTAACGACTTTGCTCCCTTCTGAAATGGGATTTAGATCAGTTCCTCAACTGAATCTTTCTTCATATAGAGATTTGGAGGTACATGGCTTAGTAGTTAGGGTATTGAACTCTTGATCGTAAGATTGTGGTTTCAATTCCTGGACTGGGTGACATGTGTTCTTGAGCAAAACACTTCATTTCGTTCTCTACTCAGTCCATTCAGCTGGCAGAAATTAGCAATTCTGTGACAGATCAGCGTCCTGTCCAAGTGGGGAATTTATATGCTATGGAAACCGGGGAAACTGGTCCTTAAGTGTCAGCATGACTCAAGAACTTCTTTTTTTTTAACATATAGAGATGTAAATCAGTATAACAATGTTGTTTAGTCCTAGGTTAACTCTAAAAAGTAAACCTTTGTTCAGGGATCAACTGATCTTTCTTTTTCCCTAATAATGTATTTCAGACTTATATGTGTCTTTAAGTCAGTAAAATAATACAAGAAGTGGGGAGATTTGACTGCTGCTTTTTGGTGGTTCTTCACTGGCCTTGACAGAGCATGTGCTTAGTCCGCAGATCAGCTGATTGAGTAAAACTAGTTCAAAGTTATTCCAGGCAGGAAAATCTTTTTTTTTAAAGAATATATAGATCTATATTATCCAATATATATTATCTTAAGGACATTAGGGTATGATTTAAGAAAGATTTGGCTGATTAGGGACAACTGAGGCTAAACAATAGCTACCATGTGTGTGTGTGTATATATATATATATATATTATATATATATATATATATATGAACACACACAGTGTTCATATAAGGCTGTTGATTTACTCTTACAAGTTAAATAGCCATATGAAATACCAACACGTTACACAGCCTTAGTTGATATTAGATAATTAGAAGCTAAATCCATTACCCCAGAAAATAATATCTCTGAATACTGCTATTAATGCATTTCTAACTTTTTTGTTTTTAACCATTTAACATTATATAACGAAGACAGCATAGTACAGATGTCCATCACATAGGATAAAAAATAGTCAAAAGTAATGGATATATGATGAGATTACTTTCAAATTATTATTTAAAATAGTGCAAAAATATATTGCCATCATCATCCTTTTATCATCCACTCTTCCCTGGGACAGATAGAGTTTGGTGAGGCAAATTTTCTAGTGCCAGATGCCCTTCCTATTGCCAACCATGAGCTGTTTCCAAGCAAGGTAAGATTTCCCTGTGGCCAGACATATTTTCACAGAAGATTGGAAATGAACGATATTGCTTGTATGATGATGATGCTCATTTACAACAATCACGTGATGTCAAGACAAGGAGAGACAAGCACACACACACACACACACACACACACACACAATGGCTTCGTCCAGTTTTTGTTCACTAAGTCCACTCACAAGGCTTTGACACTTGTCCACGTTGCTACAGTGGGACTGAACCCACACAGCTACTTGCACCTATATATATATATATATATATATATATGACTGGCACTCCGTTGGTTGTGACAATGAAGGTTTCAGTTGATCAGCCTGCTCATAAAATTGTTGTGTACTCCAGAGACACATGTATCCTTAATATTGTTCTTATGGAGGTTCAGCGTGATGCAGCATGTGACAAGGCTGGCCCTCTGAAATACAGGTACAACTCATTTTTGCCAGCTGAGTGGACTGGAGCAATGTGAAATAAAGTGTCTTGCCTAAGGACACAATGTGCCACTGGGAATCAAACTCATGGCCTTATGGTTGTGAGCCAATTACCCTAACCAGTAAGCCACACACCTTCACTATATATATGTGTGTGTGTGTGTAACAATATTATTTCCATGCTGACATTCTCATTACTTTTCGCAAAGATTGCTTTTACAGTTAACATTAACTGGGTGTGTTTTTAATTACATGCCTGGAGCAGATGGGCAGTGTCAATAGATAGCTCTACACAATTTATATAATTACGTGGTTAATAATGGGATGTGTTTAATGTTTCATTCGAATTATAGTCGATCAGCAATCAGAGAGGAACAGGTAATGTGTACAAAAGGGAGGAATTAAAGAGTGTAGTGGGATGTAGGAACCAATGGTGCTAAGAAAGACCTAGCAATTGTAATGGAAAGAGGTATGTCAAAGTTGGTAAATATTTCAAGAGAATGAGATTAAAGCTTGTAAAATGGAGAAGGCTATTATTGTAGTCATAATGGAAACCTGTAACTGGATTCAATCATTACACAGCAACCACGATGGAGCAGAACATTTATAAGCATATAGTTAAACTCAGTATTTTGTCAGGTACTTATTGAAGGATAGAAAGCAGAGTCAACCAAGTGTAAAGAGAAGCAGTTAAGATGAATCGAAAATAAAAAGTATGTTCATTTGATGCACTCAGTTTTAGCCAGTGTGCAATATGTGCAGACATACACAAGGAAAATGTTGATTGTTGTTTTGAAGCTTTGGTTATGTAGACTCAAGACAGCTGGTTGATGAAGGCTATGCAAATGAAACTTCTTTTCTTATAAATGATATAAAAAAAAGTTTCTCTACTGAAAGGAACTGAGTGATACTTCAAATGAATGTTTGAATGTTTGCTTGTTTGTTTGGATGTATGTTTGTTTGAGTGTATACATATATATATATATATATATATATATCATCATCAACATCATCATCATTTAATATCTGTTTTCCATGCTGGCATGGGTTGGATGGTTTGACAGGGACCGGTAAACTGCACCAGGTTCCAATTATCTGTTTGGCATGGTGTCTATGGCTGGATGCTCTTCTTAATACCAACTACTTTAGAATGTACTGGATGCTTTTTACAAGGAACCAGCACAGATGCTTATTACGTGGCACCAGCAGGGTTGCCAAGTAACTTGCAAGACAAAAACCTCTCAGTTGTGAAAGGGGGTGAAATCAAAGGAAGTGACAGTCTGCCGAGTGAGAGGTTAAAATATGATAGAGGGACAGAGATAGTTGTCTTACTATAGAGGAGATACTTGGCTAACCCAGTAGGACAAAGAAGGAAGGTGGTAGAAAGTTAGAGAGAAAGATAGAGAGAGAGAAATAGATGGTGTTGGAGATGTATTGAGGCCTATCCACAGTGAACAGTGGATGTGGGAGTATAAGTACTACAGAGGGAATAGAGGGGAATGCTCCATAAGAGTTAGGGGATATGTTTAGAGATGGGGAAGACATAACTGTAGCAAATAATGGTGAGGAAAATTGGAGAGGCTGAGAGGTGGGGTAAGGAAAATATGTGAGGACATGGAGGGTGTGTGGATAGGCACAAGAAAGTTGAGGACCCTGCAGTAGGAGAGGAGCATGAGGAAGAGTGGAAGGGAAGGGCTTGCAGTGGGTGGAACACATGAAGGAGAGAAGAGGGGAGGGGCCTGCAGTGGGTGGGACACATAAGGGAGAGTGGCAAGGAGGGGCCTGCAGTGGGAGGGACATATGAGGGAGACTGGAGGGGCCTGCAGTGGGAGGGACCCATGAAGGAGACTAGGGGAGGGGCATGCAGTGGGAGGGACACATGAAGGAGACTGGGAGGAGGGGCATGCAGCATATATTGGGGAGATGGGGGAGTTTTAACAAAGGTCAGATAATGCCTGTGCATGTGAGATGGGGGTAGGTTTATGAAGGACATTTGTGTATGTGTGGATGGCCATAACTTTACTTAGCTTGACATATGATCTCAAGCACAGCAGGTCTTGGTCTCTTGTCATCTCTGAGAGGCTCACCCAGCTGTAAAAACAATGCTAAAGCAGACACTGGAACACCAAGCAGTTCTCAGACCACTGGATCTTGTCAAACTGCCCAACCGTAACAGCATGAAAGATGGACATTAAAAGACAATGACTATACATATAAGCAGATATCATTAACCTCATCATTTAACATCCATTTTCCAGACTGGCATGGATTCAGTCATTTGATTGAATCCAATGCGTTGGTAGAAGTATCATGCTCTAATGTCTGTTCTGGTATGGTTTGTATGGTTGGATGCCCTTCCTAATGCTAACCACAGTACAGAGGCACCAACACTAGTGAAGTTGCTTTGCACCTTGCAAGAATAGCCTAAAGGAGAATAGAAGAAAGCGTGAAAGGACTCTAGAAAAGGAGACAAAAGAGAGGGTAAAGTATGATGAAGGGATTAGATAGTTGGGAAAGAGTAGTAATGAAGAGAATAACAGAACAGACACTATTGGAGGAGTATGGAAGGAGTAAGGGAAAATGGATTAACATCAGGGATTAGTGAGAACAACCAAATGATAAGGTGGGTTGTGTCAGGAGCTATTCCACATTGCTAGAATGAATAAAGAATGAAAATGTGACAGAGAAAGGAACATGACAGAGGGTGGTGAGAATCTGGAGAGATTCACTGAAAGGGGAATAGAGTGAGATATGGAGAGGCTGGAGAGAAGAGATCATAGAGGTTGGGAAGCACAGAATGAAAGTAGTAAAAACATCCCAGATGGAGAGGCTCGGTGAAAGTAGCAGCAGAGGAGTGGTAGACTGCAGCAAAAGCATCCCAACCACGAACCATAAATATATATATTTATTCAAGGTGGTGTCCCAGCATGGCTGCAGTCTAATAACTGAAACAAGTGTGTGTGTGTGTGTGTGTATAGTCATCATCATTTAATCTCTGTTGCTCATGCTGGCATAGGTTGGACGGTTTAACAAGGCCTGGTAAACTGAAAGGCTGTGCCAGACTCCAGTCTGATTTAGCATTGTTTCTATGGCTGGATGCCCTTCCTAACACCAACCACTCAGAGTGTAATGGGTGCTTTTACATATTACTGGCATAGGTGCCAGTTGTGTGACACCAATATGTGCCATGACTATGATTTTACTTAGCTTGATGGGTCTTCTCAAGCACAACATATTGCCAAAGGTCTCAGTCATTTGTCATTGCCCCTGTGAGGCCCAATACTTGAAAGGTGCTTTTGCTTGGCAGGTCCTCTCAAGCATGGCACACACAAACTCTTTCTATATATACATACATGCATACATCTGACAGACTTCTGCAGCACAACTCCCAACAACTAAATTACACTCACAAGATTTTGGCTGGCTCAAGTCTATGAGGAAGTTACTTGCTCCAAGTGTCACACAGGGAAATTTAACCTGGGACCATGCAGTTGCAAAGTGAACTACTTTAGCCAAACAACTTTGCAAAGGACAGTTGAATGATAAGCAAATGGCTAAATATTAGTCAAATGGCAATGGTTTCCTTTGACATAATGAAGAATGCATGCATGTATGGATATATGTGTGCAGCAACATCCCAGATACTAATAGCACTCTACTGTAATCATTTGATAGCTGTTCAGCACAAATAGAAGTATTTACTAGCCTTGAAACAAAACCCAGTCTTAGTAATACGATTTTAATAATGTAAATAATATGATGTCTCAGAGATTTATCAACAAAATAATTTATATTTATATCCTAGCTATGAGTGGAGGTCATGGCTACTGGCCAAAGATAAATAATAAAATATTAATGGAAACTTTTAAATATCTTTGGTAGTTGGTTACCATGCTTCAGTACTTTATGCAAACAATACCAGAAATCACTTAATAATTTCACAAAATTAGAGGTAATTTGAGTGATTTGGAGCCTGGTACAGCCTCCTGGCTTCCCAGACCCCTGTCAAACCATCCAACCCATGCTAGCATGGAAAACAGACGTTTAACGATGACAATTAATTTAAACATAATATAGCCTAAATAAAGCAAATTTGGGAGTATTAAGAAAAAATGTTTTTACAATCATCAAAACTAAACATCTATATAAACCAAGTTTTTTAGCCTAGTCTTGAAACAATTCAAATTCTAATTTGTATACTGAGTGGTGTGGGGAATGAAGGATTATTTCAGTTTTAATATATGGATATACCAACTGGGATTTTAAAGTGGATTTACAGAATATGAATTGAATGGGATTGCAAAATTATAATGAATATAATGGAATAGTTTAGCCTGTACCATTTTATAAATGTATTCTCCCAAGGAACAGAAATAGCAACATTAGCACTAACAGTTCATCACCAATTGTTTCATGTTAATGTGACTGTTTGTGACAATTATGCATTATTGCATCTTTCTATAAATATTGATTCTGTATTATCTCCTGACATCAAACCTATCAACACCTATTGACCTTAATCTCTTTCAACAGCACAAAGACACAATCATTACACATCAAAGGGACACACATTTAATGCACCTAGTGTGCAGACAGTATAACATGCAAGGAAAGCTTAAACTATTTCGAAACCATGAAATGATAGCAAATGAAAGGGCTTACACTCTTTTGTATACCATATTTAGAGGAAATATTATTGTCATCAGAGCAATTGATACAGTGATGGAAGTTAGTTGGCAGCATGGCTCAAAATGACGACACATCTGACAAAATTCAATACCTTCTTTATATCTACCTTCATAATGACCTTTGGTGACAAACCCTGAAAGATATGTTAGCCTGTTTATGAACAGCAGCCTAAAAACATTGTGGAACATCCAATCCCAATTGAGTGAGAAGAAAAAATTTAGAGAAGCTCATAACACAAGGTTAGAGTGAAACTTTTGCAGCAAAGCAATAGTAAACATTATCAACAGTAAATGTTCCTAGTGTCAAAGAGGTTAATATTCCCATTGCACTGGAGGTGAAGTTGGGTACCAAAAACAAATTTCTTGATATAGTCTGGAAGAATGTTTTTGAGGATTCAGCATCATTTAATTACCACTTTCCATGCTTGCATCAGACAGAATTTGTTAGGGCTGCTTTTCTGTGGCTAACTGCCCTTTCTGTCACCAACACTCACATGTGTCCCATTGTCAGACATATTTTTCACAGAAAACTGGAAACAAGCAACATCACTTGTGTGACAGTGATGCTCATTTACACCCATGTTAGGAGATTTAGACAAAGGTACACTTCCTCAGAAAACAAAGTCAACTTACTTAGGGGTTGACAATAGGAAGGGCATCCAGCATGTGGAAATCTGCCTCAACGAATTCAGTCCAACTCATGTGAGCATGGAAAAGTGAACATTAAAGCAATTATACATACACACATGCAAAATGCAACCAACACACTCTGTATAGTAGTTTGTGTTAGGAAGGGCATCTAGCCATAGAAACCATGCCACAACAGACAACTGAGATCTGGACAGCCCCCACACCCAGCTGACTAGCTCCTATCAAACTATCCAACCCGTGCCAGCATAGAAAACAGATGTTAAACAATTATATATATATATAATATATATATATATATATATATATTATATAAAAGGGCTTAGTAAAATAAATTACTTTGCCGCATACTGAACTCATTAGAAATAGCAGCTAAAAAACTTTTTTCAGGCTATTCTAATACTTAAAGAAAATCTCTCTCATATATAGTGTTTGCATAATTTAACTCACAAAAGTTTGGGGGTAATGACATCGAAAAATCAAATGCTAAGGTTATTCGAGAACGTACGTTTCAAGATTAGTCAAAACAACATTTCTATCATCGGCTCGGAAATTCCTTGGTTTGGATTTGGAAACACTGAAAATAAGAACATACCCTCTCGAAGATCTGCTCCCAACTAACAGTGTCAACAAATTCAAAATAAGCAAGCGAAGAATCTCTGTTCTCCCCTTTCCACCACGCGTGGGTTAAAATCATCAAACTCTATGCTTATTTCGGTAAAGTCCGAAGCATTAATCAGAGGGAGATTAATTATAATTTCAACAATTGAGGGCAAAATTATTAATTATTAATCAATTTCACCAAGTGTTCAGTATGCAAAGGGACCATTCAAGGCTAATTCAAATTATACATTATATAAAAGGGCTTAGTAAAAAATTACTTTGCCGCATACTGAACTCATTAGAAATAGCAGCTAAAAAACTTTTTTCAGGCTATTTCTAATACTTAAAGAAAATCTCTCTCATATATAGTGTTTGCATAATTTAACTCACAAAAGTTTGGGGGTAATGACATCGAAAAATCAAATGCTAAAGTTTATTCGAGAACGTACGTTTCAAGATTAGTCAAAACACATTTCTATCATCGGCTCGGAAATTCCTTGGTTTGGATTTGGAAACACTGAAAATAAGAACATACCCTCTCGAAGATCTGCTCCCAACTAACAGTGTCAACAATTCAAAATAAGCAAGCGAAGAATCTCTGTTCTCCCCTTTCCACCAGCGTGGGTTAAAATCATCAAACTCTATGCTTATTTCGGTAAAGTCCGAAGCATTAATCAGAGGGAGATTAATTATAATTTCAACAATTGAGGGCAAAATTAATTAATTATTAATCAATTTCACCAAGTGTTCAGTATGCAAAGGGACCATTCAAGGCTTTCAAATTATTACATTATATAAAAGGGCTTAGTAAAATAAATTACTTTGCCGCATACTGAACTCATTAGAAATAGCAGCTAAAAAACTTTTTTCAGGCTATTTCTAATACTTAAAGAAAATCTCTCTCATATATAGTGTTTGCATAATTTAACTCACAAAAGTTTGGGGGTAATGACATCGAAAAATCAAATGCTAAGGTTATTCGAGAACGTACGTTTCAAGATTAGTCAAAACAACATTTCTATCATCGGCTCGGAATTCCTTGGTTTGGATTTGGAAACACTGAAAATAAGAACATACCCTCTCGAAGATCTGCTCCCAACTAACAGTGTCAACAAATTCAAAATAAGCAAGCGAAGAATCTCTGTTCTCCCCTTTCCACCAGCGTGGGTTAAAATCATCAAACTCTATGCTTATTTCGGTAAAGTCCAAAGCATTAATCAGAGGGAGATTAATTATAATTTCAACAATTGAGGGCAAAATTAATTAATTATTAATCAATTCACCAAGTGTTCAGTATGCAAAGGGACCATTCAAGGCTAATTCAAATTATTACATTATATAAAAGGGCTTAGTAAAATAAATTACTTTGCCGCATACTGAACTCATTAGAAATAGCAGCTAAAAAACTTTTTTCAGGCTATTTCTAATACTTAAAGAAAATCTCTCTCATATATAGTGTTTGCATAATTTAACTCACAAAAGTTTGGGGGTAATGACATCGAAAAATCAAATGCTAAGGTTATTCGAGAACGTACGTTTCAAGATTAGTCAAAACAACATTTCTATCATCGGCTCGGAAATTCCTTGGTTTGGATTTGGAAACACTGAAAATAAGAACATACCCTCTCGAAGATCTGCTCCCAACTAACAGTGTCAACAAATTCAAAATAAGCAAGCGAAGAATCTCTGTTCTCCCCTTTCCACCAGCGTGGGTTAAAATCATCAAACTCTATGCTTATTTCGGTAAAGTCCGAAGCATTAATCAGAGGGAGATTAATTATAATTTCAACAATTGAGGGCAAAATTAATTAATTATTAATCAATTTCACCAAGTGTTCAGTATGCAAAGGGACCATTCAAGGCTAATTCAAATTATTACATCTTCGAGAGGGTATCTTCTTATTTTCAGTGTTTCCAAATCCAAACCAAGGAATTTCCGAGCCGATGATAGAAATGTTGTTTTGACTAATCTTGAAACGTACGTTCTCGAATAACCTTAGCATTTGATTTTTCGATGTCATTACCCCCAAACTTTTGTGAGTTAAATTATGCAAACACTATATATGAGAGAGATTTTCTTTAAGTATTAGAAATAGCCTGAAAAAAGTTTTTTAGCTGCTATTTCTAATGAGTTCAGTATGCGGCAAAGTAATTTATTTTACTAAGCCCTTTTATATAATGTAATAATTTGAATTAGCCTTGAATGGTCCCTTTGCATACTGAACACTTGGTGAAATTGATTAATAATAATTAATTTTGCCCTCAATTGTTGAAATTATAATTAATCTCCCTCTGATTAATGCTTCGGACTTTACCGAAATAAGCATAGAGTTTGATGATTTTAACCCACGCTGGTGGAAGGGGAGAACAGAGATTCTTCGCTTGCTTATTTTGAATTTGTTGACACTGTTAGTTGGGAGCAGATCTTCGAGAGGGTATGTTCTTATTTTCAGTGTTTCCAAATCCAAACCAAGGAATTTCCGAGCCGATGATAGAAATGAATGTTGTTTTGACTACTCTTGAAACGTACGTTCTCGAATAACCTTAGCATTTGATTTTTCGATGTCATTACCCCCAAACTTTTGTGAGTTAAATTATGCAAACACATAGATGAGAGAGATTTTCTTTAAGTATTAGAAATAGCCTGAAAAAAGTTTTTTAGCTGCTATTTCTAATGAGTTCAGTATGCGGCAAAGTAATTTATTTTACTAAGCCCTTTTATATAATGTAATATTTGAATTAGCCTTGAATGGTCCCTTTGCATACTGAACACTTGGTGAAATAAATTTAATAATAATTAATTTTGCCCTCAATTGTTGAAATTATAATTAATCTCCCTCTGATTAATGCTTCGGACTTACCGAAATAAGCATAGAGTTTGATGATTTTAACCCACGCTGGTGGAAAGGGAGAGGGAGAACAGAGATTCTTCGCTTGCTTATTTTGAATTTGTTGACACTGTTAGTTGGGAGCAGATCTTCGAGAGGGTATGTTCTTATTTTCAGTGTTTCCAAATCCAAACCAAGGAATTTCCGAGCCGATGATAGAAATGTTGTTTTGACTAATCTTGAAACGTACGTTCTCGAATAACCTTAGCATTTGATTTTTCGATGTCATTACCCCCAAACTTTTGTGAGTTAAATTATGCAAACACTATTATGAGAGAGATTTTCTTTAAGTATTAGAAATAGCCTGAAAAAAGTTTTTTAGCTGCTATTTCTAATGAGTTCAGTATGCGGCAAAGTAATTTATTTTACTAAGCCCTTTTATATAATGTAATAATTTGAATTAGCCTTGAATGGTCCTTTGCATACTGAACACTTGGTGAAATTGATTAATAATTAATTAATTTTGCCCTCAATTGTTGAAATTATAATTAATCTCCCTCTGATTAATGCTTCGGACTTTACCGAAATAAGCATAGAGTTTGATGATTTTAACCCACGCTGGTGGAAAGGGGAGAACAGAGATTCTTCGCTTGCTTATTTTGAATTTGTTGGCACTGTTAGTTGGGAGCAGATCTTCGAGAGGGTATGTTCTTATTTTCAGTGTTTCCAAATCCAAACCAAGGAATTTCCGAGCCGATGATAGAAATGTTGTTTTGACTAATCTTGAAACGTACGTTCTCGAATAACCTTAGCATTTGATTTTTCGATGTCATTACCCCCAAACTTTTGTGAGTTAAATTATGCAAACACTATATATGAGAGAGATTTTCTTTAAGTATTAGAAATAGCCTGAAAAAAGTTTTTTAGCTGCTATTTCTAATGAGTTCAGTATGCGGCAAAGTAATTTATTTTACTAAGCCCTTTTATATAATGTAATAATTTGAATTAGCCTTGAATGGTCCCTTTGCATACTGAACACTTGGTGAAATTGATTAATAATTAATTAATTTTGCCCTCAATTGTTGAAATTATAATTAATCTCCCTCTGATTAATGCTTCGGACTTTACCGAAATAAGCATAGAGTTTTTGATTTTTAACCCACGCTGGTGGAAAGGGGAGAACAGAGATTCTTCGCTTGCTTATTTTGAATTTGTTGACACTGTTAGTTGGGAGCAGATCTTCGAGAGGGTATGTTCTTATTTTCAGTGTTTCCAAATCCAAACCAAGGAATTTCCGAGCCGATGATAGAAATGTTGTTGACTAATCTTGAAACGTACGTTCTCGAATAACCTTAGCATTTGATTTTTCGATGTCATTACCCCCAAACTTTTGTGAGTTAAATTATGCAAACACTATATATGAGAGAGATTTTCTTTAAGTATTAGAAATAGCCTGAAAAAAGTTTTTTAGCTGCTATTTCTAATGAGTTCAGTATGCGGCAAAGTAATTTATTTTACTAAGCCCTTTTATATAATGTAATAATTTGAATTAGCCTTGATGGTCCCTTTGCATACTGAACACTTGGTGAAATTGATTAATAATTATTAATTTTGCCCTCACAGTTGTTGAAATTATAATTAATCTCCCTCTGATTAATGCTTCGGACTTTACCGAAATAAGCATAGAGTTGATGATTTTAACCCACGCTGGTGGAAAGGGGAGGAGAACAGAGATTCTTCGCTTGCTTATTTTGAATTTGTTGACAACTGTTAGTTGGGAGCAGATCTTCGAGAGGGTATGTTCTTATTTTCAGTGTTTCCAAATCCAAACAAGGAATTTCCGAGCCGATGATAGAAATGTTGTTTTGACTAATCTTGAAACGTACGTTCTCGAATAACCTTAGCATTTGATTTTTCGATGTCATTACCCCCAAACTTTTGTGAGTTAAATTATGCAAACACTTATATGAGAGAGATTTTCTTTAAGTATTAGAAATAGCCTGAAAAAAGTTTTTTAGCTGCTATTTCTAATGAGTTCAGTATGCGGCAAAGTAATTTATTTACTAGCCCTTTATATAATGTAATAATTTGAATTAGCCTTGAATGGTCCTTTGCATACTGAACACTTGGTGAAATTGATTAATAATTAATTATTTTGCCCTCAATTGTTGAAATATATATATATATTATATATATATGGCCCTTGTGCAAGGATGGCAAGCAAATTCGTGAAGCGTTCCATATTTTTCTGAAATGCTTTTTATAAATTATTTTAGCATTTTCTACCTAGACTTTTTTTTCCATATATATATAATGTGAAGTATATTTGCTACCTAAATGTGGTTACCCTTAAGGGTTGATGCTACTGTAGCTTGTAGCCCCAGGAAGACATCTCCAGTTGGCTATTAACACACTATCTGCGCCCTATGAATATTTGCAAAGGGAAGTCATCGTTCCCATCTCCAGCTTGATGTGATACACACGGACCAGAGTTTCTGGATATTGACCCATCATCAGCATGTGACAACCACCGGTTGGCAATAGGAAGTGAGTCTCAATGCAAATATATATATATATACTTTTTCCAGTGACGAAAAGTCACTGATCTCAAAAAAGTTGAAACAAACAATACCCAGAAACTCGGGTCCATATGTATCACGTCAGGCTGGAGATGGCAATGATGACTTCTCTTCGCAAATACTGATAGGGCACAGATAGTGTGTAAATAGCCAGCTGGGGCAGATGTCTTTCTGGGGCTGCAAGCTATAGTAGCATCAACCCTTAAGGATTAGCCACATTTAGGTTGCAAATATACTTCATGATGTCGTGCAGCTACTGTTTATACATTGCTCAGAGATTTATTATTGCTTATATACATATATATATGTGGAGGAGCAATGGCCCAGTGGTTAGGGCAGCGGACTTACGGTCGTAGGATCGCGGTTTCGATTCCCAGACCGGGCGTTGTGAGTGTTTATTGAGCGAAAACACCTAAAGCTCCACGAGGCTCCGGCAGAGGGTGGTGGCAATCCCTGCTGTACTCTTTCTCTACAACTTTCTCTCACTCTTTCTGTTGGCCTGCTCGCTTAGCCAGCGGGTTGGTGTCATTTGAAAGCTAAAACAATGCGAAGTGCATTGTGACCAGCGATGTGTAGCAACATTTGATAGCCTGGTCAGTCACGGTGATATATATATATATATATATATATATATATATATATACATACATACACACACATACATGATAACCAGAAGAACAGCAGCTGACCACTGATATCTTGTGGAGGTGAAGAAAACCTGATCCAAAATTTTGTTGTGTGGGAAATGAAAAAATGCTATGTAAAATTGAATGTAATGGGAATTAAATTGATTTCTATTTCTTTTTGTTAGTTTTCTAAATGAATGTTTCTTTCCAGGGTAGAGGTAGGTTATTATTTTCTTGTCCGTAAGTTGAAACATTTTAATGGGAAAAAGTTGCTTAAGTTTGCCATCAACACAAACACTGAAGGGAGTTAAACCTTAAATTTTTGTTTTGCATTCATTTAATTTATATTTTATATATAAAAGAGTTGTTGCAGGATAGAGCTAAATAACCTATGATAAAGAGTGAAACAAAAATGTGGTTTGAGAGTAAAAAAATAAATAAACATGATGGCAAAACTGTGAAAGAGAAAAAAGGAAGAGATGTTAAAAAATGGTATTCTGAAGAATTTTCTTTTTTTCAAGAATGAAATGGGGATCTTTTCAATTTAAACGGCAGTTTTTTTTAAATAATTTCCACTTTTAAACTTCGTATACTGGTAGAATGTGTTTATAAAACATCTTTTTCTCTTGGCTTTATTGAGAAAATTCTATAGTTTGTAAGATATGTTTTTTTTTTTTTTTTTGCTTTTTTTTCAATTTCTGCAATTTCAACCAATCAATGACGTCTATTGAGGTGAAAACATTCTGTGCCGTATAAATATGTCCCTCGTTTAAGAAACAGATTGGGTTTATTTACATTTCTGAAGAAAAAAAGATACCCTTCCCCCCACCCCTAACCCAAAAACAGATTGAAATGCTATAGATCGATACTAGGGTCATAATTATGGGTGACAATTTCATATGACACCGCTAGAAAAAAACTGCCGTTCAAACCGAAAAGATCCTGAAATGGTAACAAATGAAGGGAGATGAAAGTGAGTGGATAAGAAAGTTGAACATCATGGATTAAATCTTTTGCTTTTTTAATTCAAATTACAAGTCTATCAGAAATGCTAATGACGGAGGAAGAAAATTTAATGTTGAAAAGTACGATGAAAGAAAGTGGGGTGATTTTTTTTTTTCTCTAAAAATGCGATTTACATGAGTTTCTTTAAAATGTGGAATACAAAAACATGAAGTAAACGTAAAAATATATTTCTGGCAGCTGTTATGATGGCGGTGAAGCAGACGTTTAAAAAACATGGGTTTTAATTTTTTTGAATACCTCACCACCGCCAACATTGATCGAAACGTACATAGCTTACAAAAACTTGAGAAAATCTCAATAAAAAAGGAGAAGTTATTATTCATGTGGGGTAACTATTCCGAAAGTTCGCCACTGAATATTATTATTATAAATGGTTAGGATACAAAAACAAAAAAAAACTATTGACAGTCTACGCTGAGAAATAATGTATAACAAACAGTTCAAAAGTGGGATAAGGTTTGCCGTGAGGAAGATGAATATATCGCATAAACCTGGGACATTGTGCTTATTTAAGTATAATCAATAAACAGATGTGGCAACTTCACACAATATGTTCGTTAATGTTCCTCGTCCTTTACTTCACTTGTAAGAGTTAAGTGAACGAAGAAGCTCCTACTTAATCGCTCGCCCTGTTGAAAATAGTTTGTAAAAAATCTCTCTTCAAAAGCTTCCACATCGTTTTGAAAATAAAGTTCGTGTTTTAAAACACTGCATCTTACATCGGTATATATAGGATGGATAAAACTGGGATGGTCATTGCTGCGAGAATGACGAAACGATAAATTTTGACTGGAAACGAAACGCCATTCATTTTGTTCAACGTGTGTTGAACCTGTTGATCGTTCATACTACAGGTTCAACTGCTCACTTCAGGGCCATAATTCTAATCTAGAAAAAGTTGATCATTATAGCTACAGAGCTATTCAATAAAAATAAGTTATTAGTAGGCAGTAAATTGTTAATAAGCTGATAAGAAACTTTATTTAGTTATGTAATAAATATGCAACATAAACACACATACTATATATATATAAATATATATATATACACGGAAGCTATATATATATATATATATATATATATATATATATACACACACACAGAAAGGCTATATATATTTATATACATAGTAGATGAACCCTATAATACAAGGAGTCCTCGAGGTACACTATACCAGGCCATCTGTCTCACCTCTCCATTTAGCCCTACATAAAAGGTAGTCCGTATTTTACTAATCGGGTTGTTCCCATAAGGTACAGAGCAATGTAGAACTACGATAAACACTATTCGGTCTACACCACTACAAACTCTTTCAATCAACATTTAAAAACATGGAGAGAAAAAAAGAGGAAAAAAAGAGTCCGAGAAAACTGGTGACGATCTGCGTTGGCAAGAATTTTGTAAATGAAGTTCACGATTTCGGATAAATTTGTAGGCAGTTGGGAAAAGGGAAGAATCTGTCTCTTAGGGGTTTGTCCCTGGGTCAGAGAGTGTAAAATTATTTTCTAATTTCAGACGAAGAGAAGGCCCTATAATGTTAGATACAAGTTTCCCCCATAGCTTACGAAGTTCCCCAAACACACGAACTACTAACATGGTCAATGTGGACATCACATGCAAAGAAACAAATGGACTTATTGCCTATGCATACAGAAAATCTTCGTTTATAATCAATAAAAGTACCTACTATTTTTTTCAGCTGTTCTGTTTGTGTAACCGGCTTAGGATCACTATCAAAGCCACTGTCTTCCATACCATCCATCGGCAATGTGAATTGTAAATCCAGATCGTAGCTAACATAAAACAAACGGGGAGTGGAAAATTAAAATAGTGATGGAGAGCAAAGAAAGAGTAAATAAGATTCCAGTAATTGAACTGTCTTTGCTATTATGTCGGACTATAACAGCAATAACGATCAGAGAAGTATTGCCAGAACATTTTAGGCAAAAGGAAATTAAACGAGCAGCAGTAAACAATATTTATATCAGGAATCCCACGAATGCAACTACCGGAAGTAGAATTGTAATCACGTGACAACAGTAGACGAATATTATTTACCGCTTGGTAAATACACGTCTCCTGTTCGCAAGTTCGATTCTGTGTTTAGATCGATCGATAATTATTGTCACTATATATATATTTATATTAAATCGACTTCTTTCTCTTTTCTTTTAATTTCTTTTCATCATAAAACTTGGGTTAATATAGGGCGTAACAAATATCAGAAAATCAAAAAAAAAATGTGTGTAATAGGTGTAAAACAACTTCCTATGAACGAATATGAAAAAAAAAATTCGCGCACGCGAAAGGGGGGTGGGGGAGAGGCCTCGGAAAATTCACATCGGGAAGTTCCGAAAGCGTCTGAGGAGCTGACCCGGGCACCAAAACAAAAAAAAAATAGTGTAATATGTGTAAAACAACTTGCTCTAAACGAATATGACAAAAAAAATGCGCTCTCGAGAAAGAGGGGGGGGGAGAGGCCTCGGAATATTTATATCGGGAATTTCCGAAAGCGTCTGAACCGGGCACAAAAACAAAAACAAAAACAGCGTAATAGGTGTAAAACAACTTGCTCTAAACGACTATCATGAAAAAAATGCGCGCTCGCGAAAGGGGGGTGGGGGAGAGGCTTCGGAAATTTCACATCTTCAGTCCACGGCCTTTAAACTAAGAAAAAATAGTGTAATTGGTGTAAAATTACTTGTTCTAAACGAGTATCAAGAACACACACTCACACATGAATCATAAACTCCGTATTTCGCAAAAAAAAAAGATAAAGAGAAGAAATTCTGGAAAAAGTGAAGAAATGTTGGATCTCATTCCTTGGTTAAAGCTATTTTAAACATTAAATTTATGCTTTTCTTTGAAATAGTTCAGATATATGCAATTCTTCTCACTTATTAAGATGCATTTATCAGAAAAAATTATTATTTTGTGTCAATCCTTCCCTAATTATCCTTTATTAATTAGTTTTGGCGTGTATTTTTTTCCCAAATTTATTTTTTCACCTTTACAACACTGTTTAGTAAAGCAATTAATTATCTTTATAATTTGCATATTTGACTTATTAATCAAAATTCTCTAGATGTAAATAATTAAGTAAGTAAGCATCCTTCATTTATGTGTTCCGTTCTGTATTATGCATGCGTGACTGTTTGTATGTAAGTGTGTTAACTGTGCACATGAATGTGAATATTAAAGAACATATTTATTTACTATGATTGTTATTTTCAGAACAAATAAATCTTTTGGCTGTTATGTTATTAATGTTATTATTATTGCTAGTTAAAGGGTGGTGACTTGGCTGAATATTTTGAGTCTTGTAGTATGTAGTTGTGTTAGTCAATATTCTGAGTTCAAATCCAACTCATTTCTTTATCATCATTATCGATGGACCACTCAAAGAGGTATGTATACATTATCATTTTCGTAACATAATTTCTGTAGTATTTCAAGATGTTTCTGACACGTATTTTGATTCACATGGCGGAGATCCAACATTTCTTCACTTTTTCCAGAATTTCTTCCTTTATTATTTTTTTTGCGAAATACGGAGTTTATGATTCATGTGTGAGTGTGTGTTCTTGATACTCGTTTAGAACAAGTAGTTTTACACCAATTACACTATTTTTTCTTAGTTTAAAGGCCGTGGACTGAAGATGTGAAATTTCCGAAGCCTCCCCCACCCCCCTTTCGCGAGCGCGCATTTTTTTCATGATAGTCGTTTAGAGCAAGTGTTTTACACCTATTACGCTGTTTTTGTTTTTGTTTTTGTGCCCGGTTCAGACGCTTTCGGAAATTCCCGATATAAATATTCCGAGGCCTCTCCCCCACCCCTCTTTCTCGAGAGCGCATTTTTTTTCATATTCGTTTAGAGCAAGTTGTTTTACACATATACACTATTTTTTTTGTTTTGGTGCCCGGCTCAGCCCTCAGACGCTTTCGGAACTTCCCGATGTGAATTTTCCGAGGCCTCTCCCCCACCCCCCTTTCGCGTGCGCGAATTTTTTTTTTCATATTCGTTCATAGGAAGTTGTTTTACACCTATTACACACATTTTTTTTTTGATTTTCTGATATTTGTTACGCCCTATATTAACCAAAACTTTTTCCGAGCGATTTTATTAACGAATCATTAACAGATTATTTTATAAATTTTTTTCAGGTAACGATTCTAACTTGGAGTTCTTTAAATTGTATAGCTATTTCCCGGATAGATATTTCGATTAAAAACAAAATTTTTAATTATATTTATTTGTAATTTTACTCCGGATTCACAACGAAAACGTGTTTTCTGTTCCTTACCTTCGTAAATAATCTTGGCTTTCACCTCGTGTCAACCGTGATTATATTTATGTAACCCATAGCAACTAACGCACACCTTACATTTCTAGATATCAAGCACCAAATTGTTTGAGTTAATTTCTCAATTTACTCTTTTAAAATGCCATCCAAATCTTTAAATAAGAAAGCGGTACGTAGAACTTTTTAACGTTTTTATTTTTAATCAATGTGAATTGGCTACCTTAGCGTAACACAAAACTATTCAAATCGTTTAGTAATTGATACGCCTGATGGCAGAAAATGCAATTATACGTAAAAATTAAATAATATATATGTTTTAGTTTTATTCTTACATATGAATATTCCCTTTAATATTCAGATTAATTATCTTTATTTGAGACAATTAAGGTAATTCTAAACTGGTGGAAATAGTTAACTGCTCACTAGATTAAACATATTAACACTAACTTCTTTGCGTGCGCGTGCATATGAGTGTGTTACTTATTCTCAAAACAATTCGATTTATCTACATCAACCAGTGTACTTATGCATTTCCTTAGTGGTTCTTTCCTTGCTACTACAGCAAGTATTGTGAAGTCTGCATGGCTGATAAATAAAAAATAAGCCTAAAACATGTTCGAAGTTGTCTCCCCTAATTATCGAAATATTTGAAATATTGTTAGTCCTAGATTTCTTTTTCATACTGTATAATTATTTCTAGTTAACGTTTTCATGTTCCTGATACTAAATATGTCCACACAAACCTAGTATCAGAGATTGTTTCAATTACTGTTGAATACAAATTTTTCAGATTAATCAAAAAAGAGGAAACATACAGATTATAAACTTTGCATGGGTAAGGATTGGGCTGTTAAGAGAGATAAAACTAACGGATAAAATGAGTTAATATTTAATCATATTGTTGTTAACTAATTACATTATATAAAATAATCCATTGGTTTCCTAATTTAATATATTATTGATTTTTCTATACTATGCAACATGATTTAACAACTACTTCAAGAAATGGACATTATTTCTATAAATAACCACTAAGCTGTGAAGTAAGAGTGAAAATTATTGTCAACGAAATAGACCGAAGTTATCTGAATATTGTCTTGTGTTGAGGTATAACTCAATAGCCGTAGATTTGTGTTCCTGGGCTTTATGTTTATTCAGAAATTTAGTTATCTTAACTTCTCATCATTTTGTTTCACATTTCTTACAAATGGAAAATTGTTCAAGTTGTATAACTGATGTTGAATTATTTCCATTATAACCTTTATAAAATAACTTGGATGTTGAACCTCAAACTATTGTTGTACTAGAAAGAAGAAAGGGCCGATATTCAAGAATATAATTTTCTTTGTCTATTGAATTTCAGATATCCTTTTACTGACTTTTAAATAGTAACACAGTTTTTACAGAGTAAAACTTGTTTCCCCTGGTGTGATGTATAATTAGATGGCAAATGTATGCTTTATTTTGATCATTTATATACTATAAGATTTGGGTATGGCTGTGTGATAAGGCCAAGTGTCTTCTGCATTAGCCCTAGACCAATCAAAGCCTTGAGTGGATTTGGTAGATAGAAATTGAAAGAAACCCATTGCATATAATATGTGTGTGAATGTGTATGTGTGTGAGATTGTGTCTCCTTATTTTGATATCATATTATAGTTATAAATGAACATTGCCATCATACAAACTTCCATGAAAATATGTCCAACCATGGAGACATATTACCTAGCTGAAAATAGGTGCAAGTTGATGACAGAAAGGGCTTCAATGAATTCCATAAGATTAATGTATGTATGGAAAAACAATGACAATGATGACAATTTCCTTTCCTTTTCTTATTTATTCTTTCTCCATTCTTTATTGTTTACTTTTGTAAAATGCCTTCTTTTTTTATTGAAATCCAAAAATCAGTATTTGAATACCAAGAATTGACTAGACACTTTTGATTTTTTTGTATCATGTGAAAACGGTTTTATCTTCAGTGCACAAAAATCAATAAGCTTCTTCTTCAAAGAGTTAAAAACGGTTGTGTAATTAGTGAGACGTGAGGAAATGCATGGGTTATTACAAAGAGTGAATGTCCAACTTATACCACATCTGTAAGACATATTACAGATACTTATTATTACTTTGACTTTGTCGATCATACAATGGAAAAAGGTAGAATGTATATAAAATGAAATTAAATTTATTCTATGTTGTATCAAACATAGATATCAATATCATCTGTCATTGCTTCAATATTATCAATTTAGAGCACTCAGATTACAGGAAATGCAGATATGTTGCGAAGGAGAATGACAAAAATCAGGGTAAGGTTTTTAAAAAATAATGGTATGATAATAAAAACTTTTAAAGATTAACTTTCTATAAGTAGAAATAACATTTCTTGTGAAATTAATTTTCATGTAATTTGATTTTATATTTTTTATTTGCTTTAACTAAACCACTGTTGTAAGCATTCAGGCCAGGCCCCTGGTTTGAGGATAACTTATTGCTTTTTGCCCTGCTATCTCAGAGAGGCCCAGAAAATGTTCATAGGCACTGTCCCTTCTCCCTTGACTAACTCGTAAAAGAAAAAGATAAATATAAATATAATTAGTTATTTGTATTTAATTGGGATATTAAGTTTTTACTAATGTATCTATTAACATGCTGCTTAAATCTTCTGTTATGAGTGTTAACACATTAAGGCCATTTTACAATCATTAAATTTGATTAATGCTTTCAATGCTTTATTAGGATATTATTTTCAACTAATCAATATCTCTACCACTGTAAAATATATATACATATATATATATATATATATATATATATTATATATATATTCATAAACAGCAAAGGTAAGTGAATAAACAATGAATCACTCCCAGGATAGGGTATTAGTTTATTGAGAGAGAGAGAAGGGGGTAGGACTTGCAGACTGTTTGCAATATAACATAGACATGGCATACAGTAGGTATGTTGTTTGTATCCTATCTGTGGGGTTATTTATTTTGTTTTGTTTTTACAAATTGGTTCTTATATTGCTTAATATAATTTTACATTGAAAAATCTTATCAATTAAATCATTCGTAATCTAATACATGAAATAATTTTTCATCATAAACATAAATCAAATTAAGGTGAGAGGTACTTTACTACATGCAGTGTTAGTGTATATATTATATAATATATGGAATTTGACGTGTCCTGCTTTGAATAATCATCTCAGCCCTGCTGGGGCACCATTTAGAAGGATATAATCAATTGAATTGACCTCAGTATTTATTTTAAGTTTGGTACTTACACCATCAGTCTTTTTTTGCTGAACTGCTAAGTTGCACAGATACAAATAAACTAAGATCTATTAGTGATGAGAGACAAACACATACACACTTACATACACACACATATGTACGTATATATATATAAATATATATATATATATATATATATATATATTAGAGAGTATAACTCCAAACTTACAGGGAAAAATTCAATTTAGTATTAAATCAAACTTCACAGTATAAATATATAAAATATAAATTAGAGATAAAACCACTATGAGTTGCATAATAGTGATTTTATCTGTAATTTATATTTTATATATATACATATAAAATGTATACAGGCGCAGGAGTGGCTGTGTGGTAAGTAGTTTGCTAACCAACCACATGGTTCCAGGTTCAGTCCCACTGCGTGGCATCTTGGGCAAGTGTCTTCTGCTATAGACCCGGGCCGACCAATGCCTTGTGAGTGGATTTGGTAGACGGAAACTGAAAGAAGCCTGTCGTATATATATATATATATGTGTGTGTTTGTGTTTGTCCCCTAGCATTGCTTGACAACCGATGCTGGTGTGTTTACGTCCCCGTCACTTAGCAGTTCGGCAAAAGAGACCGATGAATAAGTACTGGGCTTACAAAGAATAAGTCCCGGGATCGATTTGCTCGACTAAAGGCGGTGCTCCAGCATGGCCGCAGTCAAATGACTGAAACAAGTAAAAGAGTAATATATATATATCATCTTCATCATCATCATTGTTATATATGTATATATATATATATAAGTGATGATAATGATGATACAGATACTGTATTAGCTCTCAGTTAAGTTCCAGTTAATGGCTAACCACAACGGTCAGTATTTAACGTCTGTGGCTATAATTTGTTAGTCACTTTGTGAATTGTTCCGGGAATTCTTTGCTGGATGGTAAAAATCATCTGTAGTATATGTTGATATTAATAATGATAAAGAACATGAAGACTTGTACATCCTCAAAATTCATTTTATAGTTATGTACAGAATATTATAATGACCTACATATGTTTCTGCTTAGTCACTACTCACTGTTTCAAATGCAACCTTGCAATAATGTTGGTGCCCTTCATCAGGTTCTGTCCATTTGATTGTCCTTGAAGTGAACTGATTGAAGTAAATTTTTCTTAGTGTTCTGTGGGAGTGGGGGTGTTGTTATGTATAGGTATGTGCTGCTGACTTCAACATCACTCCTGCCTGAAGTGAGGGCTTAGTCTAAAACAGGTCATGGTCGAGATTATTGTTTTTGTAAGGCTTTTGTTTGTTTTAATGATTGCGTGTATTATGTCTTTGATTTCAAGTGTAGTGCTTGTATTGAAGGGTTCAAATTTGTTTATTTTCATTTTTTGGTTTTGGCTGCTCATGATTTGTGTTATACAGATGGTAGGGATTGTTCTTTTTTTAATGATGGTTGTTAAATATTGTTATGTTTAGGTAATGTTATTCTATTTGTTATATCAAGCTCAATTGTTGCTGAGGCATTGGTTATCTAGAATTATCCCTATATCGCTTAAAGGTCCTACTGTATTTGTGTAAACATCTTAAGGCTTGTTCGTGTCTTGTGTTAATTCATGTGAGTTTTGATGTAAATTTTTGGCAAAGTTCTATGCATAGGTCCCATCTATTTCCCCTTACTGGATAAGGCTTAGTGGTACTAATTAGTTACCAATCAATAGAATAGCTATTGTTTTTGCTTCTAATTGACCAAATTAGTTTGCTTAAGCACCATTTGAGCGTGGTCATTACCAGTGCCATGTGACTGGCCCCTGTGCTGGTGGCATGTAAAAAGCACCCTCTACACTCTTGGAGTGGTTGGCATTAGGAAGGGCATCAAGTTGTAGGAACCTTTCCAGATCAGACTGGAGCCTGGTGCAGCCTCCTAGCTTGTCAGTCTTCAGTTTAACCGTCCAACCCATGCCAGTATGGAAAGCAGTCGTTAAACGATGATGATGATGAGGCTTGTATTATTTGTTTTCCTATCTCTGAAAGAATTTAAATGATTGGCTAGTCTCTTTTTGAAAAAAGAGAGCTGGCCCCTACATAAAAGTATTCTTTTCCCTATATATAAACATGTCTGTTGATTCACCAAAAGTTTAGATAATAGAACTCAGTGCAAATGTAGAGCATTCTTTAATACATTGTGACTGAAAGGCTCTGATTTCCAGTATTCAGAGTTACTCATATCTAATCCTCAGCTAGTAAACTGAGCCTGGTTTCCTTCTGAAATATCCATTGTTTGGATTTTATTATTTTTTTTTTTTGAAATAAGAAATGTAAGTTTGAAGAAAATGCTTATCCTTATGTTCTTCTGTTTAAAAATATAAACAACACATGCAAAAAACAGCTACTTCAAGCTCACACTTTTGATTTCATTTCTGGTTTTCAAACTCATACAAATGAAACCATGAAAATGCATTGCTGTTTAAACAATGTTCCAAAGTAATACTTTTAACCAATGTTTTTAAAAATAATAAGTGTGTATGTGGATATTCATTTTGCATGCGCCTGTGCAGATGCACACATACACACTCATACACGCATATATATACAAAATTATGTATTCGTGTACACATATATACACATGTGTGCATACAGACCCCCCACACACACACACACACAGACATATTAAAACATATCAATAAAACCTATTAATCAAACATTTCAAAATCAATGGGTTTTTTCTGAATCAGAACAAAATTCAAAGAAGCTTACATTTGCATAAAAGATACTTGGTCACATGCATACAACACATTAACAGTCCAGTTCTTTCAAACTATTACTGTCTTGAGTCAAGATTCTCAATTTTTCACTAGAAAAAAGTTCACAATGCATCTTTTATTTGAAGCTGTAATAGAAGACAGATTGAAACTCAGGCTATAGATCTTTCCCCTTGTAGCAGACCTCTGCTTTATGCCATTTGCTTATTGATTACTTTTGGCTTGATAAAAGGTCAATATTTCTGTACATAAGAAAGCTTAACTGATTGAAGCAATTTTAGTTTATTATTATTCATACCTTCCTTTTGAAAAGACAGATAATCTTGATCCAAATTGGATTCGAAACTAAAACAAGTAAGAGTAAAAAACTAAATTCATCAAATATTTACAGTCCTAGAATTCTTGGTTTAATCCCACTGCAAGGCACTTCAGGCAAGTTTCTTCTACTATAGCTTTGGGTTGGCCAATACCTTGTGAATGATATTTGGCTGATGCAAACTGTATAAAGAATATAAAATATCAGTAAAAAAAAAAACCCATAAAACCAACGTTTTAAGAACAAAACAGATATTTATTCTGTCTCAAGTTACAGGTACTTCCTTGCTACTCTTACTCTTAGAAATGTTTTGAACCAGTAACTATCATATTGGAAACAAATAACCAATAATACTATTGTATCCACCAGTCATGATTTAAAATAAATGAGTATATAAGATATACAGTAAGGTATACAACTGTTTTTCCATTTAGACACACACAATTTTAGGGGACAATGTATTCTATTAAATCAATTCCAGTCTTTAACTCTTTTACTTGTTTCAGTCATTTGACTGTGGCCATGCTGGAGTACCGCCTTTAGTCGAGCAAATCGACCCCAGGACTTATTCTTTATAAGCCTAGTACTTATTCTATCAGTCTCTTTTGCCGAACTGCTAAGTTACGGGGATGTAAACATACCACCATCGGTTGCCAAGTGATGCTGAAGGGACGAACACAAACACATAAATACACACACACACACACACATATATATACATATATACGATGGGCTTCTTTCAGTTTCCGTCTACCAAATCCACTCACAAGGCTTTGATCGGCCCGAGGATATAGTAGAAGACACTTGCCCAAGGTGTCACGCAGTCAAAATGAGCCAGGAAACATGTGGTTGTTAAGCAATCTACTTACTACAGCCACTCCTGTGCCTAGTACTTTATTTTATTGACCTATCACCTGGAAGGATAAAAGATGATCTTGCCAAGATTTGAACTTAGAAACTAAATAGTTATAACTAAATACCACATAGTATGTTTGTCTGACATTAATGAGTCTGTTATATATGCTTCATATTAACTGCAAACTGATGACCAGTATGGAACAAAATGTCTTTTGTTGCATTTAGTTATAACCTTGGTCATTTTGTTTTCAAATCCTACTAGACTGACTTTTGTGTTTCTTCATACAAAGCTATTGATAAAATCAATACCAGTCAAATTCTCAGTTAATATAATCAAAAATACCACACTATTATCTGTTAGCAATCAGTATTGTAGAGAACATGTGGAGGTGCATGGCTTAGTGGTTAGGGTGTTGGACTCATGATCATAAGATTGTGGTTTCGTTTCCTGGACCGGGCAATGCGTTGTGTTCTTGGGCAAAACTTTTCATTTCATCTTACTCCAGTTCACTCAGCTGTAGAAATGAGTATCACTAGTGGAGGCACGTTGCTTAGTAGTTAGGGTGTTGGATTCACAACCATAAGATTGTAGTTTCAATTCCTGGATCAGGCGATCTGTTGTGTTCTTGAGCAAAACATTTCATTTCGCATTGCTCCACTCCAGTCATCTGGTAAAAATGAATTTAACCTGGAGAATGATAGGCTCCACCAGGTTTTCTCACCAAAGATATGCTGCATGGCTGCAGCACCCCATTGATCCCCAAGGGGTTAAGGAACTTGTCCAATGTAGTGGAGAACTGAACTTTGAGGGAACATCAGTTCCTTCATGTTTCTGTGTTCAAGTCCTATTAAGTCTGCTTTAGTATCCCTTCACATATCAATAAATTGAATGTTAGTCTCATGTTGGGTATGAGATTAAGTAACAATATGATTTATAAGTTCAAACAATATTACTCCACCCATTGTTTTTTCCCTTCACCAGATAAAGCAAATAGTTATGACCTAATAAAACAGATTCCATTTGTACCACATAGATGAATGGTAAACAACATGCAAATCCATGCTTCTGTAACACTGCACATATCCTGGTTTCCAAATAACTACATAATGTCCTGCATATTATAAGAGGTGACTAAAAGAGTTGATGACAGTAAAATACTACCTCAGAAAACCTGTCCAACCCATATCAGCAGAGAGAGAGAGTATATAAAACGATGATAATAATGATGACATCCATGCTTCTACTTTAATATGGATGTTTTCTCTTTACGGCCTGAGTTCAAATCCCACTGAGGCTTATTTTGGTTTTCATCTTTCAGGATTGATAAAATAAATTCCAGTCAAGTTACTGGGACCAATGTTGTTAACTTCCCACTCCCCTCAAAACTGTAGGTCGTGTGCTAAAAATTAGAAAGGATATCAATATTAATATGTATATGGATTTTAACACTAAACAAGCAATATAAGCTGGTTCCAACGATAAGGGTTCCAGTTGATCTGATTAGCAGAATAATCTGCTCATGGAATTAATGTGCAAGTGGTTGAGCACTCCATGGACACTCATACACTTAACATAGTTCTCAGGGAGATTCAGCATGACAAAAGAAGTCAAAAGGCTGGTCCTTTGAATTACAGGTATTACTCATTTTTACCAGCTGAGTGGACTGGAGCAATGTGAAATAAAGTGTCTTACTTAAGAACACAATATACTCCTGAAATTAAACTCATGTCCTTGTGATTGTGAGCTGAAAACCCCTAACCACTAAACCATACACATTCAGCAATATACTAAGATAAAATCAATTAGTGAAACTCTGTGCCTCTTCTACTGAAAGAATCATGAATTATGTTTTGGAGTGGTGCTTGTAAGCAATTGCCTTGACCTGAGACTGCATTTACCTCAAGCCTAAAGGCTTAAGTGGCTGGAGCTTATCAGGATTTTCAAAGCATTTATCCTGAGAGAACAAGATTCCGCCATTGAAATGGATGTCTGTCTATCAGAGTTAAAGCCACTCAATGCGACTGTGCCATTTTCAGCTGTGAGCACTGAAGCAATACAAAATAAAGAATCTTGCTCAAAGATACAATGCTTAGCCAAACCCAAGAATTAAACTCATGAACTAGCAAATTGTAAGCCTAAAACCTAACCTCAAAGCCACATACCTTCAATGAGTTCATGCGTTGAAACTGAATTAATTTCAATGTGAAAGAATCACCCACACCATTTAAAACATACACATATAATGTTAACATACAATGTTAACTTGTCTTCTTTTGTGATTTCTTGATAGTATTGTTTACAGTTTACTAATTGTGTCAGTGATCAAGTTGTGGAGGTTTAACAACAGTTTTTGACACAAGTAGTGTTAAGGACTATCGACAACTAAAACAAAGACAATGTAATGGTATATGTATTGTTTAAATGATTATCCTGACTATACAACGAATGAAATGCTATTTTTATTCTTTATCTTTCACTTGTTTCAATCACTGGACTGTAGCCATGCTGGGGCATTGCCTTGAAGGGATTTTAGTTGAACAAATCAACCCCAGTACTTAAGTTTTAAGTCTGATGCTTATTCTATTGGTCTCTTTTGTCAAACTGCTTCATTATGAGAACATAAGCAAGCCAATATTAGTTGTCAAGTGGTGTGTGTATGGCAGGGAAGAAAACAAACACAGGCGTAAAGACACACACACACACAAACACACGCACACACACACACACACACCACACACACACACACACACACACACACACACATATAACAGACTTCCACAGGTCCCATCTACCAAATTCACTTGCAAGGCATTGGTTGGCCTGGGGCTGTAGTAGGAGAAACACTTGCCTGAACCTGAAATCTTATGGTAGCAAAGCGAGCTTCTTAATTAAACAAACATTAGAAAAATTAATAATGAGAAGCATATAGAATGGAACCAATTATGAGGGTCACAATAGTTACAAGGTTAAAGTCCTGGGTTTTATTGTTCATATCATTATAAGTTCATATCTTATAATAGCAGTTATTGTGTTTGTAGTCCTAAGTAAAGCACATAACTCTGTTTCCCTCAGTTTGGTTGATAACCAGAATAGTTTCCCTCACACTTTATGGTTGAAGTTTTAGAAGTAGGAAGGTCATCGAGCTTTTGAGAACAAAACACAACAGTTTCATTAAAATCTATCAATTATGACAAAAATGGACATGGAAAATTTGGAAAAAAATCTAATTCATGTAGTTTTTTTTTATGTCTCAACTCATTAGCTTTCAGGTTACTCTGTCAAATGTAATACTTACTTATTCACATTGTTTAGAATTAACTACACATTAATCTCGTAGCTTCTGGATTTCAGTGAGGTGATTGTTTATTTTTACAATGATATAATTGTAGGGTAGGTATGAGAGATTGAATCTGCTAAGTTTGAACATAAAGCAATTGGAATATTTTGGCTATATATAACCAGTTTCAATGCAAAAAGGTTAAAGTCTTGCATTAAGAATATGTTTTTATCTGTAGTCTAGTAATCAGCATAACAGTGGTCATCATGGTAATCATCAACATCATCATCATCATCATCATCATCATCATCGTCATCATCATCATCATCATCAAATATACTTCGACATTTGCTATGCAAATAACATATTTTTCCTTACTAATATTACTAACAGCCATCATCGGTGATACTAACAAAAGGTATATCAAAACGGAGATTAAGTGTTTCCAAACAAGCTGGATCAACAAAGGTATCATAACTGTTGTTATTATTGTTGTTGTTATAGTTTGTTATTGCTATTGTTTATAACTGTTTTATATATATTAATACATATATAAATATATCTATATCTATAACTTTCACCCTTTACCCTTTTGTATGTATATATATATGATTGATTTTGATTTTGATTTTTCCAGTTTCAGCTAATGAGCTGCGGCCATGCTGGGGCACCGCCATATATATATATATATATATATATATATATATCACGTGATCACGTGACCGACCAGACCATCAGATGTTGTCACACATCGCTGGTCACAATGCGTTCACATTGTTTTAACCTTCGAATGACGCCACCCCACTGGCTAAGCGAGCAGGCCAACAGAAGAAAGAGTGAGAGAAAGAGTACAGCAGGGATCACCACCCCCTGCCGGAGCCTCGTGGAGCTTTTAGGTGTTTTCGCTCAATAAACACTCACAACGCCCGGTCTGGGAATTGAAACCGCGATCCTGTGACCGCGAGTCCGCTGCCCTAACCACTAGGCCATTGCGCCTACACACACATACACACACACACACACACACACACACATATATATATATATATATATATATATATATATATATGAAAGAAGGTTTGAAAATGCATATATATATGTGTTTGTGTGTGTGTAGACATACATATATATATATATATATATATATTTAAAAAAGGAGATGTGGAACACGAGTTGTGATATATAAAAAAGGAAATGAAGAAAATGCTGACAAAATAATTTATGTAATTTAATTAGGTGAAAGTTCTTTTTACCGGTTGCGCATTTGTTATGCTTATCAAAAGATATTTTTTTAAGAGAGATAGAGTTCCTTTCTGATAGATTTTTTCCTCTTATCAGATAAGAGGAAAAAATCTATCAGAAAGGTACTCTATCTCTCTTAAAAAAATATCTTTTGATAAGCATAACAAATGCGCAACCGGTAAAAAGAACTTTCACCTAATTAAATTACTTAAATTACTTAAATTATTTTGTCAGCATTTTCTTCATTTCCTTTTATATATATATATATATATATATATATATAAATATATATTTGTCCACTCTCTAGACTCATTCTTACTTTTCAAGCATCCAAAATGGCAAGACTCCTTTGTCACAAGAATTGATTACTTCACAATGTCCACTGAAAAGCTAATTTAATTAGTGAAAACCAGTTGGATTTCATGACATCCATAAAATATGTATATATATATATCTGTAGGTATATATATATATATATATATATATTATATATATATATATATACACACATACATACATACATACATACATATACATATATATATATATATATATATATATATATATAGTTAATCCAAACATGAAAACACTAAGAGAAAACACAACAACACGAGGACGTGGAACAAGTATAGTATTGTGGGATGCTCAGGAAAGAAAGAAAGAAGGAGGGTTTAACATTTTGAGCGGAGCTCTTCATCAACATACACACATACATTCTGGTGTAAGAGAATTTCTTATCATTGTGGATTATTAAACTGCATACTCAATTAAAGCAACTTGCTCCCCACTGCAGACCTTATTCAATTTTTAATGAACTTGGATTCCAGAGTTATTTCCCTTGTGTTTCTTAATGCTAATGATACTTCTTTTCACTACTTTTTCTTTTTTTCATTTTATATTTTATATTTTGAAGATAGGATCGCTACATTAAATATGTTAATATCCACTTAATCATGGATCAATTAACACAGCTAGGAAGCTTATACATGGCCAACTGAGCTGTTCAATAGGCAGACGCCAAGTCTCACACAACGAATTCCGTATATTCTTTGAAATGGAGAAATTAGAATAATTTGTCCTATTATATGAACAGAGCTACAACAGTAACCACAAAATCTCAGTTTCCACTTAGGAAACATTGGCACAGGGCTACAAATTTATTTGTAGTTGTGGGTAGAGTTGAGTTGATCACCCTCAGTTCTTGAATGTTGCTTTTCCTCAACCCCAGAAGGATGAAAACAAAATTGACTTTGGTTTTGTATTCAGAATATAGAGTGACATAAACTGTACACCATAGAA
Organism: Octopus sinensis; assembly: GCF_006345805.1. Taxonomy (NCBI): domain Eukaryota; kingdom Metazoa; phylum Mollusca; class Cephalopoda; order Octopoda; family Octopodidae; genus Octopus; species Octopus sinensis. The sequence continues at coordinate 60,742,875 of NC_042998.1, read as the reverse complement.
TATTTTGAATACTACTCTATCAATTTATTCATGTTCCACTTTATAAGGCTGATGAAACAATACTAGTAATTAACAATACTGGTAATAGCCATTTAATTGACTGTACTCCTTTGTGTTAATAAGCAAAATCATTATGCTTAGAACAGTTTTTACTCAATGCTTAGTGGCATTTTGTCCATTCTTATATTCAAAATTCAAATTCCTGTGAAGTCGACTTTGCCTTTCATCCTTTTGGAATTGACAAGTACAAGTTGGGCACTGGGGATGATGTAATAGACTAAACCTCTTCTCTGAAATTTCTCGCCTTGTTCCAAAATTTGCAACCAATATGATCCTTTATTTGCACAAGAATGTGTATGCCTAGGCAAGGTATTTTTTTTTTCTTTGAGAAAGTCTATCTCTTGCTCATACGTGCAAGACTCCCCTCTCTCCATGGCACTGATGTTTATCCAAAGGAAAAGGCCACTATCTTGGGCCAATTATGCTTAGCACCAGTATCACTGAAGGTATTGCTAGTAGAATGCAAAGAGCCATAGGAGATACTGCAAGCCATCTTGCTTTACCTTTTAACAGGTCTGTCAATCCACTATATTGGACTGGCAACCCTTGCCAGCATGGAAAACAAGTGTTAAATGACGATGATGATGATGATGATGACTCTGAAAGGAGGAAAAGCAAAGTTTATCTTGACATTTGAATACAGAGCTTAGAGAGTTGGGATAAATACTACGATGCATTGTATCTAACACTCTAACAACTCTGCCATATTCCAGTTCTTGTATTTCTTTTGTTTCTTTTATTCCGTAATGTATGCAACAAATGCCTTAACATTTCATGATTTGTAGTATCCACCAACAGGTGATCAGCTCTAATGACTTCAGAGCAAGTAGACAATCAGAGCTGAAGTGACCATACTTTCTACTAAAGCCATTAAGAAATCTTTCTGCTAAAGGCACAAGGTCTGAAATTTTGGGAGAGGTAGTTAGTCAATTACATTGACCCATGCTCAACTAGTTCTAATTTATAAACCTCGCCAAAAAGGAAAGGCAAAGTCAACCTCAGCAAAATTTAAACTCAGAATGTAAAGTTGGAAAAATGCTGCTAAGCATTTTGTTCAGTGAGATAACAATTCTGCCAGCTCCATGCCTTAATGAAGGGCATTAAAAATATAAGCAAAATGAAATAGTTTCAACTCAATCCATTACATAGTTTAGCCCAAGCACATGATTGCTGGGTGCTTTGTATAAAGTCCTTTCAAGTGCAAACATTTGTCCCAGGCCCCTGGTCTGAGAATAATTCTCCTTTTATTCTCATAGTCTTGTAGACCATAGAAATGGTTATAGGTGCAGTGCTTCCTCATTTAACAAAATCATTAAAAAACAAAATTAAAAACTGGGATCATTTTGCAGACTTCTTCTTATGGTTTAACCCCTCATAGAGAAGCCCACTAATCTGATTAAAGGTATCCTAGCTATGACCATCCTTTTGACTTATTGAGCATTGTGTATGTATGACAATATTATCCAACGTTTCATTCCCTTTTTGAAAAAAATGTAGGGGTGGAGCTGAAGAAAGATTTAGCTGTTATTTCTAGCAGGTTGATTAACTTCATAAATCCTTTTGAGTTGGCTCATTTTATTGATTTGTTTTAACAGTAGCTTTCTGTCTACTTTGTAACACCATATTAGTTAATTTAAAGCTAATCTATTTGATGAATCTCCAGTTTCTATAATGTAAAGCAGGTGAGAGATAAATCTTTCTTGGCAAATATGCTAGTCTCTAGAAATAGCTTTTCCTATAGCTGGAATAAAACTCAGCACTGCAAGCTGCTAATAAAACACATTAGTTCCACAGCGCTACATGCATTTGTAATCTTGATTTAGACTAGCTCCAATCTGCAAGGGATATCAGCCAAATTTCCATCTAATCACACCCTAATGCCTTAAAAAATCAGAGACAAGGTAAATACACGTCTCAAAAAAATGAGGATAGTCATGACTGGAACCTCTTTGATTACAGGTTTACTTTATTGAGGCTGATCTAAACCAACTTACAACTTGTTAAGTTCAATTGCTAACAGCTAAATGTCTTGAATAACACCATAAAGTACCAGTGACAGGGCATGAAACACTGGCCTTTTAATTGGATATTCAATACAATGCTAAGTCAGCTAATTGTGATCTTACATGCTACATTAAGTTACACGTGAAATTGTGTCTTTTGTTTTCATAATTACTTTCGTAAAGATTTTCAGTTCCTTGAAATTTTATAAAATGTTTAAATTGTTCTCATATTTTGAAGGATGGTGATGATTTAACTGAAACTGGGGATGCTGATACAGAAGACTGGATGCATGTAAGTATGATACAATATATTCTTTAACCTTTTGATGCCAACCTGCTTAAGACCACCTTTGGCTCTGTGATATAAACTTCTTATATTAAAGTGATCTAAATTAAACTATTCATTAAAATTTCGTGCTAATTTATATTCCAAACACCAGTTTAATAATGAAAAACTTATTTTAGTAAATTCTTCATTATCTTCAGAATCAATTGAAATAAAATGTAGTATATTTTAAAAGAAATATGTCAACAAAGCAGTTAAATGATAAGTCTATTCTACTAAAAGTACTAAGTGATGACTGAATTATCTAGTGGGAATAAATTTGATAAGATGAAGTTGCAAGTACAATGTAGTGTATCCAATATAATTTTACACCAAAGATGTTAGTAGTTAACTCATTAAAAAACTACATCACAGCATTATTTCCTGCTGATAACATCAAATAGGGCACTTTGTTATATTGGGCAGTTGAAAATATAGTTATAATATTATTATGTTAGTGCAATGTAACTGGCCAATTATTTTGTGGAGACAAAAACAGCACTGTTAAAAATAGCAGCAAAATAGATTTAATTCTTTTTGATGCCAAGCCACCTGAGACTGTCACTGGTTCTATGATACAAAATTCCTGTCTTAAAGTAATCTAAATTTAAATGTGGAATCAAAATTTTGTGCTAATTTATGCTGCAAACACCAGTTTAATAATGACAAGGTTATTTTAGCAAATTTGTCATTGTTTTAATAATTAATTGAATCAAAGTCAGCGTATTTCAACAGAAAGAGAAGCAGACACTCTATTTTGCAATCACTAATGCCTTTACCCAGCTTGTGAAAAATGCATGGTTTGAGTCCTGTCAGTGAAGTTATTTTCTGTCTCAAACTATCACCAGTAATATTTAATGTCATCTATAATATTATGCATCTTGTCATGACATTTGAGTGTTAAGATATCGGCAATCTTTAACTATAGAATGACAGAAAGAAACAATATGAAATTTAACATTCCTTTTAATGTTAATTATTGAATGAGATAACTGAAATCTTTCAACATAACAAAATAAGTTCAAATGTTATGCTTAAGTACGGAATGAAATTGGAGTCTTAGTTAAAAATCTTTAACATTATGAAACAAGTCTTCTTCTTCTTCTTCTTCTTCTTCTTCTTCTTCTTCTTCTTCTTCTCATTATTATTATTATTATTATTATTATTATTCATGCATACACTTACCAGGACTTATTTTCAGGATGAGTGTCAACAAAAATCTATACTAATTCTATTATTTCATGTCTTTTGCTCTATTTACACCCATAGCTATCTTATATCATTGCAACTAGAGCATGAATTTAAATATATGTCATATTGTGTAGAAATCAATATTGAAATTCAACTTTATTATTGATAGATAGACAGATGTAGATGGATTTAAATAAATACTTAGATGTCGTTAAGGAAGTTTGCTTCTTAATTACATGGCTTTGAGTTCAGTCCCACAGCATGGCAACTCAGGCAAGTGCCTTCTACTGCATCTTCTGGCTGACCAACATTTTGTGGATGAATTTAGTGGACAGAAACTGTTTTGTGTGTGTGTATATCATCTAACATCTGTTTTCTATGCTGGCGTGGGTTGCATGTTTTGGCAGGATATGCTCAAATGTCAACCATGCCAAAGCTGACATTGGAGCTTGTACTTTGATTAATGTATGTATGTATGTATGTATGTATGTATGTATGTATGTATGTATGTATGTATGTATGTATGTGTGCATGTGTGTATGTATGTGTATATGTATGTGTGTGTGTCTGTATGTATATATGTGTGTGTGTATGTATGTATGTATGTATGTATGTATGTATGTATGTATGTGTGTGTGTATGTATGTATGTGTGCATATGTGTATGTATGTGTGTGTCTGTATGTATGTATGTGTGTATGTATGTATGTATGTATGTATGTATGTATGTATGTATGTATGTATGTATGTATTTATGTATGATGTATGTATGTATGTATGTATGTATGTATGCATGTGTGTGTATGTGTGCATGTGTGTATGTATGTGTTTATGTATGTATGTGTGTGTCTGTCTGTATGTATGTGTGTATGTATGTATGCATGTGTGTGTTTCTATATGTATGTATTTGATAAGTAGGTAGGTAGGTAGTTATGCATGCATGCATTATGTATGTATGTATGTATGTATGTATGTATGTATGTATGTATGTATGTATGTATGTATGTATGTATGTATGTATGTATTTTTGTGTGTATGTGTGGGGAAGCATTTACATTCTATGCTTTGTATGAAAAATCACTGAGCTACAAACAGTGATATTTTTTGACATTCCCTATCAACAAAACCCTTGTGAGCTTTGCATTTTTGAAGACAAATGGAATGAAAAGTCCTTACATGAAAAGAAGGTAGGGGCATCCTGCTGTAAAACCATGCCTCAGTTATATATATATATATATATATATATATATACATACATACATATATATATATATATATACATACATACATATATATATATATATATATATATATATTATATATATATATATACATACATATATATATATATATATAATATATATATATATATATATATATATATATATATATATATATTATATATATATATATATATATTTATATATATATATATGTACCTGTCTAACTCATGCTGGCATAGAAAAACAGACAGAAAACTTAATAAATGACAATAATACGCTTATTCAATATTTATCAGGGATAACCTCAAAAAGTTAAAGAAGCTTCAGAATATATTTTTAATGGTGTCCCTTATAAATTCAGCATACACTGTTTCAGCATTCCATTCCCCATAGTTTTCTGCTTGCTGTATCTTGTTTAACTGTACATAAGGGCAATAATAATTACACTCAATGTCCTATTTGTGGTTATATTTTGGCAGAGTAAAACATTAGTGAAGCCGGATGACCAACTCTATTTGACTGAAACTGTGAGTAATTTTTATTTATTTTCCCCTTGCTGGTAAACTAATAAAAAAAAAACTATTGTGTATATGTGATGGTTGACATCTCTCACTTGCACAAAACAAATTGGAAAACCAAGTTAATAGTCTAAGGAATCTCCAATAAAAAGTTCAGCAGTTTGTCACTGGTACTGCATAGTGTCCATTGCAGTAGAAACAGTTAAGTTTTGAATAGTTCAGTCTGTCTGGATATAAGTAGGTACTGAAGGGTATAAGCAATCCACTATGGTAGGCTGTTGCAATATGGTAAAACTGGTAAGTGGTTTGTTGTTGTTTAGCTCCAACCATCTCTGAGTGAGCAGACCCATGGTGAAAAGCTTTCTCGTTGCGACCCATTTTTTATTCAGATGTAATGTCCAATACATTCTTGGTTATTTTTTCAGGGTTGTTTTTCATAAGATGAGATGATTTGAGAGTAAAGAGGTGACTGCTATTTCCAACCAATTGAACATCTATGTAGAGATTTCCTTGTTAACTCAAACTACTGATTTCAATTCCTCCTGCTGGTAGCCTGAATAGAAGACCCAAGCTTTTACTGGTTTTATCAGTAGATATGATAACCCATTGATGGATACATTATTTTTTTTTCATTAAAAGACATGTAGTTGACTTAGTCATCTAATGAGAGAAACTAATTGTATTAATAATTTGTTCATAATTAATTACTCCTAAGATACAGAGATTATCAAGTTTAAAGAGTATTTTCCAACTGGCCCAGAAGCTAGAAGTTCATATTCTGTCAGCAGCATTTCACTGTGTCCAAGACCAAGATGCTTAACTCTCAGTCCATCTAATTGGTATTATGTACCACAGTGGTTTGAATAACTAATTGCTCTAAACAGTAATGTCATTATAAAATTAACAACCTAACTGTTAGCTTTCAGTACTGAGTTCAGCCATTTACTCAATGGAGCTAAAAGTAATTTTTATGAAGCATTCATTTCTATATTTAGTAGCAATCATTCTGTCTCAGTACTTCACTTAAGTAACTCATAACAACAATGAATATACTGACTTGCAAATGATAAATGTAGGTCAAGAGAAGTCAGTCCAGCGTCAGAGTTAGTGTTCCTTGTTCGTATTGGATTCAAGCAACCAAGAGAATACCCTCCATCAGTCATTTGCCGTATTCTGAATGCCTTACTTCACTGGGCTTGGATACATTGAAACTCTGACATCTGACAGCTGACTTGGCAGACACCTATAAAATTATTAGTCATCTTACTAAAAGTAACTCTGAGCCCCTTTTCAAACTCCACCTGTCTAACACCCATGGACATGTTTACAAAGTCAGAAAACAGCACAGCTCCCATGACTTTCGGAAACATTTTTTCACGCTAAGAGTTGCTGAAGTATGGAACAAACTGCCGGCATCAGTTATTAGTTGTCGGAGCACTGCATCCTTCAGAACTTCCATGCTTCCTGAGATTCGCCAACACTACACCTGATTTTCTCCCCTCCATACACATGCAAGCATGTATCTGACTCATACACTATTCACTTTCCAGACATTTGTACATTACTGCATATGCTTTATATGCACTTTTGACAAGTTGTGGTGCATCTGAGCACTGTATACAATAATTTCATTATTATTATTATTATTGTTATTATTATTATTGAGTGAGGGAGCAGTGCATGCCATCAAAGTGACACTGGGGTGAAATATATGAAGCCCAGTATACCCATCATGGCTACCCCTCTGATAAGGGTACACCAGGCACATGCATCACAACCATATGTGCACGACATGGTGATTTCATATCAAGATAAACAGTGCATGACCTTGCAGGTGGGGCCCAGTTAGAACTTTCATCTGGTCGAGTAGCCCATCCCGCTCAAAAGGTCCCTGAATAAGGATTGTTTAAGGATGTTGAACGAACCACGCATGTTTCCAAAGGTGAATTATCCAAACCTCTAAGAATTCCTTTCAACACATGGCTATGATGCTCCCCCACTACTTCTGCTTGTGATCAGATATGCATATATTGTCAGTCACTGAGGGATGTGCCCAACTAGTTACGGTCAAACAACTGACAAGCAAATCTGTGGTATTGAGCAGAATATTTGCTGTAGCTCATCCTTTATACCAAGACAAAACAATGCACATGATAACACTTCCAATCAGTTAAGAACAGAAGCCATGAGAGCTACTGTCTGGTACTGCATCAGGGCATTTATTATTATTATTATCATTATTATTATTATTATTAATTATTATTATTATTATATTATTATTAGTATTAGTATTATTATTATTATTATTATTATCTTACTTTTGAATTTAAATTCTAGTTCTGACTACATATTGTGTGTTATGAATAAAATGTAGCATTCTACTCCACATTAAAGTCATTGCCTGCAGACATTCAACAAGTGTCCATTGATTTCCTTGATTGAGATACACCCATAAAAATAGTTATACACATCACTTGCTAGTGAGTATGATCTTCTAGCATGTATCATTCTTTAACAAGCTGTTCTAGGTGCCTCTGTATTGGTGAGCTGACATAAATATTCTCTCAGCCCTCACAGCACATGAAGAAAATTAAAGATACACTAGCTAGAGAGAAATAGAGCTGAAAAGGGCTGTATTACTCTGCTGAGTAGAATGAAGCAATGTGAAATGCAGCATATTGCTCAAAGACACAACATGTCACCTGGTCCCAGATTTGAAACCCCAACCTTATGATCATGAGTCCAACACCCCTAACTACTAAGCCTTGATATTCATTGTTAGGCAACAAAAAATAATTTCTCTTTTGTGACAATAAATTAATTACAAATACAAAAATTACTAAAACAAGCACAAAAAAAAAAAAATCAGAAAAGTAATCAAGAGAAAATTAAATCTCTGGTAATCTGTCAATGTTATTAGTTTATGTGTGTATGATTAAACTGTTTAAAAAATTATTTCTATTAACACACAAATTCTGCTTTTAATGTTCTCTGTGCTTTATAATTAAAGGAACTGAAAGAAGAATTTACTCGCATTTTGACAGCCAATAACCCACATGCACCACAAAATATTGTAAGATTCAACTTCAAAGTAAGTTTATAAAAAAAAAAACAAAATGATAATTTGATTTTCATTTAATTCATCATATATTTCATAATTTTTTTTGTTGTATTTTGTTCTGTTCTAAATCATTTTTCTATTGTGTACATCTGTTTAGTTTTTCTAAAGTGAAGTGTGTGCATGCATAGCTTTTGCAATCATATTGAGAAATCAGGAGACATTTGTTAAAATTCATGTGATTAACGTTAAATGTGAACACTTCATTTGAGGTGGGGGAGAATGTCTATGTGGTTAAGCATGGATGTGTAAGCTAAGAAATTCACTTCACAATCACATAGTTTCAGGATCAATCCTACTGTGCAAGCCCCTGGGCACATGTCTTCTATTGTAGCCTTGGGCTACCCAAAGCCCTGTAAGTAATTTTGCTACATAGAAATTTAAAAAACCCCATAGATACATACATATTTATATGTATATATGTACATATATATGTAGATGTAAAAGAAGATGAAAGAACACTTAAATATTAAAGGTCAAGGCCACTAAAAGGTCATATGTACTGGGTGCGGTGAATATATTGTCATCTAAATTACACAAAAATGAAAATAACACTTATATCTCATTTTAACAGTTATATTTACTAAAATTACATTATTTACAGTTGACAGATATTTATCCTCATCTTGTTTGTTGTTAACACAAATTTTCAGCTGATATACCCACCTGCCTTCATCAGGTGTCTTGGGGAAATTTTGAACCTGGGTTCTCATTGCTAAGGTATCTGTCATCAGTAAGTAATGTAAATAATGTACATAATTCCTCATCTCTTAAATATAGAACTGTATTACCAAAATTACATTAAAATATCTTGAAATACTAAATAGTAAATTTATTCAATAAAATTGCCACTGACTTCAACCATGGCCTCCAGAAGACTTTGAAATCTCCTGAAACTCTTCTGGACTGTCTCCTTGTTTAAGTTAGTGAATACTGCCATAATCCTTGCCTTCAGTTCATCTTTGAGGGGGTTGCAGTCTGGTGAGTTAGGTAGCCAGATGTTAGGAGTGATGTGGTTGCAGAAATTGTCTGACAGCCATGACTGGGTTCTCCTGCTTGGTGCAGAGTCCTGTTGCCAGACATAAGGTCTTCCAGCAGCCACCCTCTTGACCCAGGGCAGCACTACTTCCTCCAAGCACTTGATGTAGGCCTCTGTGTTAAGTCTGAGGCTGTGTGAGAAGGTGAATAGAGACGTAACATTACCATCAGTAGTGATCACTCCAAACACCATGATGTTGGCTGGATGTTTGATTTTCATCACTCTCAGTACATGTTTTAGGGACATGGCAAGCCAACAGTTATTCTGTGTGTTCACCATCTGTTCGTATTGGAGCTTTTGGTACAATTACCAAGCAGTATAGCATGCTGTTTCTAAATTTCTAGCTGAGTGAATTGCATCATGGTGCTGTTTTTCTCACAGATAACTGATCCTACTATCCTGTGTAGTCAACAAAATCAAAAACAAACAATGCACATGCATGAAATTAAAATATGAAATGGTGACAATTTACCCATCACACCCTGAACAGGTGTATACATACATACACAAACAAACAATATATATATATATATATATATTATATATATATATATAATATATATATATAATTATTATTTGAGGGAATATAAATCCAAACTTACAGGGAAAAAAATTCAATTTAGAAATACTAAATCAAATTTCACACAATATAATATATATATATATAAGAAATTAGAAAAAAACATCAATTCAAAATGAACAATTAAATTACACCATCTAGAAAATTACATATAATAAAAATATTAAAATAAAATAACAATAAAATATCAATGATTAAGTAAACTGAAAAAAAATAATAAAAACGTATATAATTGCGTCATATGTAAACAAACACAAGTTTGTTTTTGAACCATTGAAATGCATTGCAGTATAAGTAGGAAAAATATTATTTTCAATGCATAAATACTGATAGAATAGCATATATAGAATAAAATCCTTTTAGATCAGAAAAATTTGTCAGCAGTGGTTCATGGCTGGTTGCTGACAAATTTTTCTGATCTAAAAGGATTTTATTCTATATATGCTGTTCTATCAGTATTTATGCAATTATGCAGTATTTATGCAAGTGCAATAATATATGCAAAACCAATTTTAACTTTCTGATCAATTATTTGGCTATATGCCTTAAATGCTCAAGTTCTGTTTTACAGTGTGACTTTCTTTTGACCTATGGACAGCTGACCAATAATATATACATACACACACACACACACACACACACACACACATCTATATATCTATATACATATACATACACACATACACACACATACATACCCCACCACACACACATACATATGTATGTATATATATATATATGTGTGTGCAGGAGTATGTGTTTCTGTGTGAGAGGTCAAAGAATGTTCCATGCTGCTATATATTTTCTAGGCCACCAAACCACCGGATGTTGTTACTGTTTGTTGCTCAGTCCCAGATCAAATGAACATAGGATTAAACGTTTTCATTCCAGCAATAATCATTCCATCAACATAATGAATCCAAGACTACATTATCCAATATGTACTTCCTTTTTATAAATCAGTAGGGTGTGTTTTGAAGTGTGATTTGGCTACTATTTCTAGCAGATTAAGTGATTCTATAGGAAGAAGTTTGATGGAATATAAAGATGTAAAGAGAAACAAAAGTGAAAAAAACAATACAAAGCAAAACACAAAAGTACATTTTGTTGTTGCAATGGTAGTCATCTCTTACTAAAACATATAATCAGATTTCTTGTGCCAAGATTCTTTACCAAAAGTCTTTGTTATCAACAATGAGGTATATTGATCTAGTGAAGCCTTATGTTTTTCTTAAGTTTATGTTGTGCTTTTTCTCCTCCTATCTATTTCTGATTTGATAATCAATTCAATCATATTGTTGTTGCCATCCAGTTATAGAATTATTCTTAGAATTTTGGCTCTCTCGCTGTTTATTGTAATTTCATTTCTAACCTAGATGAAAAATTTCAAAAGTTGAAAGTAGTTTTCAATGTTTCTGTATCGTTAATATAACTTGTCTCTTTCACTGCTAGAATTTCACTGTTACTAAAGGAATTAAAATAACTCTTGTGTACAATGTTAAAATAGAAGATTACTAACAAATTTCCTGCAATGTTGTGAGTCTAAGTTCCATTTAGGAAATTTGATTTGTTGCAGTTGTTGCAGTTATAATGTGTAGTTACAAGTCACAGCAACAGGTATTAAAAGCCCTTGGGCAAATCAGTGCACAGAGACTTATAGTATTTGTTTATTGACAGCAAGCCACAGTATACTTAGATCAGAAGTGGGCCCTTAGATCAATGAGGCCCCAGGTAACTGGCCAGTGTATCTCTGCAGGTATACAGATGTACCTGGAGACTGAAGAGATAGTCACACAGGACAACATACCTGAACATTGGCTGACTAATTGAATGTCATCAAATAATAATGACACTCAAGTAGTGAACCAAATGTATAAACATAGCCCACATATCCATCATTTCAAGTAATTGCTGTGCTGATGACACCTATTGAGACAGAAACACATGTCCACAGTTGTCCTTTTGTCCTCAGACAACCAGACTGTCTTTTTCTTAATGCTTTTCTTTTTTAATATTTTGGAGCATTATCTTCTTTTCTCATTTGGAATTACTACAAAACCGTAACCAAATGATTGGTCTGACTTCTCTGGAAGCAGAAATTTCAAGAATTCAAGAATTTATTTTGTATGCTATTTAATATACCCTTATCGATATTTGTTATATATATATATATATATATATATATATAGGTGCAGGCATGGCTGTGTAGTAAGAAGCTTGCTTCCCAGCCACATGGTTCCATGTTCAGTCTTTCTGTGTAGCACCTGGGACAAGTGTCTTCTTCTATAGCCTCAGGCTGACCAAAGCCTTGTGAGAGGATTTGGTAAAGAAGCCTGTCATATATATATGTGTGTGTGTGTGTGTGTGTCTTTGTAACTGTGTTTGTCCCACCACCACCACTTGATAACCGGTGTTGGTGTGTTTATGTCCCTGTAATTTAGCAGTTATGCAAAAAGACCAATAGAATACTGCTCCTGCCACTCCCTCTCCCAGCCACCCTCTTCTGTATCCTTTTGTCTTCTCCAGCTCTTTGTTTATCCACTCTTCAGCCCTACCCATTTTTCAGTCATCCCCCTATCCCCTTATTCTCTTTCCCATACAGTCTTGTCAACAGCTCTCCCATCCATGCTCTTGTAATCAGTTTGTACATTGAGGGACAACCTGGGCATCTTATCACTATTATCTATCTCTTGCATCTCCTACTCACCATTTTCCTTTTTCTGTCTCCCTTTCCCATATTAGATGTGATTGCCATGCAGATCCCTCTACAAGAAGCTGCTTTTCCCCCTCCACCCTTATAGTAATCCCCTCATTCCCTAGCATGAAAGTGAGCTCCTAACACCCCCAGAGTTCACCCTCCTGTGAATCGTGTAGTAACTTCAAAAGTCCAGGTAGCACATAGAAAGCACCCAGCCCACGCTGTAGAGTGGTTGGCATTAGGAAGCACATCCAGCCACAGAAACTGAGCCAAAGCAGATACAGGTGCAGGATGGAGTCTTTGGACACATCAGATCCTATCAAACCATGCAACCTATACCACCGTGGAACATGGAGTTAATGATGGTAATAATGAACTGATATTTCCTCATATATTTCCATCATATGTGAATTATATACTTTGGTCATCATCATCATCATCATCATCATCATCATCATTTAACATCCGCTTTCCATGCTAGCATGGGTTGGACGATTTGACTGAGGTCTGGCAAATCAGACTCCAATCTGATCTGGCAGAGTTTCTACAGCTGGATGCCCTTCCTAATGCCAACCACTCCAAGAGTGTAGTGGGTGCTTTTATGTGCCACCGGCACAAGGGCCAGTTTGGTGGTACTGGCAATGGCCACACTCAAATGGTGCTTTTTATGTGCCACCTGCACAGGAGCCAGTCCAGCAGCACTGGCAACAACCTCGCTCAAGAAATCATTATTTAGTTATTGATATAATAATAAATGTCTTCACTTTTTAGGAAAGACAGTATAAACCAATCTCAACTGTTGATCAACTGGCTGTCCATTTCACTCTTGATGGTAACATCATCCATAAAGATACCGATGAGGCAAGGCGACAACTTACGCGAATGAATGTTCCAGATGGTATTTACCAAACTTATTTTCTCAATTACCCACCCAACAAAAAATACAAAAACCTCTAAACAAGCACTCTTTCAGAAATTACTGGCTTTCCTAGCTCTTCAGGAATTCTGTCTTGAATTACGTTAAGTAAAATGGTTTTGATACAAAATGTAAGGTTATTTATTTCTAATAAAGGAAGCAGGCCACTCATTTTGGGGGCAAAATGTAGATGATTAAAACAATCCAGTAATTTAACAAGGATTATTTACATCATATCACATGAGGTCAATAGTTCAGATCTTATGACGATAATTTTGTCGTATTCTAAAGCAAGGAACATAACACTGCATACCTCAGTTTGTTTGACAAATATTACAATCAATTTTTCCAACACTTTTGTGAGTCTGTGGATCCACCATCCTAATAATAATAATAATAATAATAATAATAATAATAATAATATAATAATAATTATAATTATAATAATAATAATAATAATTATAATAATAATAATAATAATAATAATAATAATCCTTTCTACTAAAAGTACAAGGCCTGAAATTTGGTGGCAGGGGACTAGTTGATTACATTGATCCTAGTGTTTCACTGGTACTTGATTTATTGACCCTGAAAGGATGAAAGGCAAAGTTGACCATGGCGGAATTTGAACTGCGAACGTAAGGACAGATGAAATGCTGCTAAGAATTTTGCCTAGCATGCTAATGATTCTGCCAGCTCCCCTCCTTAGTAATAATGATGATGATGATGACGACAATGACGAAAAAGGTATCAGAGGGTGATGCATAACCTGTGCACATAAATTTTCTTTCGCAAATTATAGTGTGGCTTACAATCCATTGCTTACCCATGCTTTTTAATGCGACTGCATTAATTATTCTTTTTAAGTATCACCATTATAGGTATTTATACTCCGGTGAAATTAAGAAATCAACTTGTAAATAAACAAGTGGTGGTGGTAGTAGTAGTAGTAGTAGTAGTAGTAGTAGTAGTAGTAGTAGTAGTAGTAGTAGTAGTAGTAGTAGTAGTACCATAAGCAGATGTTTTGAAAAGTTTGAGGAACATCTTGGTTGTATCAACTACTCTTCTGTTATCAACTCTTCTGTTATGCAGAAAGCTTGTTTGTTAGTGACAGCAAGAATCTTTAGAAGGTACTGGGTGCCTAAAGTCGCAGGATGTGACTTGCTTTCCAGCAGAATGATTTAGCATAACACCTATGACCGAGAGATGAAAACAAATAGCCATAATTTTTTTCTATTACAGGTACAAAGCCTGAAAATTTGGTGGGCAGGTAGCTAGTTGATGTAATCGACTCTGGGGCTTAATAATAATCATTATAATAATAATGATGATGATAAAAATAATAATCGAAATAATGATGATAATAATAGTAATAATAATAAAATAATAATAATAATAATAATAATAATAATAATAATAATAATAATAATAGTTGCACAGAGAAAAATTTGTAGGGAAGGTATATGGCTAATTGAAGGCACGCCAATAAAAGATTTGTGCTAATTTTATTAACCCTAGTGCAATTTGAGTTAGGAGTGTTAAGAGCCATAAATAGATACAGCAAGGCACATCAAGTGGGGTACAAACTACCTTTTCCGCTAAGATATTGCTCTCTACATATTTGTGATGCTAACTCTACTATACAGCCAGCTGTGATGGCACAGTCAATAATTAGCAAGTATGTCAGAGACAACATATACTCATGCTTTATAACAGAGGTATGAGGCCAGAAATGTTAGCAGAGAGATTTAGTCGATTAAATTGACTTCAGTGTTTTACTGGTACATATTTTATTGCTCAAGGAAGGATGAAAAGCAAATTCAGCTTTGGTGTTGGTGAGTTTGAACTCACAATATAAAAGAATGTAACTGAATCCAGCTCAGTATTTTCTCTTTTGTTTCTCTGATATTGCCAACTAATAATCTTTCCTACTCTAAGCACAAAGCCCAAAGTTTTTGGGGAGGCGGGGGCAGTCGATTAGATTGACCCCAGTACGAAACTGGTACTTAAATTATTGACACCGAAAGGATGAAAGGCAAAGTCGACCTCAGCAGAATTTGAACTCAAAACATAAAGCCAGACGAAATACCACTAAGCATTTCGCCCAGTGTGCTAACATTTCTGCCAGCTTGCCACCTTATATAACAATAATAATAATAATAATAATAATAATAATAATAATAATAATAATAATAATAATAATAATAATAAGTTAAGTTAAGTTAAGTTAATTTTTTAGCTCAAAAAGTGAAAAGCAAGGCCATGTAGGGGGACATCGAGTTATGTACAGGGAGGGTGTTCATTTCTGGTCAAGAGAGACCTTGAACCGAGCGGTCGTCGGCATCTTTACTATCTCGTCTTGCAGCTTATTCCACGAATCCGCAACCCGGATGGAGAAAGCCCCGCTCCTTCGATTGAGATGAAATCGTCGCAGATAGAGCTTTTCGGAGTGACCCCGCAGCCAATGCTCTGGAGCAGGAGTGAAGAACAGCTCTTTCGAGAAATTACACTTTCCGCTTATGATGTGAGCAAGAATGAGATCACCACGGTGTTGTCGTTTTTCTAGAGAATAAAGGTCGAGCGTCTTCAGCCTTTCTTCATAAGACAAATGCTTGAGACCAAGAACCATGCAGGTAGCCAGCTTCTGGACTCTTTCGAGATGATGTATGTCTTTGAGGAGATAAGGAGAAGAGGCTTGAATCCCGTACTCCAATATGGGTCTCACCAGCATGACATAGAGTGGTAGGAATATGGCTGCTTAATAATAATAATAACATACATAACTAGAACAGCAATGGACCCTGATAAAATAATGGCAAGAAAAGCCCCTTTATGGCAAATACTGGACTAAACTAAATGTAAAAGATATAGACAGAGAAAAATTCCAGCAATGGTTGAGAAGCTCAGGACTCAAAGCAGAGATGGAGGGATTTTTAATTGCAGTACAAAACCAAAGCCTCCCCACCAGAAATTACCAGAAACATATACTGAAAAGAAACATAACAAGTAACTGCAGAATATGTGGAGATGGACAAGAAACAATAAATCATATTATATCTGGCTCCCCAGTCCTGGCTAAGAAGGAATATATTCACAGACACGACAGAGTTGGGACCTACATACACTGGAAGCTATGCCAACACTATGGAATAACAACAGAAAAAAGATGGTATAGGCACACACCAGAAAAGGTCACTGAAAATGAGAAAGTAACCATACTCTGGGATATGCCAATACACACAGATAGAGAAATTAAGGCCAATAGGCCAGATATAGTTGTCAGAGATCATGAAAGAAAAAATACTTTCTAATTGATGTATCAATACCAGCAGATGACAACGTGTCTCTAAAAGAAATGGAGAAACTTTCAAAATACAAATACCTGGAAATAACTCAAATGTGGAATCTATAAACAGAAACAATTCCTATCACAGTAGGCGCATTAGGTATGATAAAAAAAATATTCAGACAAATACATAACAAAAACACCAGGACTTACAAATATATATAACATACAGAAAATTGCACTACTGGGCACTGCACACATTCTATGCAAAACACTTTCAATACAGTAACCATCAAAGCATCACACCAAATCACAGCACATACCCAAGGCACCACACAGAGCTGCACTCGGCAGTGAAGTGAAAGCACGCTATAAAAATAAAACTACTGAATAATAATAATAATAATAATAATAATAATAATGATAATGATAATGATAATGATAATAATAATAATGATAAATATAATAATGATAGTAGTAGTAGTAGTAGTAGTAGTAGTAGTACTAGTAGTAGTAGTAGTAGTAGTAGTAGTAGTAGTAGTAGTAGTAGTATAGTAGTAGTAGTAGTAGTAGTAGCAGCAGCAGCAGCAACAACAACAACAACATCGGCAACTTAAAATGTTAAATTCTTTGACTTATACTATGTGAATGTATAAAACTGGTTTATGCTTTAAATTTTTTTTTTTCCGTTTTGTTTCCTATGACATAAGCTGTAGTAGTTGCCCCTAGCTACTGCATCAATAGTAGCTTACCTTGTTCATTGTCTACGATTTAAAATTCTTTAGAAAATCTGTTGATTGAAATTGGAAAGTAAAAAGAAAGAAAAAAAAACTTTAATTAAACATGTGTGTGTGTGATGGAATGAGAGTTAATGAAATGTAGTGTCTTAAATTTGAACATCTAAACATAGAACAAAACAAAAACTAAAAAGAAAAACCTAATTTTCTTTCAGCTGTGGTTCCTGAAACTGCTGTTAATGAAGAAGATAAATCTACACCAGAAGGAAATGAAAGTGTTGAAGGAGATTCTGCCAAAGAGAATTTTGAGGTAAACACCACAGTAGAGAAATACTAAATGGCTCAGTGGTTAGAGCACCGGGCTCACAATCATGAGGTAGTGAGTTCGATTCCTGAACCAGGTTGTGTGTTGTGTTCTTCAGCAAGACACTTTATTTCACATTGCCTCCAGTCACTCAGCTGTAGAAATGAATTGTGACATGACTGGTGCCAAGCTGTATTGGCCTTTGCCTTTCCCTTGGATAAAATCAGTGGCATGGAGAGGAGAGGCTGGTATGCATGGGTGAATGCTGTTCTTCCATAAAGAACCTTGTCCAGACTTGTGCCTCTGAGGGTAACTTTCTAGGTGCAATTTCATGATTGTTCATGACCCAAGGAGATCTTTTTTATGTTTTATAGATGTATGTGTGTGGGTGTGTTTGTAAATGTGTGTGTGCATGTGTTTCCATATGTTGACAGCATTTGAACAAAGGATCTCTTGAGTAATGTTGCTGGACAGGATGTGTAGTCTGGAGATCTGGGAGCCTCCTCTCTAGGCTGAACTGATATTTTGCATTGTATTGCTTTATTTTCTTTTGTTGATATTTCTTTGCACCAGTCTTTTTTTCTTCACACATAATGTATCTAAAAGAGGAAACTGTGCAGTCATGTAAACATCTGGCCTCCTGAGAGGTGTCATCAGTTGGAGAAACCACCAGGCAGTTCTACAGTATCAAAAACTTATTACAAACTGCCATCATAGATAATGGGCAACATAAGAGTGGATGGGAGACATCTGATTTTGGTTATGAAATCATTTCTGTGGTTTCATTGGACGTCATCAGTGAGGCTGCAAATTTATCCTCCTTTTTTAAATTTAAAGGAGCTCTGATTTTAAAGATATTTAGCTGTTATCTCTAGCTGGTTGAGCAAACCACAAAACAGTTCTTTCACTGGTTCAGAATACTACCAGTATAGTGAAGATGGTCAAAGCAGCAGCTTTATGAATTACAGTATTTACTTAAATCTTGTTTTTATGTTTGATTTACTTTGGGGTCTAGTTTGCTTTTCCTGTACTTCACCCCCACAGGAAATAAAGTATCACTAATATACTTTAATCGTTTCAGTCGAATATTTAGCTATGATATCAATTGTACTTCATGGAAACAAATCATTTTATAGTATAGCTACTAACTATTAATAATGCATAATATTCTCATCATCCAAGATTATTCATTTATTTCAGGTGGTAACACCAGAAGAACCTGTAGCATCACCAGCAAAAGGAAAATTGACAAACCAGTTTAATTTCAGTGAAAGAGCTTCTCAAACCTATAACAATCCGATGCGGGTTAGTCATAAAATTAATGGTTACCTGATTGCTTTTAACTATTGTATTCAAACTGGCCAAAGCTGGTTGCTATAAAGGTAGTGACATTTGTTGAAACTGTGTACAAAGCTGGTTTTGTTGGAAGATTATCTTTGATAGCTGGTAAACTGTTACCAAATCATAAGAGACATCACATTAAGTGGAGATTATTTAATCAACTGTTTTCTTCATCAAATCTGTAACCTTGTGCTTACTAATAATAGTAATAATAATGAAATCTTCATTAATATTATCAATACTGTAAGTGATGAACCAGTAGAGTTGTTAGAGTGTCAGATGGAATAACTTGTGGTATTAGTTATGATCCTGTGTGCTCTGAATTCAAATCTCACCAAAGTCAACTTTACCTTTCTTCTTTTTAGAGTCCATAAAAAATAATACCAATCTGTGATGTAGATTGTTGAAGCCAGTATTTGTTCAAGTTCTTTGTGTTCTGAATTCAAACTCCACAATGGTTTACTTGGGTGGTAAACTTAATCTAGTTCCCCATTTAACACCACTTGAATGGGTTACTTTCAGCAGAGTCCAGTTTATTGCAAGTATTTGGGCCAGTTCTCAAGTTTGAGGATGGTTTCTCTCTCCCACCAGTCTTGAAGGCTCTATGAAGAGTTATGGACTTTGCCTTCTCCAATCCTAACTAAAACATAAAAAAAAAATCCTTCTTTATATTCTATAACCTATTGTCATGAAGATGTGTTTTGAATATATACATTTTCTTTTCATTATTAGACTAATGATCCCCTGAAGAATATAGTTTTGTGTAGTTATTGTCTTCATGCTGTTGAAGAGGACAGCATTTAGACAACAAGTAGAGACTAGAAAGGAATCAAGTGAACTTGATGTGTTGGATGTATAATGTTAACCTGCATGAAAGGCCAACACAAGTAATAAAACAACTGGCTTGACATATAAGGCATCAGCCACACTGTGTTGCAAAAATTACTACTCTAGTATGGACTTGTGTTGTGAATAAACTATGGATGCTGATTAGCTCTTATGTTACCATATGTATGCTGAAATACACTGCTTTTGTTTGAATAAAATTTTGAAATAATGACAATGTAATTTTTAAACAGGTGTTTGGAACAATGAAATATTGGTAGAAGATATTGATTTAGTTCACTTTAGGGAGTTTGTGTCATAAAACCAGGGTATGTCTTGGGAGGGATAGTATGAAAAAGATTTAACCCTTTTGTTACTGTATTTATTTTGAGATGCTCTGTGATTCTCTCAATTATTTTAGATGTAACAAAGAATTTAGTAAAATAACTTCGTTATCATTAAGCTAGTGTTAGGAACATAAATTGTGACTGAGGTTTGGTGGAAGATTTTAATTCAAAATTTATGAAAACAAGGCATTTGTACTACAGAGCCAGAGCTAGTTTCAGCTGGGTTGGTAACGAAAGGGTTAAAACAAGAGATGCATCATATTGATAATGGTTAGCTATGGAATATGAAGACTGAGAAAGATATAGAAAAATGTAATGAACTCAGATCTTAGTACTGAGTTTCACAGATGAAACAAAGACCAATGGGAGTGACATTATGTTGTATAACATTCAGCTTATACCACAATGGGAAAGTAATAAAGCATTGATGGTGTTGTGCAGCCAGGTCAACCCTGATTGCATAGATAGATGATCAAAGTCATTCTAATGGCCAGTCCACATTTCTAATAGCTTTTATTATCCAATATGTTGTTGCCTTTCCTAACATGATAAGGTGATTTGAGGAAAATTTGGTAGCTTCTAGCTGGTTGAGTGACCAAGCAGAGTGTAATAATGACAATAACATATGTGACTCTCTTTGTATATATGTATGTGTGGTTTTATTTTGAGGCATCATATTTAGTCCAATATTCTTACGCAGGATGCTGGAACTATGACAGAACCACCACCAAAAGTCAGATTTTCATCAAATGTTAGCCAGTGGGAAATATTTGATGCTTATATTGAAGATTTTGAAAAACAGGTAATCTTTGTTTTACTAACTTATTTGGTGAGAATACCTAGAAGGGAAAACCCTAGATTCCCACATATATAACCCATAACCCAACCTGTCTTCTATTTAACTTTCTTCTTCCTCTTTTTCTCAACCCTGTCACTAATCTTTTCCCTCTCCCTTGCTCCTTGCCATAGATCTAGGATATTAAATAAAAAAAAAATGTATACTTTGTGCAGGAGTGGCTGTGTGGTAAGTAGCTTGCTTCCCAACCACATGGTTCCGGGTTCAGGCCTACTGCATGGCACCTTGATCAAGTGTCTTCTATTATAGCTTTGGGCCGACCAAAGCCTTGTCAGTGGATTTGGTAGACAGAAACTGAAAGAAGCCTGTCGTGTGTGTGTATATATATATATATGTATGTATGTGTGTGTAAATATATCTATGTGTGTGTTTGTCCCCCCATCATCACTTAACAATCAGTGTTGGTGTGTTTATGTCCTCATAACTTAGCAGTTCAACAAAAGAGGTCAATAGAATATGTAAGGTAAAAGATAAAAGATGATGAACCAAAGTCTAATTATTTTTCATTTAGGGGAACAGCTTTCTTCTGAATGAAGATAAAGGTGCCAATCCACAAGAAATGCATGTTCAATTCCAAAAATATAAGAACAAAAAGTATGAGATGTTTTGGCACAGCCATTTGGTGCTGCCTATTTGGTATATTGATTCAATGTTGACTTATCTGACTTCAGGCATTTTAACATTTCTCTTGTTTTAGTGTTTCTCTAGTTCTTTCCTCCTTCCTCATATTTGTGAAAAAAAAGATCCAGTTATCTTATGTTCCATTTAAATATTATTCTATTAATAACCTGTTTCAATAATGCATTAAATCCTATCCATGTTAATGTGGGAAAGAGTAAGAAAAGTTTGAAAGTAGAACAACATGAAATGATTGTCATTTGTGGATTTATTTATTTTGATGTTTTACAGCAAGAGAAAAAGGAAAAAGAGAAGAAAGGTTATTCTGGAAAGAAAGAAGAACAAGTCAAGAAAAAACTAACTAATATTGAATCAACAGTGAGTATATTTTCTGATATATTCTAGATTATTTTGGTTAAGATGCTTGGCATTTTGCAATATCTTTGTTATGGTATGGAATTGAGCCTCACAGAGGCTCTTGGCTTCACAGAGGCTTTGGCCTCACAGAGGCTATGATGAAAGACTGAGACATCTGGAAATATGCTGTAACTGCGAAGACCCAACAAATGAAGTGAGTTCATGGCTCGCAGGACGGCCTGCTGTGCTAACCTTGGATCATAGGGTGACCTGCAGTACATGAGGAGACCTATTGAGTTAAGTACATCAACATCAAAATAAAAATCAAATGGATATTGTAGTTGTGATACCTATGCCAGTGGCACGTTGGGCCTCACAGAGGAAATGACAAAAGACCGAGACCTCGGAGATATGCTGTGACTGTAAAGACCCCGACAAATGAAGTGAGTTCATGGCTCGCAGGACGGCCTGCTGTGCTAACCTTGGATCATAGGGTGACCTGCAGTACATGAGGAGACCTATTGAGTTAAGTACATCAACATCAAAATAAAAATCAAATGGATATTGTAGTTGTGATACCTATGCCAGTGGCACGTTGGGCCTCACAGAGGAAATGACAAAAGACCGAGACCTCGGAGATATGCTGTGACTGTAAAGACCCCGACAAATGAAGTGAGTTCATGGCTCGCAGGACAGCCTGCTGTACTAACCTTGGATTGTAGAGTGACCCGCTATGCTTGAGGAGACCTATTGAGTCAAGTACGTCAACATCAAAATAAAAATCAAATGGAAATTGTAGTTATGATACTCGTGCCCATGGCATGTAAAAAGCACCTTCTGAATGTGACTGATGCCAGCAGTGCCTGGCTGGCGTCCATGTCGGTGACATGTAAAAAGCATCAACTGATCGTGGCCGTTTGCCAGCCCCCTCTGGCCCCTGTGCTGGTGGCACATAAAAAGCATCCACTACATTCACGGAATGGTTGCTGTTAGGAAGGGCATCCAGCTGTAGAAACACTGCCAGATCAGACTGGAGCCTGGCACAGTCTCCTGGCTTCCCAGACCGCGGTTGAATCGTCCAACCCATGCTAGCATGGAAAACGGACGTTAAACAATGAGGATGATGATGATGATGAGGATGAACGACAAAATCTCCATTTTATTTCACAAAGTCTCACTACTATTGAAGGAGGCCTGTAAAGGAACTAACAGATGTTACTGGTTACACAAGTGAATATGACAGCCCTGTCTTCATGAATGTAACAGTGCATACAGCAACAACAACAACAGCAAAAATAATCATAATTTTGGCAGAAAGCTACCAATTTTGAAGGGAAAGTGTTAGTCAATACCATCAATCACTGTATTATTGCCCTCAAAGAGACAAAAAGTAGTTGATCTCTACTGGATTTGAATTTAAACCAGACAAAGCCAGAATGCATACCATAAAGCATTTTATCAATGCAAAAGTAATTATTAGTATAGTAAATTACAGGAAAACCAGTGATTGGCCTGTTGGAAATATATATTGTTCAGAAATTGTAATATAAAAATAAATAAATGAATAAATAAATATATAGATAGATTTGAGTTATTCTGATAGAAATTGCAATTCTTGATGAAAGCTTGATATGGTCTTTTAGGCAATCTCCTCATCATTGACCCTCACCTCACATCTAGCTCTCATCTGTGGTCCTATTCCTATATGTTTGTTTGTAGTCAACAGTGACTATATCACAGTAAATCAGTTTGACTGTCGAATTAAAACAAGTGAAGAGAATTAAACCTATACATTTCTTTTCGTATCTTAACCCTTTTGTAACTATATTTCTGTTGTGATACTTTGTGTTTCTTTCAATTAATTTTAAATATAACGAAGAATTTAGTAAAATAACATAGTTATCATTAAGCTAGTGTTAGGAACATAAATTGTGACTAAGGTTTAGTGGAAGATTTTAATTCAGAACTTTTTGAATAGACATTTGTATTACAGAGCCAGAGGTGGTCTCAGACGTGTTGGTATCAAAGGGGTTTAACACTTGAAAGGCACTCTGCTCATGACCTTCACAGATCCTACAATATTGATGAAAGTGGCAAGGCTCATGACTTTCATTGGATCTCAAAAACTGATGAGATCAATGTGGTTGATGTTCTATTTGAACATCAGTAAGTTGCAAGTTGATGTTTGCAGAGAAAATGTGAATGAAAAGGAAATTTTAGATGATTCTGGCATCTGTGCCGGTGACATGTGTAAAAGATTCGAGCGAGGTCGTTACCAGTACCACCTGACTGGCCCTTGTGCCGGTGGCACGTAAAAGTACCCACTACACTCTTGGAGTGGTTGGCATTAGGAAGGGCATCCAGCTGTAGAAACTCTGCCAGATCAAGATTGAAGCCTGGTGCAGCCATCTGGTTCACCAGCCCTCAGTCAAATCGTCCAACCTATGCTAGCATGGAAAGCAGACATTAAACAACGACGATGATGATGATAGTGAGGATGTAATGGATATAATGAATAACAATGTGTATGTCAGGTGGGCCCAGATGAAGATGGTATGCAAGTAGCCAGTTCAGAGAGGCATTGACTATTATAGTAGTAGTAATTGGGAAGAGTGAGGAAACAGCATATTTGTATGCTAAGGTTGCTGCTTGATGTCATTCAGTCCAGAATAAACAAACTTATGGTCAAAGACATTTTAGGCATAGCTCTTCCATATTTTCTCCAGACTGCATTATCCAATCTGTCCTTTTTAAAGATAGAAGGGTGTGATGTGAAGGAGACTAAGCTGCTATTTATAGCAGGTCAGTCAATCATGTAGAGTTTGCCTGTTTAGTTTATTTGTAGACTAGTGGTTGAGGTGTGTTGTGGAGTGAATCATTGCCTGTTAGTTAAATGGTATTTTGGGTATAGTCTAAGACGTTTGTGTGGGTAGCAACAGCACTGCTTCAGATGTGGGAGTTATATGCCATTGTGATTGATGAATATTGTTGGTTTCAAATTTTGGCACAAGGCCAGCAATTTCAAGGAGGAAGAAAGTCAATTGCTCAACTGGTACTTATTTTATTGACCTTGACAGGATGAATGGTAAAGTCAACCTCAGTGGAATTTGGACTCGGGAAATAAAGACAGACGAAATGCCACTAAGCATTCTGCCTGCCAAACTAACAATTCTGCCAGCTTGCCACCGTTTTGATAGCATAACAGTTTGCTGATCTGACTGCATTTTAGTAGACAAACTGTAGAAGTCTATCAGAGAGACAGTTCCTATTTTAGCATTGTTGACTTAATCTATAACGCAACTGCAAAGGTGAAAAGATCACTTTGTGACTTACTCGTAGCTCTAAAGATTTAATACATCTGTACTAATAGGTGACACAGATCAGTATTTATAGCTAACTGGACTGAACTTGTGTGAATAAAGTGTCTCTGTCATGAGCAGAATATGATATTAGTCGCAGGATATGAACACATTGTCCTATAGCCAAGGGTTGACACTTTGTCAATTTGATCACCTGATAATCCTATCATTGATATGAAGTGTCTGAGTGATAAAACTGCATTTTTATGAATGCTCACTAATAAGTTCAAATCCTAGCTTAGACACCCTCGTCAAAAAATAGAAACTGATCTGACTTCACATTTGAGTTTATTTGTTGGGGGTTTTGTGGCTTAGACAGAGAGTAAAGGGCCACAGCATGATCCTTTTTCAATGACCCCAATACTAATTGGAGAAAGTGGAGTGACATCCTATGATCAGAGACATGATCCAAATGCTTGTAATAGAGTGGACGTCACTATGGTTATTGTGGTGATGTTAAACTAGGTGACAGATTAAGTTTGCTCTTCTAAAATAGGTGTGATTTTTCTGATAAGCTTCCACATTTTGTCTACCAAATTTCACTCAGAAGAATTTGGTCAATCCAAGATTATAATAAAAGAAACTTATTCAAGGTGATACATTGTGGGATTGAACTCAAAACCATGTATCTGCAAAGCAAACTTCTTAACCATGCCTGAACCCATGATGTCCATCCATAAAATGTTTTGGTCTTGGCATTCTTACAAAATTTTTCAGTTTGGAAAAATAATTAACAAGTATTCATCATCATCATTATTGTCATCATCATTGTCATTATCGTCATCATCACCAGTCATCATCGTCGTCGTCCTCCCCCTCGTCCTCCCCTCATCTCCCCTCCCTCCCCTCCTCCTCCTCCTCATCATCATCATCGCTATCATCATTTAATGTCCACTTTTCCATGCTTGCATAGGTCTGATTGGGTTTAATGAGGCAGATTTTCAACAGCTGGATGCCCTTCTTGTTGCCAACTCTTATTTGCTTCCAAGCAAGGTAATTTTTCCCTCTAACCAGGCTTGTTTTCACAGAATACTGGAAAAGAAAGGACATTCATATATAGTGATTACACAATGTCAAGACAAGGAGACACAAACATACACACACTCTCTCTCTCTCTCTCTCTCACACACACACACACACATACACACATACATACATACATACATACATATGATGGGCTTCTTTCAGACTCCATCCACCAAATCTACTCACAGGGTTATAGAAGAAAACTTTTACCCAAGGTACCAAACAGCAGGACTGAACTCCAAACCATACAGTTGGGAAGAATGCTTCTTAACCACACAGCCACATCTGCACAATAAGCCAGGATTGTTGATCTGAATATAAAGAATGTACAAATTATAATTCCTAATCTCTCTATATATAAAGCTGAAGTTGTCTGTGTATGGCAGGTTTGGTAGCCTTCAACTAACACTATTTCCTCCGAGACCCTGCAGCACAAGTTGACCAAAATTGAGAGTATGATAGAAGAAGGCTTGCTCTTCCTTCCGTAGAAGAAAAAAATTCAAATCGGACCATGTTAACACCAAAAATTATTTACATCACAAAGGTGCTTTTTTTCTATGAAAATCCTTATTTTTTACGATTTTTTGACTGACGTGTCACCATTTTTCGGTGTATTTCAACCAGATAAATGTTCACTTAAAGAGAATAACAAGCTACATAATGCAAAATTTTTACTTTTCAAAAATTCCAATTCTAAAGGGTTGAAACAAACCCGAGCAACGCCAGGCGATACTGCCAGTTCATTTATACAATTCTTAGTCTTCAACTCTTTTACATTCTTCCATCATCTTTATCTACTTTTACCATTTATTTTCTCACAGACTGATGACATTTCCTCTGTAAGTAAAGCAGCTATGATAATAGAGAGAATGGTAAATCAGAACACTTATGATGATATTGCTCAAGGTAGAGCGAACGCAATAATTTCTTTACTTTAAAAATATACTGCTGCTGATGCTGATGCTGTTACTGCCATTTCTGCTGCTGCTGTTCCTACTGCTTTTGTTACTTTTGTTACTGCATTTCCCAATGCTTCTGCTACTATCTCTGCTGCATCTGTTGCTTCTGCTGCTTCAACTGCTCTCACTCTCCCTATTACAGCTTCTACAAGGGGAATAATGTTTTGTAAGGTATTTTTTAAAGACTAGTAAAAAGAAGAGGAGGAGTCAAGAGGTGTGGGGGAAATGGGAAGGAGGAAAGCATGGTTCCTGGTTTGGGATTAGACCAGAGATCTGGTTATAGTATTTGTAGCAGACTGGACCAATGGGTGATATTTTATTTAACACACACATATACATACCTCTATTCTATGCATACATATATATGTATATATATGTATGTATGTGGAGGCATATGGCCTAGTGGTTAGTGCAGCGTACTCGTGGTTGAAAGATCGCGGGTTCAATTCTCAGACCGGGTGATATGTGTGTTTATGAGCGAAACACCTAAGCTCCACGCGACTCCAGCAGAAGGTAATGGCAAACTTCTGCTGACTCTTTCGCCACAACTTTCTCTCTCTCTCTTTCCTCCTGCATCTGCGACGGACTGGCGTCCTCTCCAGGTGGGGAACCTATACACCAAGGAAACTGGGAAACCGACCCTATGAACCAGGCATGGCTTGAGAAGGAACAAGCATAACATAACATATGTATGTATATATATGTGTGCATGGGATAGGTTGTAACACACACGTGAGTATAAAGGATAAATATGTATCACATTTGGCTGTATATTTTTGGGAGTGCAGTTGAATATTAGTTATGCAATGAAGCTTGATCGTGTACATATTTAATCCTAACACTCAAAAATCTATAATTCGGAGTATCACACTGAGGAGAACAATAGGTAAATATAATTTAGTTTAGGTTCGAAATGCATCTGTGATTAACTGAAGTCAGGTGGATTCATCACTTTTCTTTTTATCTACATAAAAAAAGTTATTGTCTCTGAGATTTTTATGGTAGTTGAAAAGACATTAGTTACAGTCTTGTGTAAAGTTGTACAGTAGCAGGTAGTTCAGTAGGTAGACTGTAGTTTAGGTTATATACGTGAAGAAAATGGATGTAAGTAACAAGGAGAAACTTGTCATTTTCGCTGGTATGTCTTTAATTTAATTAATCAACAAAGAAGAAGGTCGCATTTACAATCATTTCAATTTATTAGTTTTAGTAAATATCTTCAGAATGCGAAAATAGATTGATACATTGGTAATGGTAATAGAGGCAAAATTTGTTAGTCTTACATTATATTTTGTTCTGAAGTTGGTTATTTCGCTGGAAAGTGATTTCATAGTAGTAGATTGGTTAGTTTATGGTTCCGTTGGGCAATTAGAGCGGGGTGTATATTATTTTGGTGTGGAATCCCACTGATTTGAACCAATTTAAATACATGTGCAAAAAATATGTGCTTAGTAAAACTCAGGATTCCACAACAAATTGATATACACCCCGCTCTAATTGCCCAACGGAACCATAAACTAACCAATCTACTACAATGAAACCACACCCAGCGAAATAACCAACTTAAGAACAAAATATAATGTAAGACTAACAAATTTTGCCTCTATTACCATCACTCATGTATCAATTATTTTCACATTCTGACTGATGTATCAATCTATTTTTTGCATTCTGAAGATATTTACGAAAACTAGTAAATTGAAACGATCGTAAGTGCTACCTTCTGCTTTGTTAATTAATTAAATTAAAGACATAGCAGTGAAAATGACGAGTTTCTCCTTGTTATTTACATCCATTTTCTTCTCGTATATAATATATATATATAATATATATATATATATAATATATATATATATATTTTCATTTAAAGATAGTAGGCCCCTTTCTCCCGCCATATAAAAGGATTTTAAATACTTACTACTTTAAAGTAGTAAGTATTTAAATTAAAATTCTTTTATATGGTGGGAGAAAGGGGCCTACTATCTCTAAATGAAAATATATATTTCCTCATTGAGAATAATTTGAACTCCTGTTATGCCGGAATTTTTATTCCCTAACAAATAAAATTATATATATATATATATATAATGGTAGTCTATCGTTGTATGAGAAAGACAATTCTGCAATTACTTGCTGAACAATCTGCACAAATGATTTGTTTGTGGTGTGCATTAGCTCACACCCTCCATCAAACTGTTGCTTGAACTGATGCACACTGTACTCCACGCTTGGTGTCAAAATGATTGCAGAGCAACATGAGATGGAGTGTTTTGCTTAAGAATGCAATACATCCCCTGATCCAGGAACTGAAACAATGATCTCACAATCATGAGTGCAACACCCTAACAACTAGGCCATGCACCCATACAGTACTGGATTTACTATTATGTTTAGGTATGCTTAAACACAGGGCCACATTGACCATGTGTCTGTGTGTTCGGGGGGAGGGGGACTGTCTTCCTGCCCACCAAATTTTTATGCACCCATGACAATATATATATATATGTTTATACATAAAAAAAAACAGATAATAACTTTATTTATCAAAAAATGCTATGAGGATAAAAATAAACCTTTTCTATAATGTTATTCAATAAAGCCACCTTCAGCTTCAACAACTGCTTCTATATGAGACCTAGATCATCTACATGCTTGAATCAAGTGGTCCTGGTGCATTTTGGACATTGCTCTGACTATGGCAGCTTTCAGAGAATCTTTGGTGTTATCTCTCAATAGTCCAATGGATTGAGATCTGGAGAATTAGGAGGTCAAATGTTAGGGGTTATGTGATCATGAAAATTTGCAGCCATCCACTCCTGTGTTACTAGAGCCATGTGTGATATGGCCTTCCATAGCATACACTGTCTATCCAGGGCTTAAGAAACATTTCCAGGACCTCAATGTAGGTGGCAGAGTTAACTCTAAGGTCTTATGGAAAGAAGTAAGGAGGCATCACATGTCCTTCATTGCTGACAATCCCTAAAACTGTGACAGTTGCAGGAAATTTTGTATGCATAACACTTGAAACATCAGAAGGGCTTGCACATATCCATCTGTCATTTCTTATGTTAACTTTTTGATTTTGGTCAAAGTTTTTCTCGTTTGAGAAAAAAACACATCAAATATTCTACTGCATTTTTCAGTTTGTTAAGAGCCTTTTAGATCTGATGTAGTGATTTTCTTTTGCTTTTTCATTTAGCATCTTTTTAGCATTTTTCTTTGATATTTCCACAATAGTTACGCTTTTTTCTTCATTTTCCTCCTTTTCTACTTTCATTAATGTATCTTATAGCCAAATTTTAGTACTATCGGCTATTGTTGAATTTTTCTTTCACTTTCTTGAAACTTCAAATGAAAGTTTATCAAAAGGAAGCTTATCAAGTTACAAACTTTTCCGGGGGGGGGGGGGGCCTGCACCCCACCCGGCTTGGATACAGAGTGGTGCTGGTGGGGGAGAAGATAACTCATGTCAGCACCTGAGCTCACTACACAATAATTTAAATATGTGGCAAAGAATGAAAGGATATGAAAGTATGGAAATTCGTCCTAACACTGCTTTATTCTGTACTAATAAGTTTTTATCATGACAGGTTGACTGATTTACTTTCAGTTTGACTGTTTTAAAATAGGCCTGTGTTTTTCATGCTTGTTTTGGATTATATATCTTGTATAGAAATATGGGGGTCGCAGGGGTTTCCCCCTTTATATTTCTACTTACTTTTTTTTTTTCAAGTATTGTAGTTATATTTGTGGTTTTACTAATAGATATTATATGTAAGATTGGAAGTGAAATATGATGTTCCCAGGTTTATATCAGAACACAGTTTTAGGGTTTCTGCAGATTTTAGCTTTCCGTTTATAAGTTGAGCACCCTGCATTCTGAATCAGTATTGTTCATCTCAAGAATTATATATATATGTGTGTGTGTGTGTGTATATATATATATATATATATATATATATATATATATATATATATATATACATATATATAAAATATAGTCTCAAGCTGATAGACAAGACTGCTTGAGGAAACATAAGTCACCAGGACAGAAACAACAGCAGTTGGAGTCTGAAGCCTGTAGAAAAGTCTGCTCCAGAGTACAGGAAACACCAAAGCAATGACAAGTTAGGTTAGAATTTAGACCTTTTTCTTATGATGAGTGGTGACTAGGAGCCTTAACTATGATCTGACTCATGGACAGACTGGGGCGAAGGCCAGGTGACCATTAGTATATATATATATATACATATACACACATACACATGTGTGTGAGCATGTGTATATACACAGACACACATGTGCACACATGTATGTACAAGCATGTATGCACACACAGGCATGCACGCTCTCACACACACACACAGAGTTTCAGACAACAGAATCCTCTCACAAGGCCTTGGTTGCTCTGGAGCTAGAGTAGAAGACACTTCCCCAATGTGTCATGCAAGGAAACTGAACCCCAAACCACATGGTAAAGAAGTGAACTTCTTAACCACACAGCCATACCAGTGTCTGTTCTACAAAGTTTTCTTTTTTTTTTTTTTTCTTGTTTTCACTAATTATAGATTTCAAATATTGGGAAGATGGTTCAGATGAATTCCGTGATCTTGAAGGAACTCTTTTACCATTATGGAAATTTTCTTTTGATAAAGCCAAGCACTTGACAGTAACTTCTCTTTGTTGGAATCCCAAATACAAAGACTTATTTGCTGTGTCTTTTGGATCATGTAAGTAATCTTGGAATTCTGTTCCACCATTTCAAATGCATTTTGGTAAATCCATGGTACCTTTGTTGTTTTTGTTTAGCTTCAACTCAGTTCTAACTAAACATTCCATCAGTGATCACTCCAGCTTGATTGAGGTGGAGGGACATAGTGTATCTAAGAGTACATTACTGAATGTGTCCTTCATTTTACAAAACAGTAGGTTTTATTGGAGTGAAATTTAGAAAAGGAGGGTAGTTGTATGGCTTATGAAATAACTCATACACACACACACACACACACACACAGAGGCACATGCAAATATACATATCTACACAAGTACAGCCTGATATTGCTTGTGAATGAGTATGGCTTTGCAGATGTACCATGCTTTCATTAATTCTTTTAGCTGCCAATGAGCAGATAAAGATAACTCCTTGGTTCCACTTACGTTTGATTCAGCAGCACATCCAAAATGTGACAAAATGGAGGGAAAGAGAGCTGTATCTGCACTTGGCTGGTACCCATTTACGGCTGAGTGGACTGGAGCAATGTAAAATGAAGTACCTTGCTGAAAGACACAATTCACTGCCCAATTCAGACTTTTTGATCATGAGTTGAACATCCTTATGACTAGAGCATGTCTTCCACCACACACACACACACATGCACACACACACACACATACACACACACGTGTGTGTATACATTGGTATAATACTTTGAGTATGTTGAAAGTCTCCTTAGCTCTGTTATTGTTATTGTTGTTGGTGCTATTATTGTAAAATGACTTATGTGTTTATACTTTTTTTTCTGACAATTTGATTGGTGGAAAGTAATGTACATCGTTTATCCAAAGAATTTAGAAAAATCCAACAGAAATTTATTATATTCCACCTGATGAAGTATCCAGGGTTGCCAATTTAGCATATTTTATGCTAGATCTAGCAATTTTTTCAGCATTTAGCAGAAAATTTTGAATCTAACATTTAGCAGCGAAAATAGCAGGTTTAAAATTTCATTTAGCATCTTTTTAGCATTTTTCTTTGATATGACATTTCCACAATAGTTATGCTATTTTCTTCTTTTTCCTCCTTATCTATTTTTGTTAATGTATCTTATAGCCAAATTTTAGTACTATCAGCTATTGTTGAATTTTTCTTTCACTTTTACGAAACTTCAAATGAAAGTTTATCAAATTATAAACTTTTCCAGCAACCCCACCTGGCTTGGATACAGAGTGGTGCTGGTGGGGGGAGAAGATAACTCATGTCAGCACCTAAACTCACTACACAATAATGTAAATGTGATGCAAAGAATGAAAGCATGGAAATTTGTCCTAACACTGCTTTATTCTGTAGTGATGAGTTTTTATCATGACAAGTTGACTGATTTACTTTCAGTTTGACTGTTTTAAAATAGGCCTGTGTTTTTCATGCTTGATTTGGATTATATATCTTGTATAGAAGTATGGGGGTGGTGGGGTCTCCCTCTCTATATTTCTATTTACTTTTTTTTTTTCAAAAATTGTAGTAATATTTGTGATTTTACCATTAGATATTAAATGTAAGATTGGAAGTGAAATATGATGTTCCCAGGTTTATATCAGAACACAGTTTTAGGGTTTCTGCAGATTTTAGTTTTCCATGTATAAGTTGGCCACCCTGCACCCTGAATCAGTATTGTTCACCTCAAAAATTTGTAAGCAGCAAACATAAGAATTGTTAATGATGAATGAAAGAATTGTTAGCGGCAAACTTATAAGTTGTGCTTTCAATCATGAATTCTTGTACAACTAGGTGGCTGTCAATAGAACTAGCAGTAAATAGAATTTTGAGCGAATGGTTTCAATTGCAAACTTACTTCCAAACTACAACTACAAAAGAAAAGTGCTTTACAGCACAAATGTCACATGAAATTTGTTTTCTTGCTTCCCACTACATTACAATGAGCAAAGAAAGAACAAAGTTGTACCAGCAAAAATTCTGAAAGGGATGGCTTAAGGTGCCAGCATTTACTAAGTGATTGTGTGAAGTACCTAGTGACCAATTTAAAGTACATTGTAGATATTGTAGATGTAATATGTTGGCAAAATATTTTTTTTGTAAGCCACTGTGAAGCAAAGAAACATAAGGCATCAACTCCACAGCAAATGATTCCTCTTACCAATTTTATTAAAACCAAAAATGATAAGACATCTATGCCTGAAGCAAATTTAGCAATGTTTATTTGTTGCCACTCATCATTTAATAGCTGTGATCACTTAATAGAGTTATGTAAGAATTATATGTCAGATAGTGATATTACATCCAAAGTGAAGTTGCATCATACAAAATGTGCAAATATTGTGAGAAATGTTCTACCTTCGTATTTTGATGGAGATTTGATTTCTGGTATAGGAAATAGAAAATTTAACCCATTATTAGATGAATCCAATGATATATCAATAAACATGTTGTCAGGAATTGTTATCATATATTATAGTGACACTCACAAAAAAAGTGATACATACATATCTCAGTATGGTATCTTTAGAAACATGCAATGCAATTTACTGGTTATAGGAACCGACAATGCTCAAGTAATGATAGGAGTCAACAATGGTGTTTTCCAGAAATTAAAAGAATTTCCATCATTACTTCTATTTAGATGTGTATGTCATTCTTTACAGTTGGCAGTATCCCACATTTGTGCTGAATGCTTACCCATAAATTTGGAATTTTTAGTGTCCGAAACCTATAAATGGTTCTTCAACAAGACAAAGTGCCTACAAACAACTTTACCTTGTTATCAATGATAAAGAGCCTTTGAAGATCGTGAATTCTTGTACAACTAGGTAGCTGTCAACAGAACCAGCGGAAAATAGAATTTTAAGCGAATGGCTTGAATTGCAAACTCACTTTCAAACTACAACTACAAAAGAAAAATGCTTTACAGCCCAAATGTCACATAAAATGTTTTGTGATTCTAGGGCTAAACTTCACCTTTTATTTTTGCATCCAATTTTAAAACATGTTCAGGAAGTGAATGAACTGTTTGAATCAAACACTGTTGACAAAACAAAACTACTTGAAGATCTTTCAAATTTGATCAAATATGTTGCTAATATGATAGTGTTGCCAACATGTAGAAGTGATCCTCTTGATTTGGATCCTTCTATTGAAAAATTTCTGGATCCTAAACCAAATTTAGGCTACAGGTTTGAGAGAAAGATAGCAGAAATGATTATCAAGAAGACTGTAACAGCCACTGAAGAAAATAATATTCGCAAAAGAGCACAACAACTTTTACTCTGCATTTATAAAAAGCTCAAGCAGGAAATATTAATACACTGAGGAATATGAAATGTTTTTCAGTAGAGAATATTTTGCAGCATTTCAAAGAGCCAATTTTACCTGTCTTTGAAACAATGCATTTAAATGAACAAAAAGTTTCTTCAATTGAAATTCAGTTTAATAACATTCATTTAGTTAAATGGACAAATACGTCGTATACTGAGGCATTCTGGCTGGAAGTCTTGGAATATAAAGATGCTACTGGAGGAAATCCTTTTAGAGATGTTGCAAATTTTGCCATTAATCTATTGACTTTGCTAAACTCAAATGCAGAAGTTGAACAGTTGTTCAGTAGTATGGGTGTAATCAAATCAAAATTGAAAAACAAAATGCATCTTCCTATGCTTAGATCAATACTGTCCATAAAATATGGCCTGAAAAGATATGGCTCATGTTGCAAAATCTTCGATATTCCAAAACACATAATTAACAAGATAGGGACTTTGAATGTATACTGAAGTCAAGACCTAGGCACTGTGGTTGAAAGTGATCAAATCAGTGAAATTCAAGAAATTATTTTTCAACGTTGAATATAATTAAAGAAAATGAATAAAAATGTAAATAAAAATTAAGCTTTTTGATATAATTAGTCTTTAGCATTTTTTCTACTGAAATTTAGCATAAAATGCTGATTTTAAGTTGGCAACACTGGTATTTCAATATATACTTAGCCACCAAAAGCTGGTGTGCAATGCAGAAATGTATGTTGTGATTTACTATTAAAGCCTGATATCCTCCATCTTCATGTTATATTATTTTCACACACACACACACACACACACACACACAACACACACACACACACACACACACACACACACACACACTCACACACACACACACACACACACACGCATACGAGGTGTAGTCAAAAAATATCCAATCTTTGGCCAAAAAGCAAGTAATATTAACAAACTCACCATTTTGATTTAATCTCCTTCAAAATATTTACCTTCGGAGTCTACACACTTCCTGTTACTTCTGGAAACATTTCTGGAAATCACTTTTTGGGACACTGCAGAACTGTGCCATCAAATTTTGCTTAATGTCCTCTGTTGACTCAAATCTTCTTCCTTTGAGTATTTTTTTGAGCTTTGGGAATAGCCAAAAGTCACACAGAGCCAAGTCTAGGGAGTAGGAAGCCTGACAAACAAGTGGTTTGTTTTGCTTGATGGGGAATGCTTGAATGATGTGGGTGGAATGAGCAAGTGCATTGTTATGGTGGTGCTGCCAATTCTTTGTAGCCCACAGGTTGGGTTGTTTTCACCACACAGCTTCATGAAGGTGACAAAGAACCTTTGCAATCATTTCGTCATTTCTGCTAATCGATGGTCTTCCACAATGTGGCTCATTGTCCACCAGTTTTATCATTTCTTTATTTGTATTTTCCCCATAGCATCATCTTGAAAGGCCTTCTGAATCTTCTTGATAGTTTGAGCTTGTTTATCATCAAGTTTTTGGCAGGATTTGATATAGTATTTTTGCTCAATGTGCTTGGTCATCTTGACTCAAAAGGAAAAATTGCACAGCACACTTTTCAGTGTGGGTGAATGGCACAACCTGCAGACACGAAAATTTTTCCGCATGCTCAGGAAAGATGTGGCCACCTAATATCCATGTGGATTTGCTCATGCATTATTATTTTATGCAAAAAAAAATCACGGTTGGATACTTTTTGACTACATCTCATATATGTATTAAGTTATTTATTTTCTTGATTTTCAATTCCAGATGACTTTGGAAATCAATATAATGGAATGATATTGCTTTACTCATTGAAGAATCCATCTTATCCCAAATACTATACTTCAACTGATTGTGGTGTAATGTGTCTTGACATCCACCCTGTCTACTGTTACATGCTTTGTGCTGGATTATATGATGGCAGTGTGGCAGTCTATAATTTTTGCAACAGAGAACCATTACTCCAGAGATGTACGGCAAAGAATGGGAAGCATCTCGGTCCAGTGTGGGAGGTGAGGCGTTTCAGTCTTAATATTTCTTCATGTGTGAAGGCAGTAGGCTGGCAGAATAGTTAGCACCCTGGGTAAAATGCTTAGTGGCATTTCGTCTGTCTGTATGTTCTGAGTTCAAATTTTGCTGAAGTTGACTTTGCCATTCATCCTTTTGGGATAAAATAAATTCCTGTTGAATACTGAGTTGATGTAATCAGCTTACCCCTCCACTGAAATTGCTGGTCTTGTGCCAAAATGTGAAACCAATATTTTTTTATGAGTGAAAATGGTGTGCTGGCAGAATTGTTAATACACTGGGCAAAATGCTTAGCAGAATTTTGTGTCTTAATGCTCCGAGTTCAAATTCCATTGCGGTTGACTTTGTCTTTCAGGATCGATAAAGTAAGTACCAGTTGAACATTGGAGTCAATGCATGTAATCAACTTACCTCTTTCTCAGAAATTATTGGCCTTGTGCCAAAATTTGAAATAAATATTTGTTTATGCTTCTTATTTCTAATCCCACCAAATTTAATTTTACATTTCATACCTTCAATGACCATAAGTACAAATCAGAATCTTGGTTGATCTTAATTGATAATATCCATCTCAAATTCAAAGATTTGAGCCTATGTTAGAGATCAATATTTCTTTATGCTAATTTGTCAATGAATTGATTACTCTCTATCTCTTACATTTAGAGTTCTTTACTAATAGGCAGAGAACTATCTAGATTGCTAAGTTAAGGTTTCTAATTTACACATCTGAAGTTGTGATGTTATCTTGATGCAGTGGCTTGTAAGGCTTGCTTTCTTCTTGATCAGCATCATTGCCATCATTGTCATTGTCATCATCATCATCATCATCATCATTTCAACTTTCAGACAGAATTCATTGAGACAGATTTACTATAAACGGATGTCCTTACAGCTATCAACTCTCACCTGTTTCCAAGTAAGGTTGTATTTATCTATGTCCAAATATGTTCTGCACAGAAAACTGGAAAGGAACAACATTGTTTGTATAATGGTGATGCCTGTTTAGAACTATCAATAAGACATGGATACATACAAATACAGACACAGACAAAGGCGCGCACACACACACACACACACACTCACATTAAATATATTAATATATTAATATAACCACCCTACTGGGCAGTTGCTGTTAGGAAAGACATCCAGCTGTAGAAACTGTGCCAAAACAGACACAGAAGTTTGGTGCAGGCTCCTGCCTGGCTGGCACTGGTCGGACCATCCAGCATAGAAGGTGGACATTAAATAACAATGATGATGATGATGATAATGATGATGATATACAAAACAATGCACAAAAAATTATTTCATGTTCTCTAGAAGTTTAAAAATTATATATACATATATAATTATGTGTGTGTGTGTGTGTGTGTGTGGAGAGATAGTGAGAGAAAGGCAGGGAGGAAGAGAGACTACAGAGTTACTGGACCTAATGACAGCTACAAGAGTGAGAGCTTTTGATAGTGTGAATCATACATTGATATTGAATCTATTCTTCAGCACATAGATTGAAATTAAACAGATTTAAACAAGGAAGAAAGGAAAGGGGAGGGAACAACAAATCATAGTAAGTACTTTTGTTTTAGATCTGTTTGTGTCACTTTTTTTCTGGACCATTTTTTGGCAGATTCCTCAGACAAGATCTTTTGAGATACACTTCTTCCATGTTTTTCTTTTATTTCCTATTTTTACACTGAAACTTTATCTATATTCAGAAAGTTTTTGGAAAAAGAACATATGCAAAACTATTTCCAAAGCCATTAAATTTATACATTTATTCTTGGCAGTGTGTGTGTGTGTGTGAATTTTGTTGTTTGTTTATTTGTTGCAAATTTGCAAATCTATATTATCACTGTCATTTGTCACAAAGTTATTTTTCTTGTCTCTATGCATGGCTGTGTGGTAAAAAGCCTGCTTATCAGCCACATGGTTCTAGGTTCAGTCCCACTGTGTGAAACTTTGGGCAAATATCCTCTACTAACGCCTTGGGCCAACCAAAGCCTTGTGAGTTCATTTGGTTGGCAGAAACTGAAAGAAGCTGGTGAGCTAGCAGAAACATTAGCACGCCGGGTGAAATGCTTAGCAGTATTTCATCTGCTGTTATGTTCTAAGTTCAAATTTCGTGGAGGTTGGCTTTGTCTTTCATCCTTTCGGGGTCGATAAATTAAGTACCAGTTATGCACTGGGGTCGATGTAATTGACTTAATCCCTTTGTCTGTCCTTGTTTGTCCCCTCTAAGTTTAGCCCCTTGTGGGCAATAAAGAAATAGGAAAGTGAAAGAAGCCCATAATATAAGTGTGTGTATCTTTGTGTCTATGTTTATCCCCCACTCACTGCTTGACAACTGGTGTTGGTGTGTTTATGTCCCTGTAACTTACTAGTTCAGCAAAAAAGACCAATAAAACCAGGCTTAAAATAAAAAATAAGTACTGAGGCTGAATCATTCGACTAAAATTTCTTGAGGATGGTGTCTCAGCATGGCCACTGTCTAATCACTGAAACAAACAAAAGTTAAAAGATGTCTCTATGGTTATACAATGTTTTAAATCTTGTTTGCTTTTCTTATTTTAAATCTGTGTTAACATTTTGTGTTTTACAAATATTTGGCTGGGAAGTGCATTTGTTTATGTTGATGTTACCATCACTATGGTGAGTACCTCTTTCTACTGCAAAAAGCCATGTTGAATTCCATGGCTCATTAGGCATCATCATCATCATCCTTTAACATCCATCTTCTATACTGGCATTTATTGGACAGTTTGACAGGATCCAGCAAGCCACAGAACTGCTCTGAATAGCAATGTCAGCTTTGGCATGGTTTCTATGGCTTGATGCTCTTCCTAATGCCAACCACTTTAAAGAGTGTACTGGGTTCCTTTTTTTATGCTATTGGCACTAGTGAGATCACTGAGCAATTTGCAGGGCAGGAAAAGAAAAGAAAAAGCCCCCACTTACCAATGACTGAGTAGGAAATATATTTCGGAGAGGGGGTGGTGGCTGTATGTTAGGTACTGAGAGGCTAAAATATAATAGAGGGACAAGCACAGGTTTTTTGCTATAGCAAATATAGATGACCATCTTGCATTATATATAGGTCAGTGGGAAGAAGGTAAACACAGTGGTGGCAAGGTGCTAGATCGAACTCTTAAGGTACGAGAAGGTGAGTATAAGGGAGAATATAGGAAATCAATTAGGAGCAGAAGGAGAGGATGAGTAATTTCATAAGTGTGTGTAAATACACCAGTATTGGAATTGTACAGGCAAGTTAATATAGTGAGAAAATAACTATTATAAATGACTAATATTAGTTTCTTTCACATAAAAAAAGGAACAAATGAAAAAAAATAGGTAGTTAAATTGATGATGA
The DNA here is from genome assembly GCF_006345805.1 of Octopus sinensis. Lineage (NCBI taxonomy): Eukaryota > Metazoa > Mollusca > Cephalopoda > Octopoda > Octopodidae > Octopus > Octopus sinensis. The sequence goes on along the minus strand of NC_042998.1, from coordinate 60,701,790 downwards.
GAATAAAAACTAATTAAACTTTATACTGCTACAGGAACTTGTTTCAATGTATGTTACTTGATGATTATTCAATGTCTGAAAGTTGTCCTCTAGAAAGGAGCAGCCTTGGTAATCTGATGGTATATATAATCTTCAATATACAAATGATGTGTGATTATTTATAAAAGAGCTCAATATAACAGAAATGGTTTATTATAAGATAATATCAAAAAAATATTGCATGCTATATCAATAAATCTATTTCAGTCTTGGACTTGAAACAAGTTAGATGTTTATATGGTTCTTTTTATCCTTTCTATTGGCAAATTATTTCCATTAGTTATTGAAAATAAGATTTCATGTATTTTGTTCTTTTATTGCATATATATTGTGAATATTTTGAAGCTGTTAATTTATTTGGTTTCCTTTTCATATTTTTTTTTATATCACAAGGGTTTTTTTTTTTCTTTTTATAACGTAATGATACATAACCTTTGAACAGCTACTAACCCATTTCAGAGCTCAAACATAATCTCTGCTATCTATACTGCACATACATCATCTAGTGCAGTTTACCCACAAAAATTACTGGGGTTAAATAAGTTAGATCATGAGTAAAAATAAATATAATTGTCTTGGCTCCTCAGCTTTTGGTTCCTTACTTTGGAACCAAGAGTAGTCAGGTACATAAGGAATAGAGATGGATTATGGGTAAACAGCCTAATATCACTACCTAAATGATCATGATAATAATGACACCCTCAAAACACATGCATAGACTTATATGTTTTCAACATCAAAATAAAAATGACTTGAAAGATAGGCAAAACTTCTTTCACCAGTATTCTACAACCTTAGCTTCCATCTGTATCTTTTACTGTTCCTACCAACAAATAACATTTTTGCTATTCCTATCTACACCCACTTGTTTTTAGGTGATTGGGATACCAACCTTCAATAAAGTGCTGAAATTATCTGCTAGAAATAGATAAATTTTTGCCTGTTTAATATGCCCCAACCCAACAACCTTAAAAAGAGATGATATATTGGACAATATAGTCTTAGATTTGCAAAATGACAGGATATTCATGCAAGAATGGTCATAAGTCAATTTTATATGAATAAATTTGAAGTTAAACAACAACTCTTTGGGGTTTACATTTACAATCGACATAGCTGATATAGTAATTGATCTCATCTTCAGATAATATGTTGATTTTTTTAAATCTAATTTTCTTTCGTTACCTAGGTAAGATGGCAGAAAGACAATTTGGAAGGCAATGCACTGTTTTACTCCATTTCTTCTGATGGCAGAATAGTTGAATGGATTATTGTCAAAGTAAATATTTGTTTCTATTTCTTATTGGTTTTAATGAGGCATCTTGCCTGATTATAGGATTACAGAATGTGCTTTAAACATTACTATGAATAGGCAAAACAAAAAGCAATCAGGGGTAGTAAGGTGTGGGTGGTGGAAGTACAGGTACATTCAATATGTACAGAGTGAATTCTATCATGGTTCAAGGAGTAGAGGAAATGGTTTAAAAGACAAGGGGATATAGAGTAAGTACTGTGGGTTCATCTCTGATGAACCGTATGTATACACACTTACACACACACACATATGTATGTGTATATGTACATGTGTATGTATTTATGTATGTATGTATATATGTATATATGTATGTATGTATGCATGTATGTATATATGTATGTATGTATGTATGTATGTATGCATGTATGTATATATGTATGTATGTATGTATATATGTATGTATGTATGCATGCATTTATGTATGTGTGTATGTATATGTATATGTGTATGCATGTATGTATGTATGTGTGTGTATGTATATGATTGGTTATTTAGTGTAAAATAACAATAAATACTTAATGATGAAAGGACTCAATACTGATAGTAGAGTCAAAGTTATATATATATATGTTGAATGAGACTTCAAAATTCACCCCTTTAAGCTTATTAAAATACACAGAAATATTATATACATTCAAATATTCAGGGTGTTTGGGCTAAATTTGACATTTTCATGACTTCTTTTTTCATGAACAGCTTGTTATGTTGGTGAACAGTCAACAACATTGGAGAGTATAGAGATTAAAGTTCTAGTTGATAAAAAGTTAGCTAACATAGAGGACTAGAAACCATCTGAAAATTAGAAAAGAGTTACCTGTGTTGTGATGATTCATGTCCAGTATCAAAATGCAGACATTATGATTGTTACTCAAGACTCTGTGAACAGAGTAAAAGTTGTAAGATGTGACATAGACAGCTGCAACAGAGACCATGAAGCCAAGGCCAGCAGGAAGGGACACAGCAGGTGTTCTGACTGCATTTGTAAACCAGAATCCATCCCCACATCTTTGAACAGAGCTTTAGACTAATTTCAGATGGGTAAGTGAAGCTGCTGGAAACTCTCCAATCCTTGACTGAAGAGGATTGCTGTTGAAAGGCTATATGTGTGGCCGCAGGATCCAGCTTCTTGCCATATCGCTAGAGAAAGTCAGAAGTGGTTGTCAGAGAATTTCTGTGACTTCACCAGCCCCAATTTCTAGCCCCCTAATTCCCCCAATTGTAATCCCATGGATTACTATATGTGGGGTATAGTTGAGAAAGATACCAACTGCTCTGCTTGCAATACCAAGGCCAAGCTAGTGGCCATGATCAAGGAAGTGTTCAAAGATCTTCCTAAGGACACAGTGAGGAATGCATGTGCCAGGTCCCAGAGCTATGTTGAGGCTATGGTGGAAGCTGAGGGTGGTGTCTCCCAATTTTTGAACGAGATATTGTGTTTTACTTCATTTTTGTATTGGGTTTGCAAGTTTCTTTGTGTGAATTCATGTGTTGAAACCAATTTTATTGTCTAGCAAGAGTCATTACACCATTATTAATAACACATGCACTGATTCAATTCCAGTTCTTTTATATTAACCAATTGGTTAAATATCCATCCAACTAACTAATTGATCATTTGTTTAATGTAACACACTAAGAGAGGAGTCGTTGAAAATGTTACAAGCGACATCAAAAGGACTTTGATGAAAAACAAAAACAAAACATATTGGGTTTTCTTATCCTTTTATGCAAACTGTCAAATTTAGCTCCTGAACACCCTGTATGGCAGTGCAGTTACCTTTAGATATTGGTGACTGTAATAGTCTGTTGTGTAACATCTATTAAATATTGTCAAAATAATCAGAGCATGATCTGCTTTTTCTTATATTTTTACTTAATGCATTTAACCCAATGTTTACTCTTTTGGTCAAGCCTTTTACTACAGAAATCAGATACATCCATTTAAAATTTCATTATCCTTAACTGCAGAAAGCAGTTTTACATACCAATGTAACTTTTGTTGAAGAAAGTCATATTTGAAACTGTCTTTTGTTGAGATATGTCAAGATTTTTGAGGCAGTATAATTTCAGAAAATACCAATTTTACTTTTTGGTATACATTTTATATCATTATTGGAATAACACAAAATTTAATTTCTCAGTTGAAGGGTTAATAAAACGTCACATATTTTCTCCTGTTCTATATCAAAATAAGAGAAGTTATAGCTTGTTTCATTGCTGATTAAATTTTATTTTCATTTTTAGAATGAATTGCTTCCTCAAGAAATAATAAAAATGCCATTACCTGATGGACCAGCTGAAGGTCCAGATGGAACTAAACTTATCTTATATGGTATGTCAGCTGTATTGTTCTCTTTACTGATATAACTTAATGATTATTGGCATTCTGAAAATTGGTCTCACTGGCTGAAAATGAAAATAATTTTTCTAAATTTATTTTAACTGTGGCATGTATATGTGGTTTGTGCATGCATGAGTATGCGCATGCATGCACACACACACACACACACACACACACACACACACACACACACACACAACACACACACACACTCATACATCCACTGTCTGAAACTCTCTGCCCTTGAGTCAATCTGTAGCTTCTGCTGTTTATTAATCAAAACTAACATGTGTGTCTGTGTGTGTGTGAAGACACATAGCTTAATGGTTAGGGTGTTGCACTTATGATTGTAAGATTGTGATTTCAATTCCTGGATCAGGTCATGCATTGAATTCTTGAGCAAAACTCTTCATTTCACATTGCTCAAGTCCACTCAGCTTGCAAAAATGAGTAATACTACAAAGGATCAGCGTCCCATCCTGTAGTGAATATATATGCCACAGAAGCTGGAAAGCTGGTCTTATGAGGCTATTGTTTGAGAAGGATCTTTGACTCTTTTTTTGTAAATATATATATGTGTATATATATATGTGTGTGTATATATGGCTCAGTGGTTAGGGCAGCGGACTTGTGGTTGTAGGATCGCGGTTTCGATTCCCAGACCGGGCGTTGTGAGTGTTTATTGAGCGAAAACACCTAAAGCTCCACGAGACTCCAGCAGGGGATGGTGGCAATCCCTGCTGTACTCTTTTGCCACAACTTTCTCTCACCCTTTCTTCTGTTGGCCTGCTCGCTTAGCCAGCGGGGTGGCGTCATTTGAAGGCTAAAACAATGCGAAGCGCATTGTGACCAGCGATGTGTAGCAACATCTGATAGCCTGGTCGGTTACGTGATATATATATATATATACTTATTATATATTATTTATTCATTTTCGTACTTTCTGTGATCTAGTTATATGTTTTAAAATATATTTTATCTTTTATTTATGATTTGGTTTATGCCTTTCATTGTTTGAATTGCATAATAGTGGTTTTTCTCTAATTTATATATATCATATATTTATATTGTGAAATTTATTTAATACTTAATTGAATTTTTCCCTGTAAGTTTGGAGTTATACTCCCTAATATATATATATATATATATATATAATATATATATATATATATATATATATAAATATATATATATATATGGCCATTGCCAGTGCCGCCCCGAGGGGCCTCCGTGCTGGTGGAACGTAAAAAACACCATCCGATCATGGCCGTTGCCAGCTCGCCTGGCCTCCGTGCCAGTGGCACGTAAAAAGCACCATCCAACCATGGCCGTTTGCCAGCCCCGTCTGGCACCTGTGCCGGTGGCACGTAAAATCACCCACTACACTCACGGAGTGGTTGGCATTAGGAAGGGCATCCAGCCGTAGAAACACTGCCAGATTTGACTGGGCCTGATGAAGCCTTCTGGCTTCCCAGACCCCAGTTGAACCGTCCAACCCATGCTAGCATGGAAAGCGGATGCTAAATGATGATGATGATGATGATATTTATATATGAGTGTGTGTGTGTGTGTGTGTGTGCGTATCACACACATACTAACTTCTTTATTTATTATGCTCATCATATTCATTTCCCCCTCTCATCTAGGAGAAAATATCTAAATTATAAGTAGTAAGTTTCCTTTGTAAACAATAGCAAAAATATAAAGTAATATTGATATATGGTAATAAATGGAACACATGTTCCATTTATGGACACATGTTGCTAGGCATTACTAAACACCCATTGACACAGAAATCATATTTAAATGCTAGCTGTGAAATAAGATACAGTTTTTATGACAACATCATATTTCTTTTAAAGTGTGAGTAAAATACTAAATAGGTTAGGTTTATATATCCAGAAATGATGTGTAATACATATATATATACATACATACACACATGCACATGCATGCTCACACATGCATGCACATACACACACACACACACACACACACACACACACATGTACATATCCCTCTATCCCTCCATCCATCAATATTTGCCAACTATTCCTAGGAGGGTTGTAGAGGTAGAGTCCTCAGGCACCTCCTCCATAGGGTTCTATCAGAAGCAACTGCAATTATACTTTCTTGTGGAATTCTCAAGTATGACCATCTGAGATTATGGATATTATCCAATCTTCTCATTCTTGGTCTAACCTTAAGACTCCCACTGGTTGACTCAGCTTAAAGAATGTGTCTTGTGATTTTTTTCTTATAACATTCTAATCACATGTCCATAGCATATACACGTGTCTATTACATATTATGATGTGTCTTAGGCAATGTATTCATGTACACTGATTAAAAGAGCAAGCGATTTTACCTTTTACCTTTTACTCATTTCAGTCATTAGATTGCAGCCATACTGGAGTACCACCTTGAAGAATCAGCTTCAATACTTATTTTTTCTTTAAGCCTAGTACTTATTCTATTGGCCTCTTTGTTGAACTGTTAAGTTATGGGGAATTAAACACACTATCACCAGTTGTCAAGCAGTGGTTGGAAACACTGAGACTCAAATACACACACACAACAGGTTTCTTTCAGTGTCAGTCTACCAAATCCTCTCACAAGGCTTTGGTCAGCCCAAGGCTGTAGTCGAAGACACTTGCCTAAGGTGCAGTGCAGTGGAATTGAACCCAGAACCATGTGGTTGAGAAGCAAACCCTTTTAATATTTTTTTTTTAAATTCAGAGTTGGAATAGTTAATATAATTAACTCTTGTAATTGACTGATATTATTTTATGTCTTCTACACTGAAATGATGAAAGATAAAGTTGACTTTGATTGGTTTTGAAGAATAATGATAATGTCTTAAACAAAGAAAGAAGAAAGATAATGTTTTAAACAAAGAAAGAAGAAAGAATATGATGATGCAGTATGAGATATTCCTATAAAGACAAGATGGTTGTGGCTAGGAATCTTTTGAACATAGGATGGCTTCATTAGGCATGATTCAAAGCTAAACAGCATCATCATCAACAACAACAACAACAACAACAGCAACAACAACAACAGCAACAACAACATCAACAACAACACTAGTAAGAATGTCCTTCCTCTAAATAATAATGGTTGGCATTTTTTGTCGTTGGTTAAAGTTATTTCAGAGATAGTGATTTAATCATCTCTACTGTGTCTGAGCTGCTTCCAAGAGCCTAGCCCCAAGTACACTTACCGCCTCTCTACTCATGGATATAAAGGAAAAAGGAAGCACTCTGTCGGTTACGACGACAAGGGTTCCGGTTGATCCGAATCAACGGAACAGCCTGCTCGTGAAATTAACGTGTAAGTGGCTGAGCACTCCACAGACATGTGTACCCTTAACGTAGTTCTCGGGGATATTCAGTGTGACACAGAGAGTAACAAGGCCGGCCCTTTGAAATACAGGTACAACAGAAACAGGAAGTAAGAGTGAGAGAAAGTTGTGGTGAAAGAGTACAGCAGGGATCACCACCATCCCCTGCCGGAGCCTCGTGGAGCTTTAGGTGTTTTCGCTCAATAAACACTCACAAACAGATGGATATATTGCAAAGGAAAGACAACTCTATATGTTCACGCCATCCATGGAGTCACAAGAGATGCTGGATATTGGTCAAGTATAACTGTACATCCAGATTTTCTGTGAGGATTTACTCCTTTAGCCTTTTTTTTTCTTTAAGTGCTCAATAAATTACCTCAACCATAAAGTGTTCATAAATTTCTCATTTTTAGGTTGTGGTACAACATTTGACTTCCATCGTGAAATCAACTACCTCTACATAGTTGGTACTGAAGAAGGCCATGTCCATTCTTGTTCTAAGGCTTATTCCACTGAAGTGATGAGCACAATTAAAGCTCACCATATGTCTGTATATAAGATTGCTTGGAATAAGTATCATCCAAAGATATTCATCACCTGCAGTGCGGATTGGACTGTGAAAATCTGGGAACATGGTTTGCAAACCAAGTATGTATTCTGTTCTGATTAAGATGTATTTTATTGGCATCCTTAACTGCATAAGTTTTATTAATTTTTTATTTATTTCAGTTAATTCGAAGATATTTAAACTGAAAAAATGAAAAGTTATGTTGTCCTATGTTTTCATTTTGCAATATTTGAAAGATATATCAAAATATAAGTGCATGCACACACACACACACACACACACACACACACACACACACATACACACACAGATATACATACATATATACTTACATACAAATAGCCATACACATATAAATATATATATATATGTCTATGTATGTCATCATCATCATCATCATCGTTTAACGTCCATTCTCCATGCTAGCATGGGTTGGACGGTTCGACCGGGAATCTGGGAAGCCAGAAGGCTGCACCAGGCTCCAGTCTGATCTGGCAGTGTTTCTACAGCTGGATGCCTTTCCTAATTCCAACCACTCTGTGAGTGTAGTGGGTGCTTTTTATGTGCCACCGGCACGGAAGCCAGTTGAGGTGATGCTGGCATCGGCCACAAATATATATATACATAAATATATATATATATATATATATATATATATATATATATATATATATATATATATATATATATATATAAACAGGGTGCATAAGGTATTTGAGGATATACCTCTTTTGGGTCACTACTGCATTTTTTGCTCACTCTGTATAATCTTTGTTTCAGAAAATAATAATGGCAAATGCTCAGCTTACTCAAGAAATGAAGAGGCATGCTGTTATTGTGGTTATAAAGGAGCATAGTGATTTAGAAATATCTCGATTTTTAAAAGTTACTAGATCTTTCATCTACAAGGTTTGTAAGGAGTTAGAGACTGAAGATGGAAACGTATCACCAGTATCAAAGCATAAAAAACATTCTAAATGATCTGAAATCATCAGAACACTTGATTTTATCAAGAAAGTTCAACAGATCATTGATTACAATCCCAGAAAGTCCCTGAGGTTAATTGCAAAAGATACCCATGTGTCAGAAGGAACAATCAGAAATGTTGTCCACAAAGACAGCAGATATAGGTCATAAAACTTATATGTTGAGGAAAGGTCAATTTGTCAGAAAAAGCAAAAGAAAATCACTACATCAGATCTAAAAGTCTCTTAAACAAACTGAAAAATGCAGCAGAAGAAGATTTGATGTGGTTTTTCTCAAACGAGAAAAATTTTGACCAAAATCAAAAAGTTAACAGAAGAAATGACAGATGGATATGTGTAGAACCTTCTGAAGTTTCAAGTGTTATGCATACAAAATTTCCTGCAATTGTCATGGTTTTAGGGATTGTCAGCAATGAAGGACATGTGATGGCTCCTTACTTCTTTCAACAAGGCTTTAGAAGAAACTCTGCCACCTACGTTGAGGTCCTGGAAATGATTGTTAAGCCCTGGATAGACAGTGTATGCTATAGAAGGCCATATGTGCTTCAGTAAGACTCTTCACTATCACACATGGCTCTAGTAAGACAGGAGTGGATGGCTGAAAATGTTCATGATCACATAACCCCTAACATTCGGCCTCCTAATTCCCCAGATCTCAGTCCATTGGACTATTACATGAGGAGCATTATTGAGAGAGAGGTCAATGAACATGCCCATAACACCAAAGATTCTTAGAAAGCTGCCATAGTCAGAGTAATGTCCAAAATGAACCAGGACTACTTGATTCAAGCATGTAGATGATTTAGATCTCATATAGAAGCAGTTTATTTGTTGAATAACATTGTAGAAAAGGTTTATTTTTATCCTCATAGCATTTTTTGATAAATAAAGTTATTATCTGTTACATATATATCTGTTATTTTATAAACATAAATCTGTCCCCAAATATGTTACACACCCTTAATTTCACAAATAATATGTATGAAGAATATCTTTGTTTTAGATCTCATCTCAAAAATCCAATAATTGTTTCAATTGCATCAACATACACACACACGCCCACACACACATGCACACACACATATACATATTAATGAGAATCGAAATCGATCAACATCAATGGAAATTGCAGCTGTGATACTAGTGCCGGTGGCACGTAAGAGAACCATCCGAACGTGGCCGTTGCCAGCGCCGCCCCGACTGGCCTCCGTGCCAGTGGCACGTAAAAAGCACCATCTGATCGTGGCTGTTTGCCAGCCTCGTCTGGCACCTGTACCGGTGGCACGTAAAAAGCACCCACTACACTCACGGAGTGGTTGGCGTTAGGAAGGGCATCCAGCCGTAGAAACATTGCCAGATCAGACTGGGCCTAGTGCAGCCTTCTGGCTTCCCAGACCCCAGTTGAACCGTCCAACTCATGCTAGCATGGAAAGCGGACACTAAACGATGATGATGATGATGATGATGATGATACACACACATAAACATGTATATATATATATACTAGAAGACAAACCCGGTCTTGCTCAGGATTAAAATACTTTATTGTTGTTTTACTTGTTTCGGTATTATAACCTGATTTCATTCGGGTCTACACGGGACACATTTTAAAAGATGAAGAATGTTGCTCTGGAGGCCATGCGTTTCAAATGAACAAACTCAAAATTACTATGCAAACTCACCAGCACTTTTAATACAGGTGTGCTAATTTTCAGCTCAATCCGACCACATATGCATACATTATATATATATACATACGCATTAAATATATATGCACATATATATGCATTATATACATACACATTTATATATATGCATTATGTATACATATGTATACACATTATATATATATATATATATATATATATATATATACACATACATATATATTCAAATATCGATATATACACTTTATATATAATTTTATATATATATATATTTATACACACACACACACATATATAAATTAACACAATAAATATCTAATTAATAATATCTATTATCATTATTGTGTGGTGGTGGTGGTGGGTGATAATAATTCACCATTGTAAAAGCCCTGTAGCGGGAATATTTAAACTTCAAGAGAGTGAAATATATTTCTGACACAATATAATTATTTACTATTTTATTCCCCTCCATTAATCACACTTGCAGATGTCAACGCTTTCCCTCTATAGATACAGAAAGACGTACAGAGAGAGAGAGAGAGAGGAGGCTGGGAGAGAAAGAGTGACAGGGAGACAGTGAATACGGAGAGGGAAAGAGAGTGAGTAGAAGCTGTCAAAAGCCGTTATAGAGATAAAGAGGAAGGAATGGGGAATGAGAGAGATGGAAGAAGAAAGGGTGATAACCGTCAGAGAGAAACAACAAACACTTGTCAAAGTCTGTTTAAAGACAATGAATTTTCACTCTTTTTGCCATAGCAACCACATCTTTATAGCTTGCAAATTTTAACCATTGTGGGTCTCATCCTCACTGCACATTTAGTATCCCTGCCAATTTTCAGCTCAATCCAAGCCTCGGTTTGGCTGCCATTAACTGTCAAAGCAAAATGTGCATACAATTTTTGTTTCTTTCTGTGTTCCTTTCTGTGGAAAAGCATAGGCTCAAAACCTTAAAGACTTTTTCACTTCCCGAGCATTAAACTAATACATCTGTTTGTTGTCTACACCACCTGTCTTCATCTTTTGTTTTTTTGTGAATTCTCCCTATATATATATATATTTCAGTCTCAACTCATGGCTCGCCACTTCATCCTACGTGGATATCCCCTCACCACTATCCACACCGCCCTTGCCAGTGCATGATCCGTGGATCGTGCATCTGCTCTCTCCCCCCGAAACCGACCCGCCATCTCCTGCCTCCCATTTCCCCTAACTGACCCCTCTCCTCCTTCAAATGAACCCACAACCTACGAGACCTCTTGGTCCACAGCTTCTTTCCTAACCCAACCTCCCATCCTGGCTCGTTCCCCTGCTCCTGCCCATGCTGCCGCACCTGCCTTTACCTCTCCTACATCACCTTCCTCACCGGCACCCATCATCGACCCAATCACATCACCGACTCCTTCACCTGCACTTCTACCAATATCATCAACTGCATCTCCTGCTCTCTCTGCCCTTCTCTATACAGCAGGCAAACGGGATGCCACTTGGCTGACTGGTTCGTGGAACACCTCCGAAACATCTGACTCTGCAATGACACTCTAGTCTCATGCCATTTCCAATCTACCAGTCACTCTTTGCAACACCTGTCCGTATTCGAATTGTCCTTGCACAGGGGCCATCCAGACTCCCATTTGCACTGTGAACAGGGATTAATCTTCTCTCTTCACTCCTTTGTGCCACATGGGCTCAACTCTCCTCACCTCACCTCTCTCCTCCTCACACGTACTTCCCCCCTCCCACTTCCCCTCTCTTGCTCCAACTCCTGCTTCTTCTCTTCACTCCTACTCTCCTTCTCTCTTCTCTTCACTCCTACTCTCCTTCTCTCTTCTCTTCACTCCTACCACCTTCTCCTTCCCCCTTCATCGTCACCCCTCCCTTGTTTCAGAAAACAACGGAGATTCAATAGATAAGAAAACATATATCAGTTTATGCAAGGGAGACTTTAAGAAATCTATATATATAAAACTGTAGTTGTGTGAGTGTCTGTCCCCTTCGATTTAGATTCCTAACTACCCCCACATTTTGCGGTGCAGTTTAACCAAATTCGGTATCTTATAGTCGTGATTCATATCGAGCCCATCTGAGTATTAGCGCGCATCTACGATGAGTCTACGATTTTAAAAATAATTTAACATCATTTTTTATTCCATTTTAATGCATAATTTTTCGTGTGTTGATGGTGGCGGAGTTGGCGTCCATGGTCACACCTGCACCTGTTTGCTTCTCCCCCTTCTTCCCTCCCTCGTGAAGCTGTGAGGAAGGGAGTGTAAGGAAATCAACGTCGTAAAGCGTTGTCAAGGAGACCAGCGTTCTTTTAGAACAACGACTTCATGGCTTGAAGACACCAAAACAGAAATGGCTAAGAAAGCCCGAATTGGCATCTATAAGGGAAGTAACTCTCTAAAAATGCTTATATAGTTATTTCCCTTACAAACCCGAGCAACGCCGGGCGATACTGCTAGTGATATATAAATCATATGGCATCTTTCCGCCATAACGAGAAAGGGAAAACTACAAAATTAGCTTGCCAAATTTGGGCATTAAAAGACAAGAACATTCCATATGATATAAGATGGAGAATAATTGAAAAGTCGAAACCATATATGAACGGAACCAGGAATTGTAAGCTTTGTTTAGCTGAAAATGCACAAATCTTATTAAGATCTCAAATTTCAGACTCAATTTTGAACTCACTATCCAAAATATTTAGTGGGTGTAGATATATGCACAGATACATATTAAAAAACTGAAAGATACCACCACCACCACCACCACCAAATTGACCGACTGTTATTTCATGGTTCAATTATATTTTTCTGTATTTTCTTAACATTTTCAAAATTTTTCGTTCATTTTATAATACGATTTTATAGGTTCACATCTTATAATTTAATATATTGTGTACACTTGCTAATAGCTGTGATATATTTCTCTTTCAGAAATGCTCTGTTTACCTTTGACTTGAACAGTTCTGTTGGTGATGTTGCATGGGCTCCTTATTCTTCGACTGTTTTTGCTGCAGTTACTGATACTGGCAAAGTAAGTTCAATAACTGTTCATCATCATGAACCAACAATCATTTGAAAAATCTTAAATCAAAGCTTATCATCATCCTCATCATCATCATCATCATCATCATCGTTTAACATCCGCTTTCCATGCTAGCATGGGTTGGACGATTTGACTGAGGTCTGGTGAACCAGATGGCTGCACCAGGCTCCAATCTGATCTGGCAGGGTTTCTACAGCTGGATGCCCTTTCTAATGCCAACCACTCCGAGAGTGTAGTGGGTGCTTTTATGTGCCACCGGCATGATGGTCAGTCAGGCGGTACGGGAAACGGCCACTCTCAAATGGTAGTTTTTATGTGCCACGAATTATAAAATCTAGATTGGAACATTTTATTTTTAGAACAATCTTTATAGCTTCCTTCTTGTTCTGTTTTACTCTCAGGGTCTTATTCTAAAAAATCTGAAACAATAAGTATCATCCTGTGACAAAAATATGCGGGAATTGAATATATAATTAATATAGTTATTAATTTCTACATGGACTGGGCTATGTGTTATGTTCTTGAGCAAGACACTTTATTTCACATTGCTCCTGTTCACTCAGCTGTAGAAATGAGTTGCGACGTCACAGGTACCAAGCTGTATCGGCCTTTGTCTTTCCTTTGGATAACATTGGTGGTGTGGAGAGGGGAGGCTGGTATGCATGGGCAACTGCTGGTCTTCCACAAACAACCTTGCCCAGACTTGTGCCTTGGCAGGGAACTTCCTAGGTGCAATCCCATGGTCATTCATGACTGAAGGGGGTCATTGCCCTTTTTATTTTAGCTGAATAAACTTTTGTACCTCCATTAGTTTCTTTTGTGCACTGTTTATAAAATGGGTATATGTAATACAGATATGCACAACTTAGAATAGCAGTGTTTTCGACCAAATCTACCACAATTTGATGGGCCAACTAGGGAGCTCCAACGTAGTTGTTTGCCCAATTAGAAATAGTTGCTAAATTTCCTTCAAATATCACCCTATTATTTTGAATGAGGAGCACATATGATAATGTAGGCTTCTAAGATAATTAATGTCTGAGAAATGGATGAGTTGGTTATGGCTAAGTCATAGGTCTACATGACCTGACCTGAGGTTAAACTACAATAGCCACAAATCTGAACACAAAGCAAATTAACATATTTGAGTTACTCTGTTCCTCAAAATGGGACAGCCTCAATAAATTGAGTCCTGATATTTAGGTGAGCAAATATAAATATTTTGTTGTACCTCAGAAGGGCCAATATGCCAATAATAAGCATACACATACACTGGTTCTATTTCACTTCTTTTATTATTATTAATCAACTAGTTAACCATGTAACCAATTAACTAATTGATTGTCTGAGTATTGTTCTGTCAATCAGCTAGGGATATCAGAGTTCTTTTGTTGACATTAATGATCTCAACAACTATGGAATAGAGAGGGCATGTCATTGGTGAGGTTGCAAATGGTGATGAAAGGACTTTGACAAACCTAACTGATTGATTTATTGACCAAAAGCTTAACCAAACAATCGATTAACTGGCTAAATGGTTAACTAGTTGACTAATAATAGTAATGAAAGAAGTAAAATAGAACCAGTGTGTATGGTTATGACAGATAACACACTGCATAATTTTGTTTTGGGATTTGGTTTGCAAGATTCTTTATATGAGTTCGTGTGTTGAAGCATATTCTGTTGTGTCTGGGGAGAGTCATTTTCTTTTTGTGCCTTATAATTTAACATACTCACGGGTAAAATTTCCACTTATTTCTTATTTTTATTTTCCTAAAATTTTCGCTGATTCTTGCAACCTTTTCAATAGTCTCTAAGTGGAAATTTTACCAGTAAGTATGTTAAATTATAAGGCACAAAAAGAAAATGACTCTCCCCAGACACAACAGAACACTGCATAATGACTCTCTCAGTACAACAAAATCTGTTTCAACACATGGGTTCACATCTAGAATCTTGCAAACCAAATACAAAAACAACAAAAATGAAATATTCTTTCTGTATAATTGTAGTGGAGATTCAATGTTTACAAATGCATGATTTCTTTTTTAATTGTAGGTTTTTGTTTATGACTTGAGTTTGAACAAATATGACCATTTGTGTAGTCAAGTCATAGTACAGAAAAAAAGGACTAAACTAACTCATATTGCTTTCAATAATGAGGACCCTGTAATCATTGTCGGTGATGACAGGTATGTTGATAAACAATATAATGATATCTATTCTCTCAATAGAAAATTTAAGATCTATTCCCATAAAGTAAATGATCTGCTTTGAGATATAGCAAAACACTTGCAAGCTTATAAGGCAGCATCTACAAGATTGATTAACCCACTAGAAGATATAACAGCAATTTTTTGCTTTAATCATATACTGTTGTCTTTAAAAAGGAAGGACACATTGCATAATTTAAGTCTGACAAAGAGGATTGCCATGCCACTGCTTTTGATCATAGGACTATTCAACAGAGCTGACCTGAATCTAAACAATAATATATTAGCTGTTGATTTTCACTCATTATTGTATCCATTTGTGAACTAATGATTGGAGTGTTTGGCTCATAATTGCTAAATTGTTGATTCAGTTCTTGAACCAAGTAGCATGTTGTGTCCTCAAACAACTTCAGTTCTTGTTGTTCTAATACACTCAGCTAAAAATGAGTACCAGTTGCACTTGGTAGACTTGCATTTCATTTAGAGGTAAATCTTGTATTCTCAACCTATCTTGAAAATCCAGATTGGTTTCGGTCTCATGTGTCTAATAAGCTCAAGGCAGACATTTATTTGATCGTTTTGCTTCTGCACAAACTGAGTAAGATGATATATATATTAATCATCAAGACTTCATAATAATGTTAGTTATTTAGAGTTTTGATACAAACTCAGTGAAAAAAATGCATATTATCAATTACCTCCTGAATTTTTTATACATCTTTGTATGGATTTTTGTTTTTCATATTAAAAAAAAAAAGATTCCTCTTATTTTTTATTCTTGTTAAAGTGAGTATTCTATTTTTAGGGGTGATGTGACCTGTCTAAAACTATCCCCAAACCTAAGAAAGCTACCAAAAGTGAGTATTAACTACTGTATATTATAAATGTATTTGGTTTATATATTTTCTTCCTACTTAATACCATCCTAAATATATTCCTCTGCTGGTATGAGTTGAATAGCTTTTCAAATGATCCTTTTTTTTTTGACAAAGACTGGGATGTCTTTCTGTTTTTGTATATATATATATATATATATATATATATATATATATATATATATATATATTAAAACATATTTGCTGTTATGTTTTAAAATGGTTTGTATCATCATATAAAACAATGTGTGTTATCAAGCCTCATGACTTCCAGCTTCTTGAACATTCATCAGTTGCATCTGTTCCTTTTTCTTTTCATGTTTTTTTGTCTATCTTTATGCTATTAATTTACTTACATTATTTACCTCCTGAGTTCAAATCCATTTAAGGTCAGTATGTGTTTCATCATTGGACAGTCAAGAAAATAAAATACCAATCAAATATTGTCACCAATTCTGTTACCTATATCTCTGCAACAAAATATATAGCCATGTAACCTATATCAAAAATTAATATTTATTCAATTATCTTTAATCCCCTAGCACTTAAACTAGTCAATGACATTTTCCAACACCATGAATTTCTGTCTCTGTCTGTCTGTCTCTCTCCCATGTCCCTCCCCACCATTGCCTGATTGACCACCAGTCAGCTTCTGCACAGCCATATCTACTGGAGAACTACTTTCGAATATCACTACTAATGCTCTTGCATTAGTGACAATCCACTGACATGTGAGTGACAGTGTTTTCATCAAAAGCAATGTCATTATTCAAAAGATCATCAAAGCTTTTAATCATGTCTGACATACAAATCTCCAATCAAAATTTCTTGCCCATGTGTTACATCCTTCTCTCATCTCTTAAATTGGTAGCTTCCTGAACTGGACTAGTGACTGGTTAGTATCTCAATTATAAATACAATGCAATGATGGTTACTGGATTACACCTCATTAACAGTCTTTAATCCGACATATTATTGACTCACCTAGTTCTGATTCTAACATGATGTTGACAATGATGACAGTTATGGTGGTGGTGGTGATGGTGATAACAGTAGTGGTGATTACAACGATGGTGATGATGTCAGATTTTTTAAAAAATTGCATTTTAAAGCAACAACAAAGAAAAGGAAAAAACAAAACAAAGCAGAAACAAACCACTATTCCCCTCATCAACATTGTCCTTATAATCATCACTATCATCATCCTTATGTACTACTACTATTACTACTACTACTACTACTACTACTACTACTACATAAGTTAAATTTATTGCTGGATTATTATGTATTTTTCCATCTGCAAGGGTTTTAAAGGAAGAAATATAACTAAAACTCAATCCATTTCAGATATTTCATGGTCGCTGGTTCAATGTCACTAAACATTAAGAACAATGGATAAATGGCAGAATAAGTAGAGCAGCGAATACCCTGTGGTAGTCAGTTACAACTAGTAAACCCTTTTGTTTTGATGGAAGAAAGTGTTAATTTAACCCTTATATTACCATATTTCTGTTGTAATACATTGCCTTTGTTTCAAATAATTTTGAAGATCATGAAAAATTTAGTAAAATAAGTCATTATTAAAATGGTGTTTTGAACATACATTACCATTAAATTTTGATAGAAGAAAGTTTAATTCAGATACTTTAATCCTTTCATTACCCTACTCCTGTGGAAATATATTGCATTTGTTTTAATTAATTTTGAAAATGATGAAGAGCATAGTGAAATAATTTTGTCATTATTAAGCTGGTGCTTAATAATGATATAAATTATGAACATAATGAACACTATAAATAATGAACATAGATTAACATAAAATTTTGACTGAAAAAGTTTTAATTTGGATACATTAACCTTCTATTACCAAATTTCTGTTGAATTACAATACCAGTGTTTCAGTTTTGTTGGAAAATTTTGAAGAATTTATTAAAATAACCTTCATTATTAAAATGGTGTTTGGAACATAAATGAACATAAAAGTTTGGAGAAAGGTTTTAATAGATCATTTTAAAGCAAGAAGTTTCTATTGTATAAATAGGGGTGGTTTTAGGTGGTTTGGCATAAACAAGGTTTAGTTCTAAATTCAAATCTTGTCAAGGTTGAATTCGTGTTTCATCTTTCTGGGGTCAATAAAATAATGTATAAGGCAAATACTGGGGATGATATAAGTGACCATATCATCATTCTCTTATGGACTCTCAAGCCAACATAAAAAAAAAAAATCAGTTTAAAACTTTGAAAACTTTATGTCTCTTCAAAGTGACTGTCATCTTTTACAGATCAGCAATACACTCTTTGGTGCCAAGGACAAGCAGGTAGACCAAATTCACCCTGTAGACTAGTCTTTTAATTTTGCATGAACAGTTCTTTAGTATGATAGATATATCATAGTAAAATTATAAGTTTTTGGACTATTAATCTCATCTTTCTTCAGAGATGAAAGATTGTTTTTCACTACATTGGAAGTTACTTATTGTGATCAATTTGAGACAGCCATTTGGATAACAACAGACTTACTAACATTAAACGGAAAATACAATATTTTGAGCAAGTTTGCAACCTACACATTTTGATTGCATTAACTGTATGAAGGCATTATTCAGGATTATAATTAATGATTTTCATTGTATTTATATCTACATTTCTGACTATGGTTCAGATGTAAAGAGTGAGAAAAGTTATTTCATCTCTGAAGATGAGGTTAATAGTCTCATTAAAAACAATTCCTCTCAGACATTTAACATACTGTAGTATTTTCTATTTGGGATACAACAGTTTATTTCAGTAGTTATACGAACTTCTGTTTTAGGATGATAGATATCCATTTTCTTTCTTGATATTCTTCCTTTCTTTCATTCCTTATTTTTACTGTTATTTTTGTTGTTCCATTGTGACTCTTTCTCTCTCTCTCTCTCTCCTCATCTTCACTGTTACAATCATTGTCATCATCATCATAACTGTTGTCTGTGTTTTCCTATGCTCCTTCTTTCTCCTCTACATCTTGTTCTTTCTTCATTTTTTTTTGCCTCATCCCTTCTTCTTTCTCCCACTACATTCATCTCTTTCTCACCTTCCCACATGTTTCCTCTTCCTCACACTTTTCCTTCCATCCCCTCTTATACTGTTTACTCATCATCTTCCTTTCTTCTTTCTTCACACATGTTTTACTCTTCTTTCCTTATTCACATTTCACTTCCTCTTCCATTTTCATTCTTGTTCATTGTCTTTCCTACTTGTCTCTACTTTCCTCTTTTCTTTATACTTATTTTATTTTTTCCTTCCCTCTCTCTCATTCTTCTTTTTTTCTTTTTCCTTGCCTCCCTTTCCTTCTTTTCATGTATTTGCCTTATTTCTTGTTTCATTTCTTCATCTCCTTCTCCTCCTCTCCCTCACTTGTGTTAACTTTACCTTCTCCTTCCCCTCTGTCTCTCACATACATACATGTTCCTGCTTTTCTCTTTCCATCTACACCTTCTTCCCCCAACTCTTCTTCTTTCATCTAAACATTATCCTCCTCAGTATCAACATCATAATTTCCTTTCTTACACCATCTTTTGGTGATGACATGTCGGTGTACAGTCACTTTCAATATATTACTTTCAATAGTTTTTATGCATTCCAGTAATTAAAGCACATCTTTATATTCTCATTTTATATCTACTTATGCATTATTTCACTTTTTTCCTCTTCTATCCAAAGTTGAAATGTTTTGTTTCATTTCAGGAAGTCCAGGGATATAACTTTCTTAACCTTTATATATATATACATATATATATATATATATATATATATATATATATATATATATATATATATATATATATAATATATATATATATATATATATATATATATATATATATATGGGCATATACATATGAGTATGTATATATATATATAATGAACACAATGAACACTATAAATATATATATATATTTCGTTTTTGGATTTGGTTTGCAAGTTTCTTTATATGAGTTCGTGTGTTGAAGCATATTCTGTTGTGTCTGGGGAGAGTCATTTTCTTTTTGTGCCTTATAATTTAACACACTCACCGGTAAAATTTCCACAATTTCTTATTTTTATTTTCCTAAAATTTTCATTGCATCTTGCAACCTTTTCAGTAGTCTTGACTCTTGCAAAGGCTGCAAGACGCAACGAAAATTTTAGGAAAATAAAAATAAGAAATTGTGGAAATTTTACTGGTGAGTGTTTTAAATTATAAGGCACAAAAAGAAAATGACTCTCCCCAGACACAACAGTATATATATGTGTGTGTGTGTGTGTGTGTGTATACACGCACACACACACACACACAGAACCATGCTAATAGCTTAGGAGTGAAATTTAGGATTTCTCATTAGACATTAATTAGCTGTGTTCTGTTCACTGACAAAACCAGAATGACCCTTGACAGACCTGACTTTTGGGCACATGGTTGGGTCTATTTTGGAGATGAGTGTCACTAACAATTACAATGACAACAACAGGGTGGAGGAGTCCTGTTGTGGGCTGGTAGCATTGGGGACAGACTTGTTGACCCAGTCAGAGTGCCTGAAGGGGTTAAAGTGACCACAGCCACCTACTGCAATCTCCTGAAAGAGGTCTTGAATCCTTGGCTTGATGACATACTGCTATTACTTCTAAGGAATCTCGTATTCATGCATGAAAACGCTTGCTCCCACCCTGCTAGGACTACCCAAACATTACTAGGGTCTTACAGCATAGAAGGTGAAAGGTTGGTGGTGTGGCCACCAGTACCTCTGGATCTCAGCCCAATTGAAAATCTTTGGTCCATCATTAAACAAGATGTTTATGCCAATGGATGCCAATTTATGTTGAAAGATATCTTATGGGCAACCATCAAAGCTGCAGCAGAGGTAGTCTAACCTGCTTCTATTAAGAAATTGACAGATTCCATGACTAATAGGGTTTTCGAAGTTAAGCATCGAAATGGTGCTCATGTGGCCAAATAATTCATTATGTCAATAAATGTTATAATATTATTATGATTTTCTGTTAAATATATACTCAAAGTATGCTTAATATGTATCATTACTCTTCATTTTCTGAACAAGAAATGCCTAGATGGGCTATTTTCATTCAAAAGCTATCAGTGTGGTTCACCCAGAAACTGAAAAATCTGAAATAAAAAAGAAAGAATGTTACACAGAATAATGAAAACATAACAACAGTGTTGCCATAGTGTACAAACCAGCTGGGAAGAGTTTTATGAAAATCAATTCACAGAAAACCAAGATATCCTAAATTTCTCTCTTAAGCTATTAGCATGGTTTTAGGTGTGTATGTATGTATGCATGTGTGTGTGTGTGTGTGTGTATATATATATATATATATATATATATATATATATATCATCATCATCATCATCATCATTTAACATCTGTTTTCCATGCTGGCATGAGTTGGATGCTTTAACTGAAAATTGGTAAGCTGGGGAGCTGCACCAGGTTCCAATTTGATTTGGCATCGTTTCTACAGCTGGATAGCCTTCCTAATGCCAACCACTCTAAGAGTGTAGTGGGTGCCTTTTTACGTGCCATTGGCACAGGTGCCAGTTACAAAACACAAGAATTGGCCATGAATATGATCTCACTTGGTTTGACAGGTGTTCTCAAGCACAGTATATCATTCCCTCTGTGTGGCACACACCACCCACTATCATTTTGGGCTTCATCTCACTACACACCTTTATAATTTATTGAAATCTCAATTAGAATATCATTAAATCATTCAATTGTTATTGATGTAGGTTTTTGAGCCTAGATTTTTCTATACTGATCTATGATGAAGAAGAAAAAATAGACAAGGAAAAAGAAAAAAAAAGCCATATGCATCCCATGAATTTCTTTTAAACTGTAAATCATTTTGTCTCTATAAGAAATGTTTATCTTTGTCAAATGTTTAATTATGTGTAATTTATTTGCCTTGAGATATGCCATGCTGACAATTTCAAATAAGGATGAAATAATGCTATATATGACCACCTATGATTGGAAATTTTAAGAGCTTGATCAAGTGTAAGAAAAAGGAAATATTAAATGTTAATATTCTGTGCCCCTTCTTCCTTGCTCTTTGATTTAAAATCCAAACTTCTAATCTTGCCTGATTTGATGTAGGTTTTGTAATTACTTTTGCAATTGTCTTCCTTACAACAGCTGGCCACAAGAGCACACCACAAGCATGAATTTGTCAGTATAATTTCAGTCTTTTTTTTTAAAAAAAAGAACTAATAATAATAAGCTCATTGGATACACTACAATACATTGTGTGCATTACAAGCCAAGATTTTTTTTTGTTTAATGCTTAAGAATACTCCCACTACTAAGTGGGGAATATTTGAGATGGGAAGGTAGAGGGTTGTGGCCTGGTGTTAAAAGGCTAAAGTGTGATAGAGGGACAAGTACAGGTGTCTTGCTGTAGAGGAGATACATATCTGAAGGGGATAAAAAGACGGAAGTGTAGGAGTGCTAGAGCAAACTCCCAAGATACAACAGGATGAGCATAAGAGAGGATACAGGCAGTGAGTCATGGTAGGGGATGAAAGAGTGGACAGTTTTACAAGATATGAGAATGGAGTAACAGATGATTAAAGATGAAGATGGAGATGAATATAGTGAGTGATGAACAAGGGTGGGGGTGCAATTGATGGGAAATACTAATATAGAGTTGGGATGGGGGTTAATCAAGAGATATAGGAACGGATCAGGAAAGAGTATAGGCCAGAAAGTAGTGGGACAATGTGCAAGGTGTAGAAGCAGTAGAGAAGGGGAAATAAAGAAGTATGTAAGGGGCTATAGTAAGTGGGGAATGGTGGTAGATGTAAAAGGGCATTGAGAATGATAGAAGTTAAGAGAGGTATTTAGAATGGAATATAACAGAGGGGAGAGACAACAGTGACTGAAGGCATGGAAAGTGGGTGACTGGTGGAAATAGTGTGGGCAGGGACGATAACAAGGAATGGAACTGGTTCCCAGGGAAGGGGATGGAGGGAGGTAACCAGAATGAAATAGATGTTATATGTGCCAATTCTGCTCCCAGGTGAGTATAGCAGTCAAGTCGTACAATAGATTAGGGAGTGATAGGTGTTAGGGGATGAGAATTGGTGGAGAAAGATGTTTGACAGGAGAGAGAGAGAGAGGAATTTGGGAACAGCTCTACATACAAGCATACCAAGTGGTCATTTTTGCTGTGATGGATGGGTCTTCTCGAGCACAGCAAATTGCAATTTATCTCAGTCCTCTGGCAATCTCTTCTGTAAGCACAGCATCTTGAGATCACCTTCCAATAGTAGTGGTCTGCATCAGCAAGACTTGGAATTATAAATTCATTTACAAAATACTCATAATGTAAAAATGTAAACATTGAATGTTCAATTTTGAAAGCTACAGAGATTCTACAACAATACAATATAAAAATTATAAGATTAATTGTTTTGTTTTGAATGGTGGATTGGTTATTCTATATTTTGTTTATTCAATTTAAAGCAACCAGACAAGGAGGATAAAGAACAAGGGGGCAGCAAACCTGCTCCTTACACTAAAATGCAGAAGAATGCAGTGAGTCATTTGAATGCTGTAGTTTTGTGACTTCATTTTCTTTGCATATCTTTAGATGTTGTGTTGCCACAGAAAAGTGATTTAAAACATACATGCATACACACACATATATATACATATGTATGTATGCATGCATGTATATATATATATATTTGCACACACACACACATATATGTATGTATGAATGTATTCAGTTGCACCATGTTAGTGTTTTTCAACAGTGATTTGTAGGGGTAATGCGATATTGACATAATTAACCTACAATATCAATCTGTTCAGTTGAAACAATGGTTCACAACCCTTGTAACTTAACACCTTCTTTCATTGAATAGTATTTTACAAATGCACCCCCACCATGCATTGAGGTGGATGGGAAGAAAAACAGCAGCAGATTATTTTAATCAAATACAGGCTTATTTTTATGCAGTGATTTATTATCCTCTTATATTATCCTGGCTAATATGTGCCTACTATTGGAAATTTGCTTGGATTAGTGTTCCCTATAATAAATTTATAAAAGTTACTTCAGAAGGTTGGTGCATCATGAATCATATTTTCTGCTCATTGATTGCATAATGTCTCAGCTGTATTTTAATTTCAAGAAAAATCTTTTTGAAACAGTTTAAAATATAAGTATTGTAGCTAGTTTAAATATTTTATTTCAAAGAAAAATCAGGATGTTTTGTATACCCAGTGCACTTCAAAGTGCCTCTATGACATTTGCTGCTTCCATGTGAGCAGTTAAAAGCCATTGAGTTGGAATAAGCCAATGGGAGAATCTCTACATAGCTGTATGACCGGCTAGAAACAGCAGTCGTATCTCTCAAATCCCATCTTACTATCTAATATAATGAAAGGACACAATATATTATACAATCTAACATACTCCAAAAAAGACAGGAGGATAGTCATGGTTGGAATGTCTTTGATCACAAGTCTACTTAATCAGGATTGACTTGGAGTAAACAATAAAATACAAAGTTGTTAAGGAATTTAGAAATCAAGAACCCCTTTTGTTACCATATTTCCGTTGGAATGCTCTACCTCAGTTTAAATTTATTTTGAAAATAAAGAAAAATCTAGGTGCAGGCATGGCAGTGTGAAAAGAAGCTTGTTTCCTGGCCACATGGTTCCAGGTTCAGCCCCACTTGGGCAAGTGACTTCTATTATAGCCCCAGGCCAACAAAAGCTTTGTGAGTGGATTTGGCAGACGGAAACTGAAAGAAGTCATTATATCATCATCATCATTCAACGTCCACTTTCCATGCTAGCATGGGTTGGACGATTTGACTGATGTCTGGCGAACCAGATGGCTGCACCAGACTCCAATCTGATCTGGCAGAGTTTCTACAGCTGGATGCCCTTCCTAGCACCAACCACTCCGAGAGTGTAGTGGGTGCTTTTACGTGCCACCAGCACGAGGACCAGTCGGGTGGTACTGGCAACGGCCATGTTCAAATGGTGCTTTTTATGTGCCACCTGCACAGGAATCAGTTCAATGGCACTGGCAATGTCCTCGCTCGAATTTTTTTTTTTCACGTGTCACCATCACTTGTGCTGGTAAGGCAATGCAGGTAACAATCACACTCGAATGGTGTTTTTAACGTGCCATTGGCAGGGAGGCCAGCTTGCCTCTCTGGCAACGATCTCACTCGTATGGTACTCTCACCACCTGTAGTACACTGCAAAAGTTATACCCTCCTCTAGGTTATAACTGAATTCTGTTATGGAGTTCAATATGCTGTTTGGCAAAAACAAACTTACTGCATTTTCAGACTTCTTTGTGTATAGTTGTAGTTGTTGCTGTGCTAGTTGCTTCTGCAACTTCTGTTGCTGTTGTTGTTGCTTTTGCAACTGTATTATAGAAGCTAATAGGTCTTCCATCATTTAACAAGTTGTATCCTGAACAAATTGTTAAATAACCTACCTGAGCTTTGAAACTCTTGTTGCTAGATATTGCATCCTCTGTCTCCAATGTCATGGTACTGCCATGGTATTGTGACGGATGGTTTAGATGTACTGTACCAGTGTAGTAACTGTAAGCAAGATAACAATGCAGTTGTAATAACAACATAAAATTCCAACAATCTCTTCATGAATCAACAATCAGTATTCCAAATTAACTAACTAACCGACACAATTTAACTTCACTGTGAATTCAACTCGAACTAATACACAAGACTTCACTCCAACTGCTACAATTTATAATCACTTGGTCCAGTCTATTTCTTGCAAGGGGGCATCATGACTCTCATCACAATAATCTCTAAAGCTGAGATCAATAACTCAGAAAAAAAATATTAACATATTAGAAATTAATATTTTGTAATATTTGATGAATAAATGGCATCAACACATAAATATCAATTCATTTATAATATAACCACTTCAGTAAATTAGAAATATATTTTCAATTTATCAAGTCTGAAGACAACAGATTGAAAGCTGGTCAAGATGCTTTTCAGTATTTTAGCTTTTAACTTTTACATTCTGAGTTCAAATCCTGATAGAGATGACCTTGCATTTTGTTCCTCTGTGAGTCAAGAAAGTACTGTATATCTGAAGCAGAGTTGATTCAACTAACTAGAGGCCCTATCCTACAAATTTATTGCCTTATACCAATGTGAAAAGTTAATATTTGTTATAGTTCTGCTCAATCAAAGTTCACTTGTGACTAATTCCAGTGGAATGGTTGAGGCTGTGGACTGACAGAACAGGTAGAGTAACTAACAAAATGTCTATCTTTTAATCTTTTACTGATTTCAATCATTGGACTGCAGCCATGCTGGGGCTCTACTGTCTGGGATGAGTGCTTTTCTTATTGACACCGAAAGGATGATAAGTAAAGCTGAATTTGGCAGGATTTGAACTCAGTGTGCACGGAGTTGAAAGACATACCACAAGGCATTCTATCCAATACTTTATTGACTCTACTAATTTGCCACCCTTACATTAAATTACTTTGCAATATTTAGTTACATCCCTTTAGGTTGTTAGTTAAAATCCTACTGTGGTCAACTTTGCCTTTTTCTTCCTGGGGTTGATAAAATAAGTACCAATAACACACTGGATGTGTTAATTTAATCGACTGTCTCTTCATGTAAAATATTTTGCCATGTACTAATCAATATTTAGAAATTAATATGTTTTAAGTCCATTTCAAAATTGATTTGTTGCTTTTGAACTTGACAATATCTCCTGTTCATCAATTTCAGTTTCTCAGTTTTAAATAACATTAAGATGAAGACACATTTTAATAAGTTCTTCATAAAATTTAATCAGAGGGTAGCCAGAAATTTCTGTGTTGTCGTTTAGACCAGGGTCAGCTATGATTGAACAGCATCAGTAGTTGGTTGAACAACTATGTATGATTCATACTCTACTATTGAGGAGTCATTCTACATACACAGACATGAAGTGGTTTGTTGTATGAACAAATTAATTTACTGTATTTGATGACATATTAGACACATCCCAGTTTCAGCAGTTCATATTCAAGAAAAGAATTTTTTAGCGTATTAAAGTATGCAATATTTAAAGCATTCTAATAGTACAAAATATTAATAATGGTAATAATAATAATAATAATAATAATAATAATAATAATAATGATAATAATAATGTTTAAGTAAATGTTGATATGGAGTCAGGCTAGATAGAAAAAAATCATGTGGATTAAAATTAACCTGTAGTAGTGAGTGTTAGGGATAAAATTAACATACAAGAAACTCAACTATGCATATGAAACCTAGGGTGATTTTTTGAGGCACTTTGGGGGAAGAAATCATGTGTTATATGCTATCAAATACAGTATATGATTTGAGTGAATCATTATTAAAAGAATGTTGAAAAACACTGCTTTATTTAGAGTTTACGTCTTCATGTGCAGCATGTTTAGAAATGCACTGATATATATTTTATTTTGTTTTATTTACTGAAAAGAAAAGAAATATGCCTTATTTATTTTATGCATTTAAATAAATGTATATTTTAAATTAAAATTTGCTTCTACATTTTTAGCATGTATTTTGCATGGCTTCAGTATTTATGAAACTTCATTGTATATTTATTCATTTATTTCCAATATCTTACATCTTTGTTTTTTGATAACTTACCAAGAGAAAGAGGACCAGCATTCATTACCTTTTGTAGGCCTTACATGACTGGTGAGGTCAATGTGGTTGATTTTCTGTTTGATCATCAGGAGATCAATATTTGCAGGAAAAACTAAAATATGGAGGAAAGCAATGACCTTCTGGTCCCAGATGTTAGCATCACAATGAGTTGCACTATAGACACTCAAAGAGTAGGTAATGGTTTTAAACTGAATGGTCTGTTACACCTATCAACCAAATATGGCTGAGTGGATAAGGTGCTCAGCTACAAGCTCATATGTGTGGGTTTCAAATCTGTTACAGGCATTTTGTATGTCCCACAGTTCAAATTCTTGCTTTACAGAAACATAGATGTACTATTGTAAATGAGGCGGTGAGCTGGCAGAAACGTTAGCATGCTGGGCAAAATGCTTAGCGGTATTTCGTCTGCCACTATGTTCCAAGTTCAAATTTCATCAAGATCGACTTTGCCTTTCATCCTTTTGGGGTCGATCAAATAATTACCAGTTACGAACTGGAGTCGATGTAATCGACTTAATCCCTTTGTCTGTCCCCTCTATGTTTAGCCCCTTGT
Organism: Octopus sinensis; assembly: GCF_006345805.1. Classification (NCBI taxonomy): domain Eukaryota; kingdom Metazoa; phylum Mollusca; class Cephalopoda; order Octopoda; family Octopodidae; genus Octopus; species Octopus sinensis. Next base: position 60,673,120 of record NC_042998.1, on the reverse strand, counting down.
GGGCAATAAAGAAATAAGAAACATGGATGTACAATTGAACACCAAAGAATTGCAATATTTGTCTTGAGAAAGCTTCTTGTATAGATGTATAGTACTGAAAAGTACAGAAGTGTATCAGAGCAGACAAAAAGCATCCAGCGGTGGTGGTGGAGTTGCTAAATCAGGATTTCTGTATCTTTGTGCATCATCAGTAGCAAGTATCTACTAAATATTAATCAATATTCTATTAACTATTTCATAACCACCATACTACTGTTGTTAATAAGAAGGTATTGAAAATGAAATTCATTTCTAATGTAATTGGTAACACATCAGTTCTGCAGAACTGCATATGAGAAAAAATATAATCTGTATGACATGTTTGTTTTACTTTGAATTTCTACTGTTTATTTTTCTTGAGGTATATAAAATATCCTTTAGAGGTTTTTTTCTATACATGTATTATACAATATATGTATGTGTGTGTTTGTATATATATTTTACATTCATTTATATGTAGTAATATATACATATATATGTGCATATACATATATAAAAATGTGTGTACATTGGTACATTCACGCATACACATATTTATTCACAAACACACATTTATATATATGTATATGCAGTTATATATATATATATGTACACACACATTTATGCATACATATGTATATACACAGATATACATAACTATATATATATATTTATTCATTGATGTATATACATTCATACACATAAATTTATACATACATACATGTACATGTCACATGTATACAATCCTCACAGTCACATTTATATATTATTTTTCATAGTCAACTCACAATTAAATAAATGCAACAAATAAATATTTATACTTTATTTACTACAGGAAAAAAAAGGTCAGCCAGCATTAGATAAAAATACAAGAAGGCAGCAAGAGATAACCAAACTGGAGAAGGTTTTGAATTCTGTCAGAGAATCCGCCTAGTTCCTTAATAACAAATACAGTGAATGCTGATGAAGAGAGGCATTATTTCTGCAAACTGAGTTCAGTTCATACCCTGGTTAGAGCAATTTCCATTCTATGTTGTCAGTGTCATTGAAGAACACATGACCATCACATAATCATGTTTGTTTCTTTTCCTTAAAATATATGAAGTCTTATGTTTATTCAGTATTGTTTTCTTGAGTATCAGATGAACAATGTTGTAAAATTTATTCTGGTTTTTACATTCTGAAATTAACTCTCATCAAGGCCAACTTTGCTTTCCAACCTTCTAGAGTTAATAAAATATAGTACTTGTCAAGAATCGGGGTCAATGGCATCAATTTACACCTTCCCATTGAATTTCAGGCTTTGAAACAATTACGTTGCAAATAAAATTTATCAATGTCAGGCATATCATATTGATTACACAACTGTACTAAACTCATAATATAATAATACACATATGAAGGTGGCAAGCTGGCAGAATCATAAGTTTCCCAGCCAAAATGTTTCAAGGCATTTCATCTGTATTTATGTTCTGAGTCCAAATTCTGCCGAAGTTGACTTTGTCTTTCATCTTTTTGGGGTCAATGAAATGAGTACCCATTGAACACTAGTCAATGTAATCAACTAAGTCACATCCCCCAAAATTTCAGGCCTTGTGCCTATTGTAGAAATAAACATTATTATTAGAATAGTGATTGGTAGAATTGCTAATATATTGGACTGAATGCCTTGCAGCATTCACTCCATTTCTTTATGTTCTGAGTTAAAATCCTACCATGGTCAACTTTGTCTTTCATTCTTTTGGTGTTGATAAGATATAATACTAGTCAAGTACTGGAATTGATGTAACAAACTAATTCTTCCCTTAGAATTCCTTGCCTTGTACCTAAATAAGGAAACCAACCATTATAATTATTATTATTATTATTATTATTATGCTAATTTGTGTCTGGCTGTTTTGTTGGTGTGTTACACTTCCGCCTAAGTAGGTAATAACTTGAATGAAGAAATATATAGAGAAGGGGAAGGAGAGAAAACAATGAGAGGGAAAGAGAGAAAGAAAGAGGAAGGAGGTCTATATTATTTTGCATTTGTCAGGTTCAAATCATAGGCACAGTTGAAATGTTTAACATAATGTAACAATATTATGAAGATCTAAAAATCATGCATTAAGAGATCTATCGACAGTTATATTAAACTGAAATAAATAAATAGTAAGCAAATAGCTGTGAATGTTACACTATTATCTTTTGTGCATTCCAGACCAAAAGCTGTGGCCATACTGGGGCACTATCATTATTCTTTTTATTATTAGGTTTAGACACTTATCTGCATTGTGAGAGTAGACAGATACATACATTGCAAAATGAAAAGTAAATATAATTAGCTAGCAAGATAGGTAGGTACATAGGTGAGTCTATTGATATATCAATATATATATGCAGACAGAGAGATATATTAATAGATATATGGATAGGTAGCTAAACTGAAATGAAATGAAACTAATATCAATTGGTAAATAACTTGAACTGAGGCTTGGTCATAGTTGGACAGTGAAAAGTATATTTTTTTTTTAATAAATATGAATAAGTTTTGCCATTTTAATTCATCATTTATTTCTTTAACCCTTTAGCATTTAATCCAGCCAGACTATTCCTCCTGTTCAGTGTTAAAATTGTTCATATCCAGCCTTTCACACCTACCCAACAATGTTATTCTAAAAACATATAAACCCACAGTTGAAATTATGAAGCTAGAAGATAATGTATGATTGATTCAAAACAAAGGAAATAAATAGAGAATACATTTGACAAAGAAATCTGAATGCTAAAGGGTTAAGTTAGAAGCACCTCATAAAAGAAGGTAAATAAGCAATATCTTCTAAATTCATTCAATTACATTTAAAAGTACAGTTTTTGATTAAAAGGCAGGATTTCAACTTTTTTCTTTTGAAATTTTTCACTTGTGTTTAATATATTAACATAAAGTCTTCTAATATGCTGAATTTCCACAGGTCCTGCTAGTTATTGTTTAAGGCAGTAAAGGAGGCAAGTTGACAGAATAGTTATCATGCCATGTGAAATGCTTAGCAGTCTTCGTGCTCTGAGTTCAAATTCCACTGGGGTCGACTTTACCCTTCATCCCTTCGGGATCAATGAAATAAGTACCAGCTGAGCACTGGGGTTGGTGTAAACGACTATCCCCACCCCCAAATTTTAGGCCTTGTGCCTATAGTAGAAAGGGTTATTATGATTATTTATCCTTGTAATGTCCTCCTTATCTGATGCCTCTGTGGTAAATAAAAGGAATTGTTATCATCATAATCTATGCACTACAAGGAGAATGAATAGAGTCAGCTGCTTAGAGCAACAGCTGGTGAGAGAACAGGTGATTATATCAATCCTGGTACTTATTTTATTACCTTTAGACGGAAGAAAGCAAACTCGTCTTTGACATAAACATAACTTAAGATCATACTATCTTTCTGTTTCCTAATATTTTTTTCTACTCTAAGCACAAGGCATGAAATTTTGGGGGAAGGGGCAGTTGATTAGATTGACCCCAGTACGCAACTGGTACTTAATTTATTGACACCAAAAGGATGAAAGGCAAAGTCGACCTGATATTGATACTATGTTTGTTCGATAAAATTCCATAGTTTGCTTATGTAATTCTCTTGTTATTACAAATAAAAAAAACTATGGTGTAATTAATATATGGAATTTTGGTTATATTAGATTTGTAACTATGACTTTCATATTTCATGTGATCTTCCTTCCATAAATTAATGATCTTCTCATTATCACTTCTTAGTACACATTCTCTTTATACACAAGAGATCATCCTTTATTCCTACTTAACCTTCTGTACAGAAATAATCTTCACAGCTCACTTCAGACTTGCAGTGTTTTCAAAAAACATCCACCAATAAGGATATGGCAACCTACTGCCTTTCAACTACACCAAGGACAGCCACTACACTTATCAAAGAAATAATCACACAACACATGCACTGCTCATGAGCAATAGATAGCTACTACTTTTGGTAATTTGAAAAGCCACTACAAGGTCAGTCAACCTGCTAAAATAGTAGTTAAATCTTTCTGAAATCACACATATTCATCTTCAAGAAGGAAAAATCGCATTAAACCACATAGTTCTAGTGACCCCTAAAATAACAGGATAGTGATGGCTGGAATACTTTTTGTTATAGTTCTGCTTAATCAGAGTTCATTTGTGACTAAACAACAGCAGCAGCAGCCACTGCCACCACCACCACCATCTATGGTAAACACACAGGTATAATATTGCCAATATTGCATTCTAAACACAAGGCTTCCTCTTCAGAAAATAAAATACTTCAATCTTGACCAGTTGTTGTATCGTTATAAAGCTCATGTGTGATCTAAATTAGAGCATTACTTACACATATGGAGCAGTACTGCTATATAAATACAAACTTATACTGCAAAGAAAAACAAATGGTTATCTGGTGGTGTGCAAATATTCGTTCATCTACACCTTACAAGCACTCACCCACACATCCTGTTTTCTTTCTCTCTCAGTCACTTCTGCTGATACTAAAATGACTTTTATTCTCTTGAATAGCTTAGCTGCAAACAACTTCTATCTAAATCTACAGAGGGGTATCCAGAAGTCATAACTTGGATCCAGCCCAGCCCCCTTAGAGTGTAAGGAGATAAGGTCCAAAACACTTGCATAAGGAGGAAGGGCTTCTTCTTCGAAGATCTTCTACTGCTCAGCTTTCCTTAGAATTCCTTACTACAGCATTCTACCTTCATCTAACCCTATTCAATGCAGCTATCTCTCCTCTACTTAGAATCACCACTGTATCACTTCACCAACTCTCCAAACTAAACATGCTTCTCAATTCTTCTTCCCAGATCTGCAGCTTACTGGTTTGTACTGGAGGAAGGGCATGTGTTCATAGTCTTTGCAAGCCTTCAGCTAGTTACTTTGTTCTAAGAAAATAAGAAAATATTGGGTTTCTTAACAAATTGAAATAACTTTAAACTTACCAGATTTATTTACTTTGTTTTGAAGGTGGGATTAATTTGTTTGATTGGGAAAATGATCTTGCAAATTGGTAAAATAAGATTAAGAGTCTGTGGAAGAGAAGCAATGGCCAAAACCTCTCCCAAACTGGCAAGATAGATGCGGTTAATATTTATCTTTGTATGTTACTATTGATCCCAGGTCTACTCTAATCTGGAGTGGTATCTGTCAGGGTTCCAGCTATGGGTTAATTAGCATGGCATGGAATTGCATCTGGAAGGTCACTTACAGACGCTCTAATAGGCCCTGGGTAGATCAGGTCCTTCAGCACTTTTGCTGCTAATCTAAGAGAAGGTAACTCTAGACAGATCCTGCGTCCTGATATACACTTAGCTTTTAGCACTTGTTGCACCAGGCCAATACAAGTTTGACGGATGAGAGAGCAGGACTATTTTGCATAAACTATGCTCACTATAAGTATAAACCTCTGTTGCTTTGTTGGGTAATTTATTGAGTATTTAAAAAAAGCTAAGAGTGAAAATCCAGAGGGAGGGACCTTAAGTTATATGTACAGTTATACTTAACCAATATCTAGCATCCCTTGTGGTTTCATGGATACTGCAAATGTATTGTGCTTCCTTCAGGGTGAATCAATGAGTGGTAAGGTGAGTCTTGCTTCTGAAAATGACCTAGGCACAGCAGAGATGGTTAAGTCAATGTCTTTGCAATATAGCCAACCACTAGACATCAGCACCCATAGGGAAAGCGTAGATGGAGAGGTAATACCAGAGCATTGCATTGCAGTTGTAATGAAGAGTTGAAGAGATAAGATATATAGAGAGTGACAAGAGGAGAGATAGCCAAGCCTGGGTGAAGAGGATATGCAACTAGTCAGTTCAGAAAAGTAGAGGCCATTGTGGTAGCAAAAGAAGAAACTATGTGCTATTGAGCCAGTGGTCATAGCTTGTATCACCAACATGTAGTTTAGTGATACATTTTGAAGCTCTTTCAACATTATGATCATCATTTAACGTCTCACTTTTCCATAATTGCATGTGTCAGACAAAATTTGTTGAGGCAGATTTTCTATGGTTGGATACTCTTCCTACAGCCAAACGTCAACTGTTTCCAAGCAAGGCAATAATTCCTATGATGAGAATATTTTTCACAGAAGACTGTAAATGAACTACAATGCTTCTATGAGAGCAATGCTCATTTTCAACCATCACATAATTTCAAGACAAAGGAGCATGCTCACACACATATACACACATGATAGACTTCTTTCAAATCCAGTCACAAAGCCTTGGTTGATACAGGGCTACAGTAGGAAACACTTTCCCAAGGTGCCATGCAGTGGGACTGAACCTAAGATCACATGATTGGTAAGCAAGCTTTTCAATCATACTGCCATGCCATAATATAGAATATACATACATAAAATAATACATGAGGTGTTATATGTTTATTCAATGAAAAATACAAAAGAAAATACCAACACAAATGTGACAAAACAGTCATCATTTTTATATTTGCAGTTTAGGATTAATACTTTCTTCAATAATTCGATGGTCATACTTGAAAACAAGTGTAAGATTTGGCAACATTAATATCATAAAAGAAGAGAAATTTAGACAAATTAGAAATGTACTTCATAACCAAATGTTCTATATTACACATCTAAATATGTCACAAACTATAGAATAAGGGGTTTAACCCTTTAGTGTTTGCATTATTCTGCCAAAATTAATGGTTTTACATCCTCATTGTATTGAACTAATCATGCATTATCTTGTAGTTATGGGATTTTGATGAGGTATCTTTTAATTTTTAAAACGATATTTTGGGGTTGGTGTGAGAGACCAGATCTAGCCAGTTTGAACATAAAACTGGTAGAATACTTTTGGCCGGATATGGCCGGTTTGAATGCTAAAGGGTTAATAGCAATGTCATTACATAAAAAAAAATTAATGCCTTTTGTGATACTTTTAATATTATCGAAATGTAATATCATTAAGTTTAGTTATTTTCACTATTCATATAATGTTGCCTGCAACAGCTATATTGTTGTGTGACACTTGCAACAAGATGTTCTGTATAATTGAAGCAGTTGATGATATCACATTCTGTAAAATTTTATATTCTAGAGGTAAAGCTATCACAAACTATAGTTCTATATTCACAGCTATTGATATCACATTACATACAACAAGAAATTTCACATGAACATCAAAACATATCACATACTTTTATTTTTCCTGAAATAAACATATTGTGCTTATATACATATATATATATATATATATATATATATATAATGTTATGTTTATTTAATGTTTTTATTCTGATTTATATACAAATTACACTGATATGCTTTGTAAGAACTTAACAAATTTTGTTCCAACATTTCCAAGTATCAGTTCTTGAAGAACCAAAGAAGGTTTTCAAATAAATAAAATAAATAAATCATAGATAATTGTTATATCACCAATAAATACAACACTTTTTGATTGAGAGAAATGTAATTTCCAATAGCTGTAGAAAAAATACTTGAACACTTCATCTTCTTTTCAAGTTATATCCATGTCAGAAATGTTCAAACTTAAGAATTGACTAGTTGAAATTACAATTAAATATGAACAAAAAGCCCCTCAAACATGTGAGTAGACTCTCCATTTCTGAAAAGCAAAATTCAGAAAATACAATAATTCTGTAAACAATGAGATTCCATCTAAAATAAAGTGTGTGTATAATATAATGTATGTAACGTTCCAACTCAAGTACATTTGAGGAACTGTGTATGATATCACAAAATTATACATCCTTACTCACTGATCCCACCTAGCAACATACACATCATATATTCACTTCTCTGAAACACAGATTTCTCTCACCTTTTCATATTACATTATTATTCTTTCCCTAATTTTCACACTTTGCACTAAAACAATCCTTTCACCCCTAGAAGTGTACCCATCCACCCCTGTAACTCTCTTGTTGATCATATTTTCCTCCTAAGTAACCAGATCAATCTTACTCAGCCATGTGTATTTTCTCCTAATCAGGGTAGACATAAAGACTACAAGAATCAGTCTACTTAATCAGACTAACTGGTAAATAAAACATATCATTTAAACAACATAGATGTATTATAACGCACAAATCAGCAGTAAATTTTTCAAAAATACGTTGAAAGTGTCAAATTCTGTGAGTTGATGAAAACATTTACCTAAGTAGATTCCCACCTACCAAAAAAAAAATGAATAAATATCTTCCTATGAACAACTATGGATGATTTAATACAAAGATAAGACATCAGCATAACAATATCAACACAAAAAAAGAAGACAACTATCTTTGAAAACAATTTCTGTTTAAAAATCATATGTCAAAGATATGTTGTCGTTATTCAGGAGCATGAGATAGGAATTAAGGTACTAAAGAGAGAGAGAGAGAGAGATAAAAGTACCTTAAAACCACTGAGGTGTAATAAACAAAAATGTTTGATTCAGTAAAATTTATGTAGAGAATATAGCTCACAACATCAGTTGATCTCTAGCAGGATCATTTCCAAAATGTATATTTTTATAAAACATCATGATGTAAGAAAAATAGATGAGAAGTAACCCTGATGGAAATACAGAAAAATACAAATGGCAACGTATTTTGCATTTAAAAATGCTGATAAAATATTTCAATTAAACTTCCATCAAGTACATTCTCAGGAATACCATAGACTTAAGGGAACTGGTAGCTCATTATTTCTGAAAGACTAAATTAAACAATATTAAAAGAACACTCAAATATATCTGGTGGAGAGCTTAAAATGTTAGTGGTGTTACTTATGTGTAATTTCTTCTTACAGTGGTGTTTATGAGTACATATATATATATATATATATATATATATATATATAATATATATACACACACATATATATATACATACATATATACACACACACACATATATATATTCCTTTTGTTGTATTATTTATAGTTTTATGCATATTCCTTTACCTGTTGTTGTTGTTACCATTTAAAACAGGAAGAACCACAACTTAAGGTAAATTACTAAATACATAAATCACAGTGGAATATTTTTATTTATCCAATAAAGGATTCTTTCAGGATCAATTCACTTTCCTTCTTTTTAAGAATTTGTCTGAGAACTGTTAATGAATTCTTAAAAATGAAGGAAAGAAAGAAGGAAACAGAATTCATTCCTGTAAATGTCTTTAACTTAATTACTGAAAATATATCTGCCACCAATTAATTTACTTGATGAAAGGAATCTCCATTCAGCAATAATGCTAAAGGAAATATGATTAGAAAAGTATTTACAAAGTTAATCCACCAGCAAAATAGTGTAAATATGCACAACTTGTTTGAACTACAGCAATAAAAAATCCCTGACTATTTACTTTTAAATTACTGAACTCATATAAATAGGATGCTGAAGATAATTAACCTGCATCTCATATAACATACATCATAAACAAAACTTTCTATTTTTTAAAATGTACTCTTGAGGAGAAATTATGTACAGCAACTTGTTCAATTAAATTGATTAATTTCTAGGTATACTAAATTAATTTTATGTTTAGAAAAAGAAAGTTTCATTAACAAGAAATTATTAACACTCACTTTACATGGGAGATTTGAAATATGCACAACTTTTAAAAGTAATTTTAACAAATATTTATGGAGATGAGATGACAACCAAGTTATCTTTTCTTCCTCTTCTTTTTTTTTTTACCTAGCCAGTTTGGTGAACAGTTTGAACAAGAACAATATGATCTGAGGAAGAGACACATACATGTGCATGTAGACTCAGGAATACATTCATAAGTCCAAGAGCATTGTAGACTTTTGGTCATTTTGCTGAAAAAGCATGCAAACTTAAAAATACATACACGTGGAATGTAGAAATTAGAATTAACTTATACCTTTTAAATGATTGAATTATTACAATTTAGTGAGGATATATCTAGCAAGCTCAACTATTATATAAAATTTTGATTATTCTCTTTATAATTTGTGAATGAATTGTTCAGCGAATGACTCGGTTTGAATTAGGATACCGTGGATTTTCAATTACTCCTTCTCCAAATTTAAATTCTAAGAATTCCCTAACATTATTTGGAGCAGATGCCATTGAACCAGCAAATGGAACCTTTGTTAAAGGATTTAGATATTTTTCAGGAAACTCTGTATCTTGTCTGTGTCCTGGTATCCAGGTATCCTTTGTCATTGTAGAATTTTTAGAATAAAATGGGAAAATATCAACGTGCATATGATTTGAGCTGCTGTACTGAACTCTGAAAAAATCTCCTTCTGTAGCTTTTTCCCAGAGAAAACCTTCAGGGTCAACAAACTTTTCTTTTTCACATTCAACAAGTGGTTGGCATTTGCCAATATCTTCTTTGTAGATTCCAATGTCAACATCATAATCCCATGGAATGATATCACCACTTCGTGCTGCTCCTAACAAACTCCCTCCTTCTAGCCAGTAACGTACCTTACAGTCCTCCAGGATCTGAAAAACATGTCTTGAAGTGGTTCGAACAGCTTCTAAACAACATGGAGGTGTCCATTTGCCTTCATAAATATATTCAGGCATATCGCTAACTACTGTTCCAAAACATCGGGTAGTTTCTTTGGTACAACCATACCACATTACATGCCCATCTCCTGGAAGAACTACTTTCTTGATACGAAGTTGTTTGTAAAGATTTTTTAGACGCACAGCTACCTGTTTCTTGTGTTTCCATTTTTTGTGAGGGTCACTAAATAAATTAGGGTTGCCAACAAATATAGAGTCTTTGAAAATAATACTTTTCCAATCTCTTAAAGCAGCTTGGATATAAAAGCCTGTTGTCATAGGTTGTAGGAATGAGAATGGGAACTCAAGGAATTTATCTGAACGTGTTAATATTGCATGCTCTCCAGACACAGCATCACATTCTTGGAATAAACCAGTGTTTTCATATGTTAGTGTCCAGCGTCTCAAATCTACATGGAGATTCAGACAACTAGAATGGTCTCGGCCAGTTACCAAGGCAACAGAAGACAAGTATGAATGTTGCTTTAAATAATTAAAAGCAGACAACAAGCTATGTGGATCGACTAGTTTGACGGCATCTGGAATAATTAGCAAAAAAGGGGTTTTAATATATGTATGGGGGAGAGATGAAGACCATGACTGTTCAGCACTTGGATGCAAAACTACAAGTCTAGCATTGGGGACTTCATTTAGTAAAAGAGGTGGATATGGTTGATGATCAGTAAAAACTAAGACTTGTAGGTCAGGTATAATTCCTAAGATTCCCTTCAACGTAGCTACAACATAATTTTCAAAATCCTCAAATTCTCGAATGATTAATGTTACTGAATCTGTGAATTCAGCATATTGGACTTTTTCAACTTTATTTTTGTATTGCACTTGTGGTCGTCCATATTGCAAATCATTTTGAACTTTAAGAAGATAAAGCAAAATAACAATGTTCACAAGTAATCCAATAAAAAGAAGTATCTGACAGCGAGTTAGCAGGCATATTGCTCTCATAGCGTTGTCTCCAGCAAAATTTTTTTGCACAACTTTCCTGAGGCAGGCTTTTATGATTCACTGCAAAATAAAAATAATAATGGTTTAAAACTTGGAATTGCATTTATTGCTATGTTAGATATTATTATATCTATTCTCAAATATGTAAACATATCAAAATTAGTTGATGTACCTATCATTCGCTCTCTGTATTTATCTACCCCTCACTCCCATCCTCTCTCATGCCAGTGCCATGATAAACTGCATTCAGTACATTTTCTTAACTGAGGGGGTCAAGAGGTTTGTCACAGACATGACAAATCCGTACTATGGGCAAAATGTATCCAAAATATTCTGTAAAGTGGCTGGTGTTAGGAAGGACATCCAACTATAGAAATCAATCTGAAAAAAGAAACTAATGAGCAAGATGTGATCCGTTGATCTATCTAGGAATGCAGCAATTACCTGTCCAACCTATACCAGCATGAAAAGCAAGTGTGAAAAGATGATGATGAAAATTTAATCTATTAGACACATGGTTCCAGGATCAGCCCAATTGCGTGGCACCTTGGGCAAGTGTCTTATACTACAACCTTGGGTTGACCAAAGCCTTCTGAGTGGATTATATACACACACACACACATATATATATATATATATATATATATAACTTAATAAATAAAATATATGCATACATACATATATGTACGTACCTACATCTACATGTATATATACATGCATATATATATAAATGAGTACAGGACACCACAAATAGACGTAGAACTCAACGAGAAACGAAAACATAAAAACAAACATGGAAACGGACTTTTTTTAACAACGAAAAAACAGAGTACAAGACAAACAATACAAGGAATATCCCCTTCATCAGCTGTCCCTGGTTTGACGCCATGCGTGTTTCGAAGGTAAGGACAAAACACGACCCGTCGAACCAGTCCTTCCTGCAAAAGAATTAAATAAAATTCCTTTGCAGAGGGGTAAAAACAAGGAAAGAAAAAAATGTGACAAGAACAAGACGTAAAAGCAACACAAATACAAAATAAAATAAAAATACAGTACACATAAAGAATAAAAACAGGACAAGGAAACCAACATTGAGGGCCTTTTTTAAAGCCTAGATGATGGAAAAATTCAGAGCGCAAGAAAAACGTGTTGACCTGTAGAAGGCTGCGGGCGAAAGGAAGCTGGTCGACTCGGCAGTGAGAGAGAGAGAGGGATAGAGAGGAAAGGAAACCAGAAAGGGTGAAAAATAAGAAGGAGAGAGACAGGCAAAGAGGAAGACAAACAGGAAGGAAGGAAAGGTCAAGAAAAGGGTTACAGAGTTTCGCGTCATAATTATATATATAAAAACTTACTTGGAGAAAAGAAAAGAAACGAAACGACGCGAGGGCGCTCAGTCATACAATAACTTACTTTTCTCCAAGTAAGTTTATATATATATATACACAAGTATATACGAGCAAAACGCCCCCCCCCCCCATCCAATGGCCGGTGCTGAGTTGTCAAACATTTAAACCAAATTTTCTCAAAACAACTTGTCTGACCATCCCATAGGCCTCCCCTTTGGGAAACACTGACTTAACCTAAATTTGAGACACCAGCAAAAGAAATAAAGATAGACTTTTTCTCTATTCCAAAGAAAAACGATTTTATTCACACAAATATGCAACCAAAGAGTTTAAATTACCAGTAATGATAAGGCTGTTGACTGAGAGAACACAAACATGGTTTAAACAGTAAGCTTGGCAGGAAAGAAATGTTTTCCTATCATTAAAAAATAATTAAGCATGCCTTTATTTCAATAAAATTTTTGGTTTTGTTAAACGAAGTTAAGGCAAAAAAAAACTTCTTGAGAAACCAAATAGTCTTTCCTTCCTTCATGCCAAGTTTAAAGAAAATATCTCTTTTGCATCTTACTTTTTTGGTCTCTTAAATATACATTTTGTGGCATTATTTCAAGCTAGCCGGCTTTTTTTGCACAAACTGCACGTGCATTTTTCTCGTGCACATGTAGTATCGATCACAACAGCTGATGTACTTACGCGTACAAATGCACATTCCCACAGCTTTATCAATCGCATTCTCACCTGAAATTGATTTTCATAATTTTTTCAAAACTTATACATGCCCTGATACCGTCGGTATCTACATATCAAATTTGAGCGCAATCGGATGGACGATGCCTGAGATCCTAGAAGACACACTCACACAGACAGACAGAATGGATTTTATATAATAGATTTATGTGTGTGTCTTTATATCTCTGTTTTTCTCCCCCGCCATCCCCACCCCCACCATCAGTTGCCAACTGATGGTGGTGTGTTTACATCCCCATAACTTAGTGGTTTGGCAAAAGATATTGATAGAATAAGTACTAGGCTTACAAAGAATAAATTCTGGGATCGATTTCTTTGACTGAAAAACCTTTAAAGTGGTGCTCCAGCATGGCCACAGTCAAATGACTGAAACAAGTAAAAGAATATCTGTTAAAGATAATTTCACATTCTAAAAAGCGTCAATATTTCTTTTTCCAACAAATAGGCTGTGTAAAGTTTGTCATACCACTTATCTTCTTGTTGACAGTTATTGGCAAAGTAACAAATACTTGCACATATCATGTTGCTTCAATGAGTTGTTTGCAGATTTCATGAATTGTTGCACAGTTCTGACATATGTGATTGATCTTGATTGTTATAGATTAAAATTCATTGTGTTGCCATTTGGTTGTATTTGATGCCTGGCTGACACAAATCTGTCTACCACAGTGGCATTCCAAACTTCCTATATTGAAAACTAGAGAACTGATGGTACAAGCTATGATATAATTTTTAACAAAGGTTCAGATGATAATGTGTTGTGTAGTTACAAGTTTGATTCACATTACATGGGTTCTGGGTTCTATTCTACAGCATGGTACCTTGAACAATTCTACTGTAGCTTGTGAATGAATGGAAAGTATGCAGAAACTCTTAATGTGTGTGTCCGTGTCCTATATATATATATATATACACACATTTATATACATGAAAAGATTGATGAGAAGGACATCCAATTATATAAAGCATATCTATTTAAAAAAAATATGGACATAGGAGTACAGTGATAAATTTAGCGTACAAGTAGGTGTTCACTAGGGCTTGTTTCTCACTGCCCTCCTATTCATCAGCATCCTCCAGGCCATAACAGATGAATTTAAGACTGGCTGCCCCTGAGAACTACTATATGCTGATGATTTCACTTTCATAGCAGAATCTGTAAAATTTGTAACAGAATTTGAAAAAAAATCTAGGTATGGAAGTAAAACCTGGAACCTTTAGTCGAGCAAATCAACCCCAGAACTTATTCTTTGTAAACCTAGTACTTATTCTATCGGTCTCTTTTGCCGAACCGCTAAGTTACGGGGACGCAAACACACCAGTATCGGTTGTCAAGCGATGTTGGGGGAACAAACACACACACATATACATATATATATATATATATATATATATATATATATATACGACGGGCTTCTTTCAGTTTCTGTCTACCAAATCCACTCACAAGGCTTTGGTCGGCCCGAGGCTATAGTAGAAGACACTTGCCCAAGGCGCCACGCTGTGGGACTGAACCCAGAACCATGTGGTTGGTAAGCAAGCTACTTACCACACAGCCACTCGTACGCCTATATATACAAAAAAAAATCATATTAGCAAGAAAATTTATAACCTGTACGAGAAAGCAAGAATATTTCTTAAATTCGATGTTTTTAATGAGTTTGAAGGATAATTTTTTTATTAATCTCATAGAACAGTGCTAAGTTTTGGTAGACGGATCTCACCGCATCTAATACCCAGTTTTCTCTCAGTCTACTCACAACAATCAATAAATTCTTAAAGAAAAAAAAAAAGAACATTTTTACAATAGATAGAAATCCTCTCATATTAATAGATATAATACAAAACAGTATCTAAAAAATCTATTAATTTTATGTTGTCTTTCCGAATTCAAATTTCGCCGACGTCGATTTAGCTTTTCACCTTTTCGGGATCTATAAAATAAGTATTAGCCAAATTTTAGGCCTTGTGTCTATGCAAAAGAGAGGTTTATGTGTGGTCTTTTCCGGTATATCACTAATTTTGATCTAAAATTACATTACGCTCTATTTCTTTGATTACTTCAAGAGATCGATAAATTAAGATATATTCATCACATTACGACACCTCTTTGACAAAACGAACTTTGTGTCCAATCAAAACAGGTCTATTTTAAATACTTTAAGATAAAGAACGATAGGCATGTAAAACAATCCACACATAGATAGATAGAAGTTGTCAAATGGAATATTATTTATAACAAATTCTTCGGTTAATAAAACAAAAACAAATCAAAACACTATAACATAGCTGGTAAAATAAAGAGTGTTTCTTGTATAAAGAGTGTTTCTTGGCAAGAATAACTTCTTACGGTTATCATATCGAACTTTAGCTCGCCATATAAATAAAGCAATATCACGTATATTCAAAACACACAGAAAATTACAAAGCAACAGCTACATAATTTAATGTTTTAAACTAGTATTGCACAAAGGAAAAATTTCTTCGTATTGTATTTAACAGGGAAATGTATAGATTGGGATATATATAGACATAATAAAACAGCTAGTTGGGACTGAATCAAGATGTTACAAGTTCAAATCCCACCTGTCGCTCATGTTTTGTTTACATCATATCCAGTTTACGTTAGTAGGCACACACTTCAGCAATATACATTCATATAAAAGAGTGTATGTAACACGAACTGGATATGTAAACAAAAATTGAAAAACGACTTGTATTACATACGGTTTTTTAAGGCAACATTGCTGCTCCATCTCTTCCTCGTATTTCAAGAATTTTATGAGATTTTACGAATTTCATAAGATAGCCAAACTATAAAAATTCGAATGATGTTTAAATAATATTTTTAAAAAAGTCTTGTATTTTTCGATCTCTATTTTTTACTCAATATAACATGACAGAAATCTATCAACAAACATCTTATCATTATGAGAAAATGATTTTACCACAAGTTATGAATGCACCAGCAGGATTTATCACATTTGAAAAAGTGAAAGCAGTCATCGATAATTGGAGAAAATTCCTTATATAGCGAATCGGACTCTAGCGACTGAAGAGTATAACGGTGTTGATAGCTGAAGTGTAAAGTTCCTTGTTAGTGGGTGTAGCAAATTAATATCTATCTATTTAACTAATAGTTAAAAGGTTTCTTTTTCATAGACACAAAGTGGGAAAGGAAATTGTAAGAATAATGTTACTGTTTAGCCTTGATCAAGCAGAACTACTTATGACCAAAAGTATTTAAGCTGTAAAGATTTCGTGTTTTGTAACAATATCCAATATCTATTTCTTTATTGCCCACAGGGGGCTAAACATAGAGGGGACAAACAAGGACAGACAAAGGGATTAAGTCAATTACATCGACCCCAGTGCGTAACTGGTACTTATTTAATCGACCCCGAAAGGATGAAAGGCAAAGTCGACCTCGGCGGAATTTGAACAATATCCAATATCAAATAGGCCCTTATCTTCTGTAAAACGGTTGGGTGTGGCAAGAAAGAAATTTGGCTACTGTTTCCAGCAGGTAGTGCCTCTATATATACGCTTTTCTTTCTTTTTTAGTTTTGAAGTGATTTAGAGGTGTGAAATAATTTTAACCAAGAATCGAAATTGCCGTTAGAACTTCGTGAGAGCTTACCTCTTCGAGTTTTTATTGAGAAAGATATTAGTTATTGCAATATTGATATAAACGACAGAATGGTAGACTATCTCTTTACATTGTATGTTCAAATGCTGCTGAAATCGACATGAAATACAATTGAAAGTAGAAACGGTAGTGTTTAGCTATGACTATCTTTCGTATCATTCGCCTATACTTTGAGTACAAATCATGCCGAGGTTGGCCTTAGCTATTAATCCTTATTGTTAACAACAATTTTCTTAACTATGACCTACAGTTTTGTGGCATTAGGCCAATATGCGAAATCAGTTGTGATTGTTCTTTGTCACTAACAAAGAGACATATTCCAGTAAATATAATAGTTTCAAATTTTGCCAGTAGTTTGAGGAAAGGAGGTTTGTCAATGACTTCGATTTGAGTGCTCATCAAGTACTTATTTTATCGACTTCAGAAGAATAACAGGTAAAGTTGACCTTAGTGGAATTTGAACTCTGAAGTGTCGGAATAAATACAGCAAAGCATTTTCGGCGCTCTATCGAATCAGCCGTCTGTCGGTATAATGATTATTTTTTTTAGTGTACAATGCTTTACTAAAAACAATGAAAAGCATAGTCAATATGTTCTGCTTCACTGTTGTACTTAATCCACCCACGACCTAAATACAACCCGTAACGAAATAACTATATGAAAAATTGCCGTTTTGATCTATATCATCCTCGACTGTACCCGCCCAGGTAACTGAGAAATACTTTTTCATAAAGAGGAAATTTACTATAGTGGGATCTTTTCGGTTTGAACGGCAGTTTTTCTAGCGGTGTCATGTGAAATTGTCACCCATAATTATGACCCTAGTATCGATCTATTGCATTTCAATCGGTTTTAGGGTTAGGGGTGGGGGGAAGGGTCTCTTTTTTTTCTTCAGAAATGTAAATAAACCCAATCTGTTTCTTAAACGAGGGACATATTCATACGGCACAGAATGTTTTCAACCCAATAGACGTCATCGATTGGTTGAAATTATAGAAATTGAAGAAAAAAACAACAAATATCTTACAAACTATAGAATTTTCTCAATAAAGCCAAGAGAAAAAGATGTTTTATAAACACATTCTACCAGTATACGAAGTTTAAAAGTGTTTAGTTACGTGGAAATTATTTTAAAAAACTGCCGGTCAAACTGAAAAGATCCCTATAGTGAGCTACATGTTGTGAAGTACGTAAAATTTAGCAAAGAACAGAAATTTCCAGTTTAGTTGGAGAATAAAAACAAAAGTCTAGCAATTCTAATGAAAAAAAATTTTTAATTGGAGAAATATTTTCAAAAACTAAAAATTAATTTACAAATATTTGCCGTTCAGAGAGATGGCAACAGGCATGTTTTGGTCTCTTTAGATCTCATCAGTCTACTATATCTACTTTGAACATTTGATAGAAAATTCTATAAATAGAGTAAGATATTCCGCTAGAAATAATTCGCGTTAAAAAATGAGGAAAGAGAGCTAACTCAAGTCGGTTAATAAGTATATAATGACGTCAGCAACAAAAATCACAAGGAATTGAAATTCTAATTAACAAAAGTAATTGACAAACCTTAGAAGTCAAAAAGACAGCTACGGACATGTTTAGGCTTCATTAGACATCATCAGATTCCTGCAGGATTAGTATAGTCGACTTCTTCGAGCAGTTGCAATAAAATTTTACATATAGACTTGCGAAGATTTTTAGACACTAATAATTAGAGTAAGTTTTAAAAAGCTAAAAGAAATAAGAAGAAACTGGGATAAGGGAAATAACCTTAGTCAGTCGGCATGAATTTAGATAAGTTATAATATATTGAATGATGTCAGCTAATAATTCCCAATGAATTGAAATATTCATTTTACAAAAACCAAGGGATAATTGTTAGCTGCTGCTAAAGAAAAGGGGAGATGATTTCAAGAAATCAAGATAATTTCCTAAAATTAGTTTACGTAAAGGAAAAATCTAATCTTTGCAGGTTAAGAGAGTAAAACTACGGGCGTATTCCGATATTATTAAACCTCATCAGTATAGGATCCGTTACTTATGTTTCACTGGATCAATTGGTAGATCTGTTTCTACATGGACAAAAAAGAGCCTTTTTAACTGAGCCGATTTATAGCTACACTTGAGCTATCACACATCTATGTAAACTGCTTATTGTCTCAACCTCACAATCATCCAAGAAGAACACATATTATCTATCTGTCTATATCTATCTATATATATATATATATATATATATTCATTTTACTAATGTTGCCTCCCTACCTCTCCACAATGAAAGCCTGAAGTATTGATTGAGCAAAGACAGATCTAGAAAATTGATTGAGCATTTCTCTAAAGGTTTTCTCTATGTTATTAGGTCAAGAAGTGTCCTGCATAGAAGATAACTTGGAGGGTGAGGATGAGGAGAGAGTTCTTTTTGGGTCAAAGTGAACAATATTGTCCATATTTCTTATTTACAGCAAAAAAAAAATTATATATATTGAATGTCGGTGGCTGCATACGAGCATCTGTATGCATAGAAAAATATTTAAAATGTTTACATTCTAGGTCAGGGACTAGTGACCTGTAACCAGCATAAATCAGTTCAACTAAGTTTTAAAATACCCCGCAGCATGTCGTGTCCCAGATTAAGGATTTCCTGACCTCAAATGTAGAGCTACGACAATTTGTTGACGGTGAAATAAGGGAGAACACTGACCATAACTCATGCAATCACAGAATGTAAACATTCTCAGACGCACATCTGTGCATATACACACATATGCATATTCTTTTATTATTTTACTTGTTTCAGTCATTTAACTGCTGCCATGCTGGAACACCGGCTTTAGTTGAGCAAATCTACCCCAGAACTTATTCTTTGTAAGCTTAGTACTTATTCTATCAGTCTCTTTTGCTGAACCGCTATGTTACGGGGATGTAAACGCTCCAGCATCGGCTGTCAAGCGATGTTGACGGGGACAAACACAGATATACAAACATATACAGACCCACATATATGACGGGCTTCTTCCAGTTTCCATCTACCAAATCCACTCACAAGGCTTTAGTTGGCCCGAGGCTATAGTTAGAAGACACTTGCCAAAGGAGCCACGCAGTGGGACTGAACCCGGAACCATGGTTGTGAGCCCAACAATCTAACCACAGAGCCATGCATATATATGTAGTGGATCTTGCAAGCATAAAGTGGATTCGATTCACTATAGCCAAATTTAGATTAACACTGTAACAGAACTTTTCCCACAGTGGAACAATGGTTTTTCTCCGACAGCAGTTTGGCATTTGTCAGATTGCCTTAGCTAGGTCGAAATAATGTCTTCACCACTTGACCCTTTCTAACCTCTTCTACTTCATCAAAAGCAAGAATAGAGCCAACAAGACCACCAGCTAAATCTATTGTTCTCAACGATATGTCTATCCTTCTGGTTAGTAATAAAAACAAGAACCCCCAAGCAAAAACCAAGTAGTCACTTAGCGACCATTGAGCGAGGCGGCTTATGACGACTCAATTAGTTAGGGAACGGACTGCTAGAATCATGATCACAAGGAACGCAGCTACTAAAGACAATGGTCAGAGGCAGAAATGAAGTTTACTGTCAGCAACTGTGCGACAACACCCTACAACTCTCACTAGCTCTAATTCTGTTCTCTTACAACACCATTCTATCTCTCTCTGTAATTACTACTAAACAATGAAGAGGACACAAACACAAAATTTACTTCACATGCTTTTGGATTTATCATAACCTGCCCGTCGAGGCAAGGTATTGTAACGTAACGGTAAATAAATATTTCCTTAAAACGCCATGCATTGTTCATCTTTCACATCCTACAGTATGCAATTGTAACAAATTTTTATCGTTACAACTGCTGACTCCGACATTTCATGTTATTGTTTACTAATCAATCTTACCCGTTACAGTTGGTAACTACACTAATTAAAACTTAACCGTTACACACACACACACACACACACTCATATGTTCTTACATGATCCATATATTTATTATTAAACACATTCCAGTTGTAACCCATTCTCTCTCCATGAAGACTACCACGTCAACAACATCAATAAGATTAGTTTCAGAATATATATATATATATATATATATATATATATATATATATATATATATATATATATATATATATATATATATAACAGTTCTACACAATTCTCTCAGGAAATGCCGTCTCTACAAGCCATAATGAAAGCAAACCACAATTCAAAGTGTTAATTTTGAATGTTCGTGCTTTTTCCCAACTCTTGCAGCAATCCTTTTCAAAGACAACCGTTAACGGAAATGAAAAACATAAAAACACAATTGAGGATACTTATACATTGGAAATTGTAATTCATAATATATATATATATATGTATTAGGAATTACAGCTAGGACCTCATCACATTAGGGAGCTGCCGTGTCGGAAATTTCTTGGCTAAAGGACAAATTATTCAAGATCCTCTTGCTGATACCCATCCCCAGCTTTCTGAACACGATGGGTGGGCAGGAGGTTGTGTTGATATATGCTAGTCTCTCGTTTGACTTGCGCAGGTCCTGTATGTACCAGAGCCCAAGACGAACG
The DNA here is from genome assembly GCF_006345805.1 of Octopus sinensis. NCBI lineage: Eukaryota > Metazoa > Mollusca > Cephalopoda > Octopoda > Octopodidae > Octopus > Octopus sinensis. The sequence continues at coordinate 60,651,249 of NC_042998.1, read as the reverse complement.
TGGCGTCTAAGAAGTCCGCGGTGGCGAGGTTGGTCTTGATTGTAATTTTTAATACCATGGAGTTTAGAGTGTTAATCAGATCTTTTCTAAGCCTATCTAAAGTGTGCCCGCTTGCTCATCTAGAGATAGCCAGCGCGTGATCTCTGTAGAGACCAAAGAGGATAGTGAGGAATTTCTTCTTTAGGGTATCCAAGATATGCAACCCAATGCCAGCACCTGCACCAACAACAGTGGAAGTAGCAGCATCAACATGAACATCAATAGAAGCAGCAACGCCAACAGCAGCATTCAAAAATACATCAGATGTTCTGGAAAGACCTTCAAGCAGTATCTCTCCAATCACAAATTCTCGTTTAGGATCTCGAAGAGACGTTATGCCACATCTTGACACTTGAAGTGACTCCATATGTAATCACATGGAAGATCCTAGAGAAACCGGCTCCCTACATCAACGGGAGCAAGTGTTGTAAGTTGTACTTAGTGGAACGGGCGAGGATAGTAATGAACTCCCTCGACCTGGGGAATATCTTGAATTCCAGGACGGAAGTTTTCGGACTCTAATTACACTTCAGGTGATTCCTGCTAAAATCCTAGAACCCACAAGCTGACTGGGTGGATTCCAGATAGTTGTTTAAGAGAGATCTTTTCTCTTGTGCTTGACCTTTCTCTTTTGTCTATGTGTTCAATAACTAGTCATGGGGCCTTTTCGACCTTCGTTTTAGAGAGAGGTCTTTAGGATCTAACGAGACATTATAAAACTAAGCGCTTTATGAACGTGAAACCCTGGATAACCATATAAACATGCCATATCTACCTACCTACCAATCTATCTACCCACATGCTCCCCCCACTCTCTCACTCAAACACTGCAAAGCTTACAGAAGGGCTGCTGAATTGAAATCTCTATGTTGCTTTGAGGGGAAGGTAAAATTTGACAAACTGCTTCTTCTCTTTGTTGTTGGACTCGCGTGATGTTTGTTCAAAAAAGAGAGATTATGACAGTGATAAAATAATGAAAGCAATACTTAGTAAGCAAGTGAGAACTATTATACAAAGAAGTAATTAAACGTAAAATATAAAAATTATTAGAAGTGGGAATCAAATGTGAAAATATTATCAAGGGGCTAGCAGAAATTTTCATCTAAATTCACAAAAAAAGAAAAAAAAAAAGTTGAGATGTCTTTTAAAAAATTAAAATGTTTTGTGTATTGAAGCATAACCAATTTAATGCAGATAAATTTTAAAATCTTATATGGATCCTGCTTGAGAACCACGGGTCTACGGCATACAGCCTGTTATTCCCCACTCAATCTTCTGCTTCCTGACCCTCTCCCCCACCTTTTTTCTGTTTCTGTTTCCTCGGAGAGGTAGTTCTCTTCTTTTTTTCACGATGATTTGATCTTTTGTGCTTTTAATGCTTTTTTCTGTTTTAAGAAGAAAAAAAAAGTTAGCTTGACAAAATTTTCAATGTTATCCAAGTTAGCATTATCAAGGGAAGTAACTACCATCAGTTCTTAACAGAGGGCGCTTTTTCTCCATGCGTGTTTCCTACGAAGCACATGCCGTGATTTCAGGTGTAAAAGAAGTTTAAGGAAGTCCTTTATTTTTCGGGGGAAATTTTAAAATTTAGCACTGTATTTTCTATTTATCATTACTTCACAATTCCATTGAAGAACTACCTGAAGTTAAGCATCTTTTACAAGCAGTCTTTCTAGCAACTTGTCTTTGAGAAATATGGCTCAGAAGATTTTCAATACTATTGGCAAAATAGGACTTGGTCTTGTTGCTGTTGGTGGTATTGTCCAAACTGCTCTTTTTAATGGTAAGATATATATATATATATATATATATATGTATGTATATATATATATAATATATAACAAGTTTAAATACGTATGTTGTGCCCTTTCTCGTGTTTTTCTCTTGTTAGTTTATCTTCTGTTTCATCCCCGGTGAATGAAGGTCATTTTCTTAGGATATTGATCTACACCCATTTTCCACTTATATTCGTTTTATAATTTTATCCTGTTTAATATTTTTGTTTCTGCATTTCATTGTGATATGTGCTAATCGGTGAAAATCGATTTCTGTAGCCTTCAGCTTAAACCTTGATTTTAAACTTTAATTTTTTCTCCCACCAAATAGCTATCCGAACTAATGTCAAAAAGCATAATTATTTTAATATATTTTGAGTAAATAAAGTTATCACAATTAGGACAGTAAAATAATTGTATTGGACACTCTCACTTGATAGTTCGGCATCTCATTCCAAAGTAACTGACGCGGACTTACACCCCACCTCCAGGGCTGATGAAATAAATACCTGTAATATGTTTGGATCCATTGTAGCCTCCGCCTTTCTAGTTTGTTCTTGTGCTTAGCCTAAAAAATATTTTGCTGTCTTATAACTTGGAAAGCTAGAGGTGGTGTTTTTCCTAAAATTTGTTTCTCTTTATTTCGAGGTTACAAGAAATGTTTGCAATATATTTATAAGGAGGTGGGGTGGAGAATAGTTAACATTATTATTTTTTTATACGCGGATATGACTCTAGAAGATTTTTGGCTAAGGAAATGGGAGGTTGTGATGGACATGTTAGTTCCAAGGACATTAGTGATACAAGGGCATTCGCAAAACCGAAACTGGGTCGTAGACTGTTTTGTTAATAACTTTCTACTGTTCTAACACTTGCATTCTTTTCAGATATCTTAGCGCTTTGATTATCACCTTTAACCCTTGTATTTTTATATGGCTGCTATATGACACCGGACTTTACGTGTCGAGTAATATTTAGTTCCATCGTTCTAAACTAAAACCCCGATGATGATATCCTCGTACCCTTTCTGGGTTGAATAAAATAAGAATCATTAGCACCGTATGAACATTCAGTTGACTAGTTTGCTTGTATCCCAAGACCTTTATGGTAGTCTGTTCGTATTTTACTAATTCTCAGATTAGACCCTAATCCGTTTTCCACGTTAATATTACGAATGAATTAAAAAATTTATTTATGTAACAATGTCAATTGAAACAAATGCATTCCAAGGACAGTTTTATGAATCTTTTTGTTGTAAAGAATGTTGTTTTACAGACGTTTTGTTACTGTCTTTGTATTCCTTGTAGTTTCTGCCCCTTCAGGATCGATAAAATTAGTTGTATTGTGTCTCAATAAGTTTCACACTAACTATTCTTTGAAATGGCCGCAAAACGGTGGTGGTAGTGGGTGTGGGGTTAAAAGCAATTGGCTGAATAATATAATTGATCGATAGTAGTCCTTGTTTTACCAATAAAGCAACAAAGTGTACCACATTGGTATCTCAGAGAAGACAGTGTACTCCACTCCAAGAACAGTTATTTTTCCATCAGTATGAGACAAACTGACTGGTTCAAGCTCCAGAAGAATCAGTGTAGTGATGGAGGCAAATGCCAACTTCTTCATCCTGTGGATCTCTGAGTATTCAGGAACCCTGCTGGTATTTAAATGACAGGAAAGTCCCATGTAAACCCAAGTAGTCTAGACTTTCCACCCCATTTACTTGAGCATAAATATTATTGTTTATTCTCAGTGTCACCATGACAAGTAAGGCAATTGATACATAGTAAATTGTCAACATTAGTTATCAGCAGGGTGTTGAGCAACTGAATTTTTATCCTATGTTTCTAATATGAAATACATGTAATCAATGGATATGTGTGTTGTGTAAAAGGCATCTGTGCTTGTAAGAGGTACCCACTACACACTTGGAGTGGTTGGCGTTAGGATGGACATCCAGCCATACAAACCAGGCCAAAATCAGACTGGAGCCTGGTGCAGGTCTCTGGTCAAATCGTCTAATCCATACAAGTCAGCATGTTCCAGTCAAATCATCTAACCCATACAAGCATGCTAAATGATGATGATGATATATAATCATTGATCACAGTTTGTTAACTGTCAAATGTAGCTGTTATAGCCATGTCCAATGCAAATACGTGCTCCTGTTCAAACTCATACCATTGTTATTTTGAGGATACAGATAGCAGTGTATAGGCCAAATCACCAAAGTTTTGGACAAAAGAGCCTTGTTGTATTTCTTCTGATTCTTTATATTCTAAGCTCAAATCTTACAGATACCAATTTGCTGTTCACCCTTTCATGGTCAATAAAATTAAGTACCTTGATCTTTCATCCTTTTGGGGTTGATAAAGATTTAGCCAAATATTTGGGTTGATTTAACCTACATTGGTTGTTCTCAACCATGGTCCATATGACCCTTGATTTTGTTGCTAAAATTTATGTGTGATAAATTGGTTATACTTCTACAATACACAAAATGTTTTAACTATTTTTGAAATATAATTCATCATCATCGTTTAACGTTTGTTTTCTGTGCTAGCACGGGTTGGACGGTTTAACTGGAGTCTGGGAAGCCAGGAGGCTGCGCCAGGCTCCAGTCTGATCTGGCAGTGTTTCTACAGCTGGATGCCCTTCCTAATGCCAACCACTGTGAGTGTAGTGGGTGCTTTTTACATGCCACCGGCACAGGTGCCAGGGGAGGCTGGCAAAATATAATTCCTAATAATATTTAATTATAGAAATATTATAGGATTTTTTAAAGCATTGAATGGCTAGTAGGGTCAAATAGGAATCAAGGCAAGAAATGGTTGAGAACCACTTATCTAAGCATATATCCTCATCTCTATGTATATATGCAGAACTGACCACACACTTAAAGTGTGTGGTCAGAACCTAGAATTAGTCTTTTTATTCAAATTATCAAATTTATAATTTCTAATTTTAACTTTTGTCTCTTATGTTGTTTCCTATAAGAAGTTCATGCAAAAAGTTGAAAACTACTGTTGTTGGTAGTTTAGCTCTGGACTGGCCCCTGGTCAAAGGCATTCCAGCTGTAATCATTCTGTATTTTTCCATGCACATCTTATCTTAAAACCACATCCAGTGGGAACTTTTTTTTTTTGACATTGTAATTTGAAAGAGAAATTTGGTTGCTATTTTTACATTGTCAAATGATCACACAGCAATTGCTTGGTGGTTATTGGGGAGGCAGAACGATCCATTTTCTGGTCAATACTTACATGATATCTGTTTAATAAAGTGTATTTTGATGAACCTGAAGATGGCTGCTCTCATGCATGGAGGCTATGGTTACTTTTTATTTATCCCTAAGTACTGCTAATAGTGTATGTATATGTTAGCAGAGAGAGGAGGTTGGTGTCTTGAGAAAACAAACAGAGAAGGATTATAAAATTTTGCAGTTTCAGAGGGAGTTAAGTGCTCAGTAGAGATAAATGGAATAGAATGAGTGTTAACTCTTTGGAGATACTGATATGGTTGCTGCCAAACTGAGGATGGTAGAAATATTTTTAGAAGATAAAAAAACTACAAAGGTTTTTAAATTCTATATCAAAACTATATCTAAATATAAGCAAAGAAAAATATAATATCATAAAATGATGGTCCTCCTGATTGATAATGTTTTTATAACTTAAGGTTTAATTATGGATATGGGAATATATGAATATCATGGCTTCCATTGCACTTGTGAAGATATTTTTTTTATTGTAACTGTAATTGGAGGGAAGCAAATAGTAAAAGAAAATAGTTTTGAGTAATTTCTTTTCTTCATGGTTCAGTTGAAGAAAAGGCAGCATCCATGATTGGTGGGTGAAAGTTAGCTTCAGACAAGACTGAGTTTATCCCATTAGCATTTAATCCAGCCATATCTGGCCCAGATATTCTACTTGTTTTATCCGACCTCTCATACCTCCCCTATGATATCATTCTGAGAATATACAAACATTATTGAAAATCTTGAAGCTATAAAATAATGTATGATTAATTCAAAGCAGTGTGACTATATAAACATTACATTTGACAAAGTTATTTGAATGCTAAAGAGTTAAATCAAGAACAATGAGTGAAATAAAGGTAGTTTTTTCCCCTTTGGTTATAAATGTTGGTGGTAGCTTCTAGAAAATGTTGAAATATAATTCAAGTTGGTAGTTCCATTCATTATACAGTTGGCATATTCACATATATAATGTAGGAGGTTTGAGATATAATGTAATGAAAACCTTTTTAATGTTGTGATTTGAATGTCTTTTTAACTGAAGCTCAACTATATTAAGTCAGTCAATATATGTGAGCATTTTTAAAAAGCTTATATAATTGAAGAGTACACTGATTACAGGTCATGTCATGATTTTATGTATATTTATTAAAATGTATCTTTTTATTTGTTCTTTTCTCTTAAGAAAATACAGACGATTTTCATGAAATTTCATTTTTTTTATTTCACCTTTTTTTTTGTAATAAAATATTGTTAAAATTTGTTTTTAGTTGATGGGGGCCATCAGGCTGTAATATTTGATCGTTTCCGTGGAGTGCAAGAAAGTGTGATTGGAGAAGGAACTCATTTCCTTATACCATGGGTTCAAAAGCCAATAATTTTTGATTGTCGATCTCGACCCAGAAATGTACCTGTTATAACTGGTAGTAAAGGTAAAGATTATGCTTGTTTCCACTAATCTACAACATCCTCATTAGTTTTTATGTATGTTTCCTATACTAAGAAACAGTCAGATCTGTAGTATTTATATTTTTCTCCAACCTTCTTTGATAATTGTTAAATTCTCTTTGAGACTAAGTTCCTTCAGGTCATATCCAGTACAGCTTTGTGTCTTCCTCCTCTTATTTAATACTTTAATGGCCATCACATCCAAAAGAAGGCTGTCTGACTGATTGGCATAAAGTTGTCCTCAAATATGACCTGACTTTTCTTCCATTACTGTGGCTTCTGCTCCTTGCTGCTGGCTGTTCTTCTGCCACCTGCACTGATGCACATTCAATTCATGTCTCTCCTCCTCTTATAACCCATATTGTGTTCTCTCCCTTCTCTGTGCCCCACATTTATCACTACACTTAGTCCTTCTTCCCCAGTATATTGACCCTTTGAATTTCCATCCTTGCCAATGTTTTGTTCTGTAACTGCCAACTTCCAACACAGTAATTACATTTATTGAAGAAACCTAAATTACTGTAGTACTGGACACAGCTGCATTGTAAACTTAAGGAATATTTCTGAGACAGCTTGGCTTGCTAGAAATAGTAGTCAGTTCTTTAAATTACATCCCATTTTAAAAAGGAAGGAGATATTGGATAATGTGGACTTCCATATACTATCAAAGAAAGAAAACTGGATGCTGATGACTGGAATGGCTGTAATCATAAGTCTGCTTAATTAAAGCTGACCTACAACAAAACAACACAACACTGCACCCTTTCTGTTAAACGAACAATTCAACTAAAACTTTGAGTCTTTACCGATGCTTCAGTCCAGATAATCTGATCTTTTATTGTTACAGTCAAAACAGCATTTCAAAAGCCAAACCATTTTAAAATTAGAAAATATTTCTTCTCTGAATGTTTGCTGAACTTCATTGGAATTGGAATATGGTGCACATATTTGGGATGGTACAGGTTTTCACAGACACAAGCATCATAAACCTTTTTATGAGGCTATTCAAGGAATTGGCAAAGATTCATACATCAAGTAGCATCACTACTAACACTGCAATCCTCATCCTGTTTCTGCTGTTGTTACAATAGTTTTTGTTCTTGTTAATTAGTAAGTTGTTTTTCACTTTGTGCACTCAACTCTTATTGTCTTCCATTTTGTGTCTTATCTGTGTCAAACTTTTAAATAAATACTTTGTCCAGTTTGTTCTCTCTAGAACTGCAAACTTCTATCATTCTTTCCTTGTCCACATTTTCCCATCAGGCATCGATATAAAAAGTTGTGGTTCAACAGCAATCTATTTCATTAGCCTGATGGAATCTGCATTGTCTCTTTGCAGTGGCCATTTTTATTGAACTTTATACTTTTATTACATACTTTTGTTTGTTTGAAGAATATAGTTTGAATTAAATTCTTACATTTTAGCTCAGCCCGCCCACTGAAATACATTCTTATTTGATGTCTTTTCTTTTTTTTAACCTAGATCTTCAAAATGTCAACATCACATTGAGAATTCTGTTCAGACCAAATATTACATCATTACCTAAGATTTATACAAACCTTGGTGTTGACTATGATGAAAGAGTGTTACCATCTATCACAAATGAAGTCTTGAAAGCAATTGTTGTAAGTAACCGTAAGCTGCCTTATATAATACTAATTTCTTAAGTAGAAGGTTAGAATAGCTAGGTATTTTGCTCAGAGCACATTTCAGCTTAAGCTTATGACAGACTTGGGAACTAAAGGTATAGTGACATCTTGATTCATTACACCTTTCTAGAGGGTACATGGCCTAGTGGTTAGGGTGTTGTAGTCATGATTGTGGGATTATGGTTTCAATTCCTGGACAGGGCAGTGCATTGTGTTCTTGAGCTTAGCATTTCGTCTTATGTTGCTCTGTGATCACTTCAACACCTGACGTGTGGCACGCCATGCACCAGTTCAGGCAACATCAATTTCATACACACATTTGATCACTATAAAACAAATCATTTGTGCAGATCGTTCAGCAAGAAATTTGCAAAATCATCCAAGAGACTACCATTACACCTCTCTTAAGTATAATAATTTCTCTTAATCATAATCCTTTTTGTTTTCTGTTTTTTGGTGAAGAAGTTACATAGTTGACTGACATGACTTCAGTATGTTACTTATTTACTATTTGGAGTATGAAATACTAAGTCAGCCTGATGTAATTTGATCTCAGAAGTGTGACTACCCAATTAAGTCTGATGGGGTTTCTAGCCCACATTTTTGCTCTCTGCCTTTTCTATCTTTAACTTTCTAATGCATTGCCATGTATGCACAAAAAAATGAGATATTTATGGTAATTGCAATGATTTATATATTTATTTCTGTTTTAAAGACTTAGTTAATATGTGATTAAAGTAGTTTTCAATGAGAATTGAAACCAGGTCTTGTAATTAGTCCAATAAGATCTTAGCTGCTACACATTCTCAATTTCTCCATAGAATTTAAAATAGGCTTAACAATATTTTTGTTACATTTTCTGTATTGGTCTTAGAATTGTCATATAACTTTTTAGATTTCTTTAGGCCACCATAAAATACAAACAATATTACCATTAATAAGTACTTTGAGAATCACAGCTTATTGAAGTAAAAGGATATTAAACTATAAATGAAAGAGTTAGTAGTTAGAGTATCACTAGCACTTTGTTGTGTTTCTGGTAAAGACCCTTAAATCTCAGCTGACCAAGCCATCTCACTAGTCACCATACAGTTGTAATGTTCATTGAGGTGACAGGAATGGATTCTCTAAAACTGGGCTGAGTAATATACTTCCTGGGTGGATACTTTAAAGGAAGGTAAGGCTCTATCAGGCTGACCTGTTCTGGATGCTACATTTTCTAATGATATCTCAATGACCTAATTGGTTTCCAAACTCTATCATCACCAATAATTATATAAAAAATGTTTATGGTTTAGAAGATACTGATCAGTTTGTCGAATATGATAAAGTAATTTTAAATGTGGGTGAAATAACTGAAATGATTCTGCTGAAATACACGTATATCTGAAACCTTTGTCAAACAAAATACAGCATAAGGATATATAATGATTAGTATGATTTAAATGGCCAAGAGTTCAAACCTTACTGTACTAACCAATGTGTTTGTGTTCCTTGGTGTGTACCTCATAATTCTGCTTTTCTTGAATTTTTCCTGACTCACAAAGCAAGTTCTCCAAATTTACAGTAGTTAAAAATTGGATGGTAAAATAGCCATCGATCCATTTTCTCGCTTCACTATTCCTGAGAGACAGTGGGGTAGTCCTCAGGCAATCCTACCATAGGGTTCAATCAGGTAATCATCATTCTACTTTCTGGTTGGATTCTTGAATGTGACTGAGACTATGGCTATTATCCAGGTGTTTTGTTCTTGGTCTCCTGTTGGTTGGCTCATCTTGAAGAATCTATTTTGCAATTGTTTACTGCAACATAATTACATGTTCATAGTAATGGAGCTGTAACTTTCTTGAGTGGAGAAACAGTGGCTTGACCTAGAGATATTCCCTGATCTCTGAGCCATACACCCTGCTAAGTAATGTTACTCCAGAGATCCTTCAGTTGCTTGTATTTCGTGATTATAGTCTTTCAGTTATTACACAACATTCATGACTAAAGGTGAAAAGAGCTAGAATAAATATCAAATAGCAAAAATAAATAAATTATAGTTTTTAGTATTCTATATAGTTTCACCATTTCGTTGTATATATAAAATTTGTCTGTTGAACTTTCCCCTTAAAATTTTTCCTAATTTTTATTGTTCACTCTTCTTTGCAACAGGCTCAGTTTGATGCAAGTGAACTGATCACTAATCGAGAAGTGGTGTCCATGAGAGTATCTGAAGAACTTATAGACCGTGCCAGTGCTTTTGGGTTACTCCTTGATGATATATCTTTGGTCAGTATCTTTTTGTTTTCCCTTTTTTAATATTGAAATTTATGGCTTGAATGTTAATCAAATTAGCTGCATAAAAAGTCCTAGGTCCTTACTTTAGTGGAGAAAAAATTTATAAGTTTAGGAAGATACCATGTACTCAATATGTTTCATTATCAATTGGTAATAAGAATGAAAACTTGTTGGAAGTGGAGAGATTTCACCCAGATCCTTATGAAATAATGTGCAAGATCAACAGATATGGAGTTATTATACGCCAGGTCTTTTGAATTCATTTATGCATTCATCAGATGACTTGATTGGCTGTTGTTTGACTCCAGGTCAACTCTGATTGAACAGACCAATGCTCAGAGATATTTCAGTGCTCTTCACTTATTTTCAAGGTTATTTTATACTTTATTATGCATTTTAATACAGTATGGCGACTTGGCTGGTATTTCTAGCAGTTTCAGTGACCATATAGAGGTTCCCTCATTGGTTATTTGTATGTGTGCCCATAATCCTTAGAATAGGTATAGTTGATAAGAGAATAATCTTTAATTCTAATTTTTCATCATACTTTGAAACAATTAAGAATTGCTTTTCTTTACTCTAAATTGCTCCAGCCAGATGATTCTGGCCATGGTGGTACCCCAGAATGGGGTACCATTATCACTGCTGTTGCAGCTCTCAGTGTTTGGTGAGTGGAAGAATTTAGTATTGTTGCCTTCGTGTGTGTCTTACTGTGATGTAGTTTCATCTGGGATATCACTCAGTAGAAAATCCTAGAGTTTGAATGTGCTGATATCTATTCTATTTTGATCTCTTAATTTTCACTGGAGCATATTGCCAGAAATTAGTGCCAGATCATCTATAATCTTCCAGATATAAATTATTACACAACTTTTCCTTCTTTGCTCTAGGGAATTGCTTTAGAGCTTTCAACTCTCTCAATAATTCAGTGACTTCAAAGAAGCAATCCTCTTGTAGGATTGTTAAAAGGCTTCCAGTTCAGCAGTGAACTTAATGCCAAGAGAGAAACATGGCAGGAAAAACTTATGCCACAAAAACATATCTTTCCTATGCCAAATCAGACTGGAGTCTGGTTCAGCTCCTCAGCTTGCCAGCCCTGGTCAAACAGTCCAACCCATGCCAATATGGACAACGGACAGCCCACTTATGTGTACCTTTCCTTCATTGGACAGTAAACTCTGCTTGTGAAGACCTGTTGAGGCAAGTGAAATCGAAATCAAATTCGATGACTGGCATCCCATGCTAGTGGAGTGCTAAGAGCACCATCTAAGGGTGATCGTTGCCAGAGCGGCTAACTGGCTTCCGTGCCGGTGGCACATAAAAAGCACCATTCAAGTGTGATCGTTACCAGCTTCGCCTCACTGGCATGTGAAAAAAACATTTGAGCGAGGTCGTTGCCAGTGCTGCTGGACTGGCTCCTGTGCAGTTGGCATGTAAAAAACACCATTTGAGCATGGCTGTTGCCATAACCACCTGACTGGCCCTCGTGCCGGTGACATGTAAAAGTACCCACTACACTCTCAGATTGGTTGGCATCCAGTTGTAGAAACTCTGCCAGATCAAGATTGGAGCATGGTGCAGCCATCTGGTTCAGTCAAATTGTCCAACCCATGCTAGCATGAAAAGCAGACATTAAACGATGATGATGAGGGTGTGTGTGTGCATGTGTATGTATGTATGTATAAAATAACATTTTTGATATTTTGCTTCTATTTGTAGACCCATTTAACTTTTGGAAAAGAGTTTACTGAAGCTGTAGAATTGAAGCAATGTGCACAACAGGAAGCTGAAAAAGCCAGATATCTAGTCGAGAAGGTATGGAACTGTATCATAATTTTCACATTGTTTATTTAAACTTCTATAAACAGTATGTCAGTCTCAATATATGAAGTAACTGTGGATCTGTCTAAAAGACTCGCTTTAATATTTGTGCAAATAATTTGCCTAAAAAGAAATCTAAATACTACAAAAGATGCATGGGCCTATTAGACACAATTCCAATTTTTAACTGTGCATATTCAGGAAAAAGTTTTTATTGCATTAAAGCATGTAATATAGTACAAATTTGTATATAGGACTGGTGTGTATGTGAGGGACTTTTTGTTTTTTTAAATGCATCTTATGATTTTTGCTAACTACAGTACATTTTTTTCAATCACTAAAACAATAAAACTAATTTCAGTACATTTCTTTCTACAAGTATCTTAACCTGACGTTTTTGTTGAAATATTTTGCTTGCTAGCTTCACCATTATCCAGTGTTTTAAATCCAGGTTTTGTCCCTGTTAACAAGGGTGGCTGGGTCTACCTCAATGCCATAGCAACTGAGGTAGGCAGGTGCAGGCCACCCCAACCTTTGGGCTAGCTGGTGCCCATTCTCCTTTGCTATTATTGTGCAATCCTAGTAGTATGTTACATGTTGCATAAAATCTTTATTCCAACTTATGTGTATATGATAAATCCTTTGGACCATTTCTCTATATTCATTTAGATTTTCTACAGATGGATGTCTTTCCTGTTACCATTCCTCATTTGTGTTTGAGTATAGTAATATTTTCCCCATATTGCATGGAAGACTGGGAATGAAAGACACTGGCTGAATGACAGCAGCACTCACTCATGACTATTGAATGATGTCAAGGCACACATGCTCACTCATTTATGATGGGCTCCTTTCAGTTTCTGTCTACTAAATCCACAAGAATGTTGACTATCTTTGAAGTTCTGTCTACCAAATCCAAAGCCATATTAGAAGATATTGCCTAAGGTGCCAACAAATTAGATATTAAATAGGTTGATGATAATATTATAAAACCATAAAAAGCATAAATTGGTGTATTTGTTTATTTTGTTAAATGTTTTATTTTTTTTATTTAGGCTGAACAAATCCGACAGGCTGCTGTTACTAATGCAGAGGGAGACACAAGAGCTGCAGAGTTATTATCTAAAGCATTCACTGAAGCTGGTGATGCTTTAATTGAACTTCGCAAACTGGAAGCAGCAGAAGATATTGCCAACCAGCTTTCTCGGTCTCGGAATGTCATTTACTTGCCCCAAGGACAAAATACTTTGTTAAATTTACCTTCTATGTGAAACTAAAAGCAGATAATAACAATCTTGTAGGATGTGAAAATAAATAGCTTAACAGTCATTTTGGATTATGAGAAATAAAATTCTTGATTCATTTACCTTTGTTTGTTTGAAGTTATTGTTTTGGATAAAATGATGTTTTGTAATGAAACAGCCTCATGTTCCAATGGCCACCACTAAAAACTTCATTTTCATATACGGTATTTCATGTCACACTATCTGAACTCACCACTATCCCCAGGTCAGACCTAATGAAGCAGAATTATCAAAAACATTCCAGCAATGACCTCTGTTTTTTTTCAGACATGGTGTATTTCTTTTTTTTAAAATCTGTACGGTATGTAGATTATTAACGGCATGTAAAATACACCAATCCAACTGTACGACAGGCACCCATGCCAACCCCCTTTGCTTGCGAAGACATGTTGGGGCAAGCGAAATCGAAATCGAATTGAACCAGCCAGGATCCCTGGTCTGGTGGTACGTAAAAAGCACTATCCGACTCGTGGCCGATGCCAGCGCCGCCTCGACTGGCTTCCGTGCTGGTGGCACATAAAATACACCAATCCGACCGTGGCCGTTGCCAGCCTCGCCTGGCACCTGTGCAGGTGGCACGTAAAAAGCTCCCACTACACTCACGGAGTGGTTGGCGTTAGGAAGGGCATCCAGCTGTAGAAACATTGCCAGATAAGACTGGAGCCTGGTGCAGCCTTCTGGCTTACCAGATCCCCGGTCGAACCGTCCAACCCATGCTAGTATGGAGAACGGACGTTAAACGATGATGATATGTGATATTGTCTTAACTGTAATGAAAAGCTGCAAAAATAGTCTGGGGAAAACCTTTGAATATCTCTACCTAACCTCAATGTATACTCATGAATTTTTAAATACTCTTCTTTTTTTTTTACTGCAGTGTGCTGTACTTCATTGCTAGACCTATTTTCAGTTAAGCTGAGAGTTAAGTACACAGCTGGAAACAGGATCTGAGCATCTGGCCAGGTTTTGAATTATCAGCTGTAACACTCATTGATTAGATAACCTCATATTTCTTTTTTTGAATGTGTCCGGTTTTCTTTTCATTGTGTAATAATTTAAGAATCTGACAGGCACAACATTATTTTTAACAAATGATTTCTTACATTAAAAAAGAGAATGGTTGTTTTTGTCTGCAATACTGCCGATTTTCACAATAATTTGACCACAAATGAAGATGCTATAAACATTTGAATAAACAAACCCATTTCTCAATATTTTCTGCTCAAACATTGCAGGACTGAGCTTTTGTATTAAAAGGATGTTAAGAGTTAAAGGTCTTCCAAGGACTGGATGGTGCTGGTAGTTAAACTGGTTAATGAATAAATTCTGCAATCCCACAATGGGAATGGTCTCTCTGACAGTCTTCCTTACTGTTTCCATCACAAGGCATTTTTAACCTACATCTATGGTAGAAGACATTTACCCATTGGACCAGCCTTGAAACCTCATTGTTGTGAAGTAAACTTTTGACTCTGTGAAAGATGTATTTCTTGTGTGTTTTGTTATGGAGCAAACAATACTGGTGGGATGTATTTAAGAATCCTCACCCCTTGCACTAAGAGGAGCTGAACACTGCAACCTCTTTGTACTCATGAATTTTTATGTACTCTTTCTTACAGCAGTGTGCTGTACTTCATTGTGAGACCTATTTATAATTAAGCTGAGAGTTGGGTACGATTCTGGGAAAAGGATATGAGCATCTGGCCAGATTTTGACATGTCAGCTGCAACACTCTAATTGATTAGATACCTCATATTTCTTTTTTTGAATGTGTCCGGTTTTCTTTTCATTGTGTAATAATTTAAGAATCTGACAGGCACAACATTATTTTTAACAAATGATTTCTTACATTAAAAAAGAGAATGGTTGTTTTTGTCTGCAATACTGCCGATTTTCACAATAATTTGACCACAAATGAAGATGCTATAAACATTTGAATAAACAAACCCATTTCTCAATATTTTCTGCTCAAACATTGCAGGACTGAGCTTTTGTATTAAAAGGATGTTAAGAGTTAAAGGTCTTCCAAGGACTGGATGGTGCTGGTAGTTAAACTGGTTAATGAATAAATTCTGCAATCCCACAATGGGAATGGTCTCTCTGACAGTCTTCCTTACTGTTTCCATCACAAGGCATTTTTAACCTACATCTATGGTAGAAGACATTTACCCATTGGACCAGCCTTGAAACCTCATTGTTGTGAAGTAAACTTTTGACTCTGTGAAAGATGTATTTCTTGTGTGTTTTGTTATGGAGCAAACAATACTGGTGGGATGTATTTAAGAATCCTCACCCCTTGCACTAAGAGGAGCTGAACACTGCAACCTCTTTGTACTCATGAATTTTTATGTACTCTTTCTTACAGCAGTGTGCTGTACTTCATTGTGAGACCTATTTATAATTAAGCTGAGAGTTGGGTACGATTCTGGGAAAAGGATATGAGCATCTGGCCAGATTTTGACATGTCAGCTGCAACACTCTAATTGATTAGATAACCTCAATGATTTCACATGTTAGAAAATAAAGTTTATCATTGACCTCTCCAAACTCTACATTTAAGCCTGATCTCTTGCATTACAAACACTTGGTCGACTGTATTTATCATGTTTTTGTGAGGTCAACATGTTAGACTAATAATGACATTGTCACAGTTTACATTTTTCTAGGTGTGACATTAAATACCTGTACACTCCTAGCATTCTATAAAGCAGTTGGCATTCGAAAGGGCATCTACCTGAAGAGACCATACCAAATAAACAACAGAGTTTGGTGCAATCTTTTGACTTACCAGTTCCTATCAAACCGTCCTACACATACCGATTTGGATACAGACGTTAAATGCAGTTGTTGATGATAGTGATTGTGCATAATATTACTTGTCTTCAGGACAGCAATTTCCATTTCCATCTCACAGTCAAGTAATTTGTTTTGGAAGGAGAAACATCAAGTCACCTCTCTTCCTCCAAACAAAAAACTGAGTGATAATCCTAACCTGTAGAGTATTTCTTTCGCTACGAAAATCGAGGCTATTAAGTCATAGTTTAGAGTGGCAGAAAGGGTAGAATTTCGTAGTAAATGTCTTGTACTGCTTAGTTATGGCCCTCTACATTTTCATTTAAAACCCGTCTGAGGTCACAATTTCGTTTTCTATTCTCTTGTCTCGCTAGAGAGAAAATAATCCACTAAATCTCCCAAATAATAAGAAATCTTATGTCAAAGCTTTGTTTGATACTTTTCTGAAGGAAGGAGAATTTTCTGTTTGGGTAATGATTTTTTAACTCTCTCTTTCATTAACCAGAAATCGAAACTGAAGAATCGGCCATACGAACTTTCAGGATTCCATGAAATCTATGTTGCGCAGAGTAATTTCCCTTGGGATTGTTGCGATGTGTTTAGTTTTCGAAAGTCATATAAATTTCATGCCTTGAGAAAGGAAAGTCTACCGCTTCAAACAAAACCATCGTGAACCCCAACTCTATAGGCTCTAATTCGTGTCCCTGTTCGTAAAGCAGCTTTTCGTCATGACTAGGGCTGCAGTTTTGAATCGAATTGCTACTAGAGTAATACAGCGTTTAATATTGATGATGAACGAGACACGCATGCTAATTCCGCCACATTCGGTAAATGACATACATGACGTTCTTCTTTATCTATCAGGAGGACATGAAGATGTCTGTATGTCAGGCGATCGAGGAGACTTTTATCGCCGTAAACTGGCTGAACAAATATATCTCAACTTTGCAATACAAGGCATTGATCATTATAACGTTACTGCTGTCATAAAAGCGGCTATACATTTAGAAGAAATTTCAAAATTGGTTATGTTTGGCGAATTATCTGAAGAAAATATTGCTATAGATGATAGAATGTTTTCAATCTTGGCGAGAATAGCAGGATTTTTGGAAGTAAATTAAAGTTATAAATCATCTGAGTTTTCTTATATATTTGTGATCCTTTTGCTATTGTTAAAGTTATTTGGGTGATTCCATACATTTTAGGTTGTTGCTTGAAATGCTGGAACATTTTGGTTACGATTCCTTTAATCCTATCCTCTCCTCCTTGTAGTGGATACAACTAATGTTATAAAATTACGACAAGGATGCTGTTTTAAAGGGTTTCTGGAACAAGTTCCGATACAAACAATAAAGTGGCTAACTGGCAAGTAGTGTTTCTTTTATCTCTTATGTTCTGAGTTCAAATCCTACTGATATCAACTTTGCCTTTCATGTCTTAAAGGTTGATAAAATAAAGTACCAGTCAAATACTAGGGGACGATGTAATTTACATGCTTCCTCCCTTCGAATTTGCTGACTTTGAATTCTGCAACAGACTGCTGTTCTGTTTAAAAGGATTTTGTGATCTTGGTCACTCTTACACCATGGAAACTGAGTAACCAACCTCCATGCGCCCAAGGGTTTAAGAAAAGAATATAAACAATAATTACATACAAAAATTTTGCAAAAGAAACTGATTTATATCACCATTGAGGAAAGAAACAAAACTTTTTTGCAGGAATTTCTTTGAAAAAAGATCCTATCTGAAACCTCAGCTTCCTTCCTCGTGGCATAATTGATTCTCCTTAGAAAACATGCAGTACTTATTATTTATCAATGTAGACCACCACTGGTCCTTTTGGATTCTACTTTACACTGTAATATTATTACCATGTAGACCATTTAATGGAAGCCTTTTTCTTGACAGGAGGTATGAGCATCAACACAACACCAAC
>NC_042998.1:60597946-60627946 GCF_006345805.1 Octopus sinensis | reverse complement strand
TGTATTTTTTCATGGCTCCCATTGTTACTGAAATAATCTACTGTAATAATACTGTTGTGTTTATGAATGAGAAAGGAAGGGGTGATAGATGAATAAGGAAGGAAGGGGTGATGTCATACTTGATAGTGGGATGATGGTAATTGTATTCAGGAAAAAATAAATCAAACAGCATTTCAACTCTGTGTGAATATATGTGTGTGTATGTAAAAGGGGGGTATGTGAATGTGTGTGCGCGCGTGTATGTGTGTTCGTGTGTGTGCGAGTGCACAATGGAAGCGGGATGCTTCATCTTTGTTAACTTAGTATTTGGGTTTATTTTTTGATTTGGTTGAATCTTTGTTGGTTGATTATTTTTAGCGTTTTGACAGAAAAAAAGTCATTCTAAAATTGTTTTTTAACGTAAGCATTGCCCAAACAAGTCAAATGCTTACACAGAGCAGGTTTTACAGCCACATCATCCAAACCGATCACGTGAAATCAGGCTTAGCTGCTAGTATATATATATACACATATATTGTGTGAAATTTGATTTAGTATTTCTAAATTGAATTTTTTTCCTTGTAAGTTTGGATTTTATTCCCTCAAAAAAAAATTATTATAAATATATATATATATATATACACACACACATATATATAGATATACTTATATATGTATATATACATATATATGATCGATTGATTGATTCTAGTTTCAGCTCATGAGCTGTGGCCATGCTGGGGCACCGCCATATATATATATATATATATATATATATATATATATATATGAATATATACATATACATATATATGTATAAATAAAGAAGAAAACAAAAAGTGGAACAATAACATAACAGGCAACAATAAAACATCCAGACAGTTAGATGATACAAAAACGGACAGGAAACAACACAGACAGGTTCCAAGTTTTCTATCCTCAGTCGAGTTCCATATATATATGAGTACAGGACACCACAAATAGACGTAGAACTCAACGAGAAACGAAAACATAAAAACAAACTAGGAAACGAACTTTTTTTAACAACAAAAAAACTGAGTACAAGACAAACAATACAAGGAATATTCCCCTTCATCAGCTGTCTGTTTGTCTTGTACTCTGTTTTTTCGTTGTTAAAAACAAATCCGTTTCCTAGTTTGAGAGAGAGAGAGAAGGACAGAGAGAAAGGAAGAGAGATTTTGTAAATTTATTAAACATAATTGACATAAAGACTTCCTTCTCTTAATACACATAAAGAGTATTATGCTAACACACATAAATAAAGAGAGAGAGAGAGAGAGAGGGGGGAGAAGAGAGAAAGAGAGATATTGAGAGAAACATTAAAATATCTGATGTCAAATAAGTCAGCATTGAATCAGTAATGCCAAATAGGCAGCACCAAAACTGTGGACAAATGGTTTACCAATTTTTAGATAAATATTAAACATAAATTATAGATAGCTAAAAAAAAACGAACAAACAAAATTTTTACCTCTTTAAATTTCATGAAATTGGAAACAATTTTCATGTTATTGTAGACAGCTGATTGCTGAGTGAGAATCTCTGAGAGAATGTCTCCCAGTCCAGCAGAAATGATCAGAACTGGAACATGCCATTTATCAAGGCTCTTAAATAATTCATCACATCCAATTCTAAAAGTGAGTAAGAAATGAAATTAAATGAACGTCATTAGTTAAAACTGAGAAAATATCATTGGGAAAACAGAAAAAGGGACATGATTGATTTTAGTGGAAGGTTAAAGAAATAATTAAATGGTTGATTTTAAAAGAGACTTAAGTTTAAAAAAAAAATTTAATAATAAGGCGCAGGAGTGGCTGTGTGGTAAGTAGCTTGCTAAACAACCACATGGTTCTGGGTTCAGTCCCACTGCGTGGCATCTTGGGCAGGTGTCTTCAGCTATAGCCCCGGGCCGACCAATGCCTTGTGAGTGGATTTGGTAGACGGAAACTGAAAGAAGCCTGTCGTATATATGTATATATATATATATATGTGTATGTGTGTTTGTGTGTGTGTGTTTGTCCCCTAGCATTGCTTGACAACCGATGCTGGTGTGTTTACGTCCCCATCACTTAGCGGTTCGGCAAAAGAGACTGATAGAATAAGTACTGGGCTTACAAAGAATAAGTCCTGGGGTCGATTTGCTCGACTAAAGGCGGTGCTCCAGCATGGCCACAGTCAAATGACTGAAACAAGTAAAAGAGAAAGAGTAATAAATATTACTTCCAAATTCTAGCACAAGGCCAGCAGTCTGGGGAAGGGGCTAAATTGATTACGTTGACCTCAGTGCTCAACTGGTACTCATTTTATCAACCTGAAAGGATGAAATGAAAAGTCAACCTCAACAGCATTTGAACTCAGAACATAAAGATGAATGAAATGCCACTAAGTATTTTGCTCAGTGTGCTAACAATTCTGCCAGCTTGCCACCTTATTTAAATTATAAATATTGGTTTCAAATTTTGACATAAGGCCAGCAAGTTTGGAGAAGGGGCTAAATCGATTATATTGATCCCAGTGCTCAACTGGTACTTATTTTATCTTCCCTGAAAGGATGAAAGGCAAAGTCAAACTCAGCAGCATTTGAACTCAGACAAAATACCTATTTCTTTATTACCCACAAGGGGCTAAACACAGAGGGAACAAACAAGGACAGACATAGGTATTAAGTTGATTACATCGACCCCAGTGCGTAACTGGTACTTAATTTATCGACCCCGAAAGGATGAAAGGCAAAGTCGACCTCGGCGGAATATGAACTCACAACGTAACGCAGACAAAATACCGCTAAGCATTTCACCCGGCGTGCTAACGTTTCTGCCAGCTCGCCGCCTTAAACTCACAACGTAACGCAGACAAAATACCATTAAGCATTTTGCCCAGCTTATTCAAATTATAAATACCAAAAAGTACTCAAAACAATAAAAGTAAATGAAAAATGAAAACAAAATAAACTTGAAAAATACAGTCAGTGATTTGAGCTTAAGAACAATAAAAAGCAGTACTGTAATTGATGACATATAAGAGGCAATTTTTTCCCAAAAATACGTCTCAAAAAATATCACCAGGTTCTATATGTGAAGTTGGGTGTCACATATGCTAACTTTATCCTTGAGGCTCACTACTATAGGCTGAAGTAATCTACTTTGCTTTTTCTTGCATGTTTTATTAGTATAATCATTCAGGATATTTTCACAAGTGAGATTTCTCGCTTTATATTTTGCTGTACAGCTAACTTACTGTGTTGCTTTCTGCCATAGCTAAGGTGCTAGGTTGCTTTAGGTATAACATGCTTTAATGCACTAAAATCTCTTTTCCTGAATATGCAATGCTGAAATTGGAATGCATCAAATACACCTGTGTGTCTTTTGCACTATCAAATACAGTACTTGAAAAATACAGTATGTAATTTGAAATAAAAAGCAGTAAAAAGTGGTACAAAGGGGTGCTGAAAAGTTACTGGCTTTGGATAAAAGAAAATACAGGAGAATCAGTTGTGATTTTATTCAACATATTCCCCTCTCAGATTCACACACTTATTATAGCAGTTCTTTAGTTTTTTCTAAGCATTGTAAACGAATCTGGAAGGTTAGGCCTCCAATCAGGCCTTTTGCGATACCCTTAAAGCCAGGAATTTTTCAGCATTCCTCATAATTGTTAATACTTTACCTTAATCTGACAGAAGACTGAGCAACCATTTTGCTAATCAGACTTTTAGAGATATTCAGTGTACCCAGTAGTTCATGTACTTGAGTCCACCTAACAATATAAACAAACAGTATAAGTTAGAATGAAGTACATAGAAATCTATAGGAAAAGAAAAGGAAGTCAAATGAATATTGATTTCAGTAATATGGATGGAAAGTTAGACAAACAGCACAGTGTTTTGCTTCCCAACTAATGTAATGCTTAGTTCCACCATTTGACACCTTGGGCAGTTGTTTTCTATTTTAGTTCTAAGAAGCTTTGGGAGTGAATTTAGTAGACAGAAACTGAAAGCTGTTGTGTGTGTGCATGTGAGTGTCTCCTTGTTTTGACATTGTGTAATAGTTGCAAACAAGAGTCCCCGTTATAAGCAGTGCAGTTTGTTTTCTATCTTCTATGAAAACATGTCTGGCCATGGGGAAGTATTAGCTTGTTTAGAAACAGGTATGGGTTGGTAACAAGAAGGGCATTTGGATGTAGAATAAAGACAGAATTTTTCTAGATGAAGAGTCCGGGTATCATATTCATATGAATATTTTCATATGGTTTTTATAGAGAAGACAATCATATTTACTTACCAACAATGTTAGTAACAAATTATTTCACTTGTCACAAAAAGAGCAAGCATATGTGAGGTGTGGGGAAATAAAATATAGTATGACATAAATTATTGGCAAGGAAGGTAAAGAATAATCAGCAATTGTAGAGTTGGTAATGTAGTAAAGTAACAGAACCTGAAGAAATAGAGGTCTTTCGGCAAAAAGTAGTACAAATAAAAACAGTGGCATAAATTTTATGTCATAAGAAGAAAAGTGTGGTATTCTGGACATTTGTTTTTCTTTCTATAAAGAGTGTGTGTGTGTGAGATAGAGAGAGAGTGGGGTAATATACAGCAGTGTTGCTTCAGTTCAAAATTGCTAATGAGTTGCTGCTTAATTACAGTCTAATCTTGACTGAGTGATATATGATTGAAGGCATTTCCCCAATGTATCCTTTTCTAAGATATGATAGGGATGTGATTTGAGGAGATCTAACTGCTCTTTGAAACATGTTGCTGAGGCTACCTTAACTGTTGGTTATGAAATGTTAACTCGCATAATAAGATGACACCAAGTGAGTTGAGAGACCAAAGGCACTGAGTAATGTTTGCAGGTAAAATGCAAGCTGGGACATGTTATGACCCATGTTTAGTCATTGGACATGTTATAGCCCATGCTTGGTTACAATGAGTATTTCAGTTGATCCAATCAACAGAACAACCTTCTCGTGAAATTAATGTGCAAGTATCCTTAACGTAGTTCTCAAGGAAATTCAGCATGACACAAAATGTGACAGGGCTGGCCCTTTGAATTACAGATACAACTCCCTTTTGCCAGCTCATTGGACTGGAACAACAACAGCAGCAGCAGAGTCGTCGTTTAACATCTGCTTTCCATGCTAGCATGGGTTGCATGATTTGACTGAGGTCTGGCAAACCAGATGGCTGCACCAGACTCCAATCTGATCTGACAGAGTTTCTACAGCTGGATGCCCTTCCTAACGCCAACCACTCCAAGAATGTAGTGGGTGCTTTTATATGTCACCAGCACGAGGGCCAGTCAGGCGGTACTGGCAATGGCCATGCTCAAATGGTGCTTTTTATGTGCCACCTGAACAGGAGCCAGTCCAGTGGCACTGGCAACGACCTTGATCGAATGTTTTTTCATGTGCCACCAGCACAAGTGCCAGTAAGGCGATGCAGAGTGAAAGAAATTGACTTGCTCATGGACACAATGACCAACAGAAATCAAATTCATGATCTTATGATCATGAGCCAAATACCTTAACCACTAAGCTATATATATCTATTATATATTAAAAGTAACAAAAATGCTTAACAATAAAGAATTCAAAAATCATTTTTACCACTCTTCCATTTTTGGAACTTTCTTCTCAGTTTCTATATGAGGATCAAATTCTATTGGAGCATATGTATCTCTTAATTTTGCAACCTAGAAAACAGAGGAGAGGTGTTAAAAAAACAAAGCAAAAACGGAAATGCAACAAAGAATTGTATATATTATTAATTTTTAGCAAATAGACTTAGATTAAACATTTCTATCTAATATTTAATATATATTACTATGTACAAATCTTTTCCTCAATATATACACACTTACACACACACACACACACACACACATACATATATATATATATCAGGCTGAGTAAAAAGTAAGCAACATTATGAAACATGAAATTCATCACAACATATTTCAACAATCTGGAAATTTTATTCATCAAAGTAAGTACCATTACAATCAACACATATTTGCCAACAAGGTACAAGTTTGTTTATTCCGGTAACATAAAAATCTGGACTTTTAGAGCTGATGAACTCTTTGAATCACACTTTCAGCATCAATTTAATTTTCAAACTCCTTCTCTTGCAGGAAACCATCAAAGTGCTTGAAAAAGTGGTAGTTGGTAGGAGAAAGGTCTGGGGGAATAAGCTGGCTGAAGAAGAACTTTGTAGCCAAGTTCCCTCAACTTCTGGAGCATCATTAGTGAAACGTGTGGTTCAACATTGTCATGAAGAATGACTAGCCCTCTTCTGTTGACTAGTCTGGGACAGAGTAGTAGTAGTTTTTCATTCATTTTGGCAATTCCATGGCAATATGTTTCTGCAGTAATGGTTTTTCAGGGTTTTAAGAAGTTATAGTGGATAAGTCCAGCAGTACACCACCAAACAGTCACCATAATCTTTTAGAAGAGCTCGGGGTTTAGGGATGGTTTTCAGAGCTTTATTTTGGTCCAACCACTGTGAAGAATGTTTTTATTGTTGTACAGAATCCACTTTTCATCACAAGTAACAATACGGTTGAGAAACGGATTAGTCTGGTGACAGAGAAGTGATGAGCAAATTTCATATCTCTGCATTTTCTGATTTTCATTCAAATCGTTTGGTACCCATTTGTCTAGCTTTTTTGATTTTCCAATCATATGCAAATGGTTGTAGACAGTTTTCTGGCTAACTTGCAGTTCTTTTGCCAGTTCTAAGTGGTTTTACATGGATCTTTCTCAATGATGGTCTTTAATTGACCGTCATCAATGACAGATGGGCATCCACTATGCTCACAATCTTCAAGGCTCAGGCCTCCACTACAAAATCGTTTAAACCATTTTCGAGCTGACCACTCACTGGTCATTTCCTCACCAAACATTTTGTTGATATAGCAAGCAGTTTCAGCTGCTTTACGTCCTTTTTTGGAGTTGAATAGTAAAATTGTTTGAAAATTACGCTCTGACAGTTCCATGTCAGATGATTGTAACAACAGGGTAAAAAATACCAACGTTAATTTATTGATACATTTGGGCAATCTATGACTGTATTATCAGACAATTGCAAAAAAATGTTTAAAAAAATTCAAAACTCTGCAAAAATCTGGTACAAATTCTTCACAGTTCAAAATATTATTTACTTTTTACTCAACCTAATACGTGTGTGTGTGTGTGTGAGTGTATGTATGTATGTATGTATGTATGTATATATATATATATATATACACACACACACATGTATATATGTACATGCATTATCATTATCATCATCGTTTAATGTCCGCTTTCCATGCTGGCATGGGTTGGATGATTTGACTGAGGACTGGTGAACCAGATGGCTGCACCAGGCTCCAATCTTGATCTGGCAGAGTTTCTACAGCTGGATGCCCTTCCTAATGCCAACCACTCCGAGAGTGTAGTGGGTGCTTTTATGTGCCAGTCAGGCAATATTCGCAACGGCCACGCTCAAATGGTGCTTTTTACGTGAAACACAGGAGCCAGTCCAGTGGCACTGGCAATGACCTCGCTTTTTCACGTGCCACCGGCACAATTGCTAGTAAGGCGACACTGGTAATGATCACGCTTGAATAGTGCTTTTTACGTGCCACCAGCATGGAAGCTAGTCAGTTGCTCAGGCAACAATCACGCTCGGATGGTGCTCTTAGTGCTCCACTAATACGGATGCCAGTCATCGAATTTGATTTCGATTTCTTTGGTTTTAGCTAGGTTGACTCTAAGGCCCTTCGATTCTAATCCTTGCTTCTACACTGAAAACTTCTCCTCACATACACGCACACATATATATATGTAAATATATATGTGTGTGTGTATATATATGTATATATAAAAGGCATTACTAAATTTAAAATTTAAAAATAGGATAATATCTTTATAAGAATTTATCAAATAGCCAGCATGAAAAAACCTCATTAGGGAAAAATTATAATTATTCCCTTTAAATATATTTATTTATATTAAGGGCATTACTACACTTGAATGCCTCACACTACGAAGGACTCTTAAGTCAAAACTACCATAATAAATACAGTGTACCGAAGTGGAGGAATGCAACTCTTGAAGTGAGCCACTTAAAAATAGATTCAGCCGCATATCATATGATTCATAATTAGTGCACAAAATGAAGTGCAGGCATAATCAAGACACATAAAAATCAACATACCAAATGAACATCAAATGTATCCAGCATAGTACATAGAGCTGTTCACTCTTATATATCTGTGCAAGAGGTGGGCTTTTCGAATTGCATATCGGTACACGTGTTACACTTGCGTCGGAAACTAATTAGCACTTCTCAAATTTCTACATTTTCTTACATTTTCTTAATTTAATTAACTTATTATCAGAAACGAACTCGTTTTTAATCAAAACTTTATTAAAACATATCCCAGCACACCACATAATTGTTATTAATCGTGAAATTTAGTCAATATCTTGTTGCTCCTCCTTGGCAGCAATGACAGCTGCTACGTGGGTCGGCATGCTGTCTATGAGTGCCTGCAGGTACTGTGCAGGGATGGCCCCTCATGCAGCAAGAAGTGCCCCAAACAGCTTGTGTCGGTTCCTGTATTGCTGCACATTCAAATCCCTACCCAATCGACTCCAGAGGTTCTCAATAGGGTTCAGATCAGGTGACTGGCCAGCACGTACTCCTCGCCACCAAAGAGGTATCCCGTACTATCTCAACATACTTTGCTGCGTTGATGTTGCCTTCATCAATTGACCGTCATCAATGACAGATGGGCATCCACTATGCTCACAATCTTCAAGGCTCAGGCCTCCACTACAAAATCGTTTAAACCATTTTCGAGCTGACCACTCACTGGTCATTTCCTCACCAAACATTTTGTTGATATAGCAAGCAGTTTCAGCTGCTTTACGTCCTTTTTTGGAGTTGAATAGTAAAATTGTTTGAAAATTACGCTCTGACAGTTCCATGTCAGATGATTGTAACAACAGGGTAAAAAATACCAACGTTAATTTATTGATACATTTGGGCAATCTATGACTGTATTATCAGACAATTGCAAAAAAATGTTAAAAAAAATTCAAAACTCTGCAAAAATCCGGTACAAATTCTTCACAGTTCAAAATATTATTTACTTTTTACTCAACCTAATACGTGTGTGTGTGTGTGTGAGTGTATGTATGTATGTATGTATGTATATATATATATATATATATATATATACACACACACACATGTATATATGTACATGCATTATCATTATCATCATCGTTTAATGTCCGCTTTCCATGCTGGCATGGGTTGGATGATTTGACTGAGGACTGGTGAACCAGATGGCTGCACCAGGCTCCAATCTTGATCTGGCAGAGTTTCTACAGCTGGATGCCCTTCCTAATGCCAACCACTCCGAGAGTGTAGTGGGTGCTTTTATGTGCCAGTCAGGCAATATTCGCAACGGCCACGCTCAAATGGTGCTTTTTACGTGAAACACAGGAGCCAGTCCAGTGGCACTGGCAATGACCTCGCTTTTTCACGTGCCACCGGCACAATTGCTAGTAAGGCGACACTGGTAATGATCACGCTTGAATAGTGCTTTTTACGTGCCACCAGCATGGAAGCTAGTCAGTTGCTCTGGCAACAATCACGCTTGGATGGTGCTCTTAGTGCTCCACTAATACGGATGCCAGTCATCGAATTTGATTTCGATTTCTTTGGTTTTAGCTAGGTTGACTCTAAGGCCCTTCGATTCTAATCCTTGCTTCTACACTGAAAACTTCTCCTCACATACACGCACACATATATATATGTAAATATATATGTGTGTGTGTATATATATGTATATATATAAAGGGCATTACTAAATTTAAAATTTAAAAATAGGATAATATCTTTATAAGAATTTATCAAATAGCCAGCATGAAAAAACCTCATTAGGGAAAAATTATAATTATTCCCTTTAAATATATTTATTTATATTAAGGGCATTACTACACTTGAATGCCTCACACTACGAAGGACTCTTAAAGTCAAAACTACCATAATAAATACAGTGTACCGAAGTGGAGGAATGCAACTCTTGAAGTGAGCCACTTAAAAATAGATTCAGCCGCATATCATATGATTTCATAATTAGTGCACAAAATGAAGTGCAGGCATAATCAAGACACATAAAAATCAACATACCAAATGAACATCAAATGTATCCAGCATAGTACATAGAGCTGTTCACTCTTATATATCTGTGCAAGAGGTGGGCTTTTCGAATTGCATATCGGTACACGTGTACACTTGCGTCGGAAGCTAATTAGCACTTCTCAAATTTCTACATTTTCTTACATTTTCTTAATTTAATTAACTTATTATCAGAAACGAACGCGTTTTTAATCAAAAATTTATTAAAACATATCCCAGCACACCACATAATTGTTATTAATCGTGAAATTTAGTCAATATCTTGTTGCTCCTCCTTTGGCAGCAATGACAGCTGCTACGTGGGTCGGCATGCTGTCTATGAGTGCCTGCAGGTACTGTGCAGGGATGGCCCCTCATGCAGCAAGAAGTGCCCCAAACAGCTCGTGTCGGTTCCTGTATTGCTGCACATTCAAATCCCTACCCAATCGACTCCAGAGGTTCTCAATAGGGTTCAGGTCAGGTGACTGGCCAGCACGTACTCCTCGCCACCAAAGAGGTATCCCGTACTATCTCAACATACTTTGCTGCGTTGATGTTGCCTTCGACGGCATAGAGCCGCCCAACACCACTGTAGCTGAACGCCCCTCACACCATCAGACCACCCCCACCATGCTTCATGGTGAGCAAATCAAGGGTGCTAATTAATTTCTGACGGTAGTGTATATTCAGAATTATTCAGCACTGAATATATTCCAGTTAAATTTAAAATTTAAAAATAGGACAAAATCTTTATAAGAATTTATCAAGTAGTCAGCGTGAAAAAACCTCATAAGGGGAAAATGAGGCATTCAAGATTTTTATCCTATTTTAAAATTTTATACAGATTATAAAGATTTTATCCTATTTTTAAATTTTAAATTCAACTGGAATATATTCAGTGCTGAATAATTCTGGAAATACACATGTACCGAGATGCAATTCGAAAAGCCTGCCTCTCACATAGACATATAAGAGTGAACAACTCTAATGTGTTATGTTGGATACATTTGGCGTTCGTCTGGTATGTTGATTTTTGTTCATTTTTATGTGTCTTGATTATGCATGCACTGTCAATTAAAAAGTGCATTTTGTGCACTAATTATGAAATCATATGTGGCTGAATCTGTTTTTAAGAGTTGCATTCCCTCGTGTTTGGTACACTGTATTTATTATGGTAGTTTTGACTTTAAGAGTCCCCTCATAGCATGAGGCATTCAAGTGTAGTTATGCCCTTAATATAAATAAATATATCTAAAGGGAATAATTATAATTTTTCCCTTATGAGGTTTTTTCACGCTGACTACTTGATAAATTCTTATAAAGATTTTATCCTATTTTTAAATTTTAACTTTATATATATCATCATTGTCGTTTAATGTCTGCTTTCCATGCTAATGATATGAATACATACAGTTTCCATCAACCAGTTCTGCTGAAAAGGTATTGGTTGGTCCAGGCTCATGGTAGAAAACACTTGTCCAAGGTGTTGGATTGTTGACTGAACGCAAACCACACGATTACAATGTGAACTTTCTATCTACATGGCCAGATGTCTGTACACGTGAGTATGTATGATTTATCTGTCACTGTTTGACATAACAGTCAGTTCCTAAATTTCTTTTATTCATAATATAAGAACTCAAGTTGTGATGGCTTTGTTAAGCTCTAGCACTAAATAAACCACCTTACTGTCAGTACTACAGTATGCGTCCTTTGACACCAGAGTAAGCCATTTGAGCAGTCAAAAGTCTTTTAATCCTTAGATGGCCACACAAGAGTGACACAAATGAATTTGTTCAATTATTTGTAATTCTAATTGAAATTTCTATACTTTTTGTAAGCTAATTGTGATAATAGAATACTAAGGTTCAATGACTCCTTGTTTTACATATTATAAATAATGAATTAGCATATGCTAAAGAATCAGGAAAAATGCCATGCAATATTTAGTTTTGACTCTTATATTCTGAGTTCAAATCCAGCTGAAGTCAACTTTTATCTTCCATCATCTTTCTATGTACATATTGACTAATGCTGTTGGCATATTCAACTACTGTATATAGTGGCCTGGTCAGATGTTCTGTAACGAGCAGCTGCCAAATGATGTCAGATAAAAGAGGGGCCTATAGCCACTCCGGCTGCACAGAGCTAATTTACTGAAAATTACTAGTAATGGTTAGTGTTGCGACTTGGAGGTGAGATGTTAGTGAGCACAATACAAATGCAAGGGGAGGAACAAGTGAATGGAGGTGGTAATATATTATCCCCTCCCAAATAAGGCGGTGAGCTGGCAGAAATGTTAACATGCTGGACGAAATGCTTAGCGGTATTTTGTCTGTTTTTACATTCTGAGTTCAAATTCCACTGAGGTTGACTTTGCATGTCATCCTTTCGAGGCCGATAAATTAAGTATCAGTTGCACATTGGGGTCGATCTAATTGACTGGCCCCCACTTCCCCCAGAATTTCGGGCCTTGTGCCTAGAGTAGAATAGATTATATTGTCTAAAATGAATGGAAAATATGTTATGAGGAAGCTATAATAACTATAAATATCCTCATTATCTGGGTTGGATGGCAATATAAATATATTAGCAACTGTTTTAATGTTAGGAAGCAAATTCACTGACATTATGATTGTTTCATAAAGGAATGGTGTGAAAAATAATTTTACATGGTTATTAAATTTTAGCTAAGTGAAGAACATAGACAGGACTCTTCTGGAAATGTACTGGTTACAAGAGAAGGTACAGTGGGACACAGAACAGCTCTAGTCTATCTTCCTATTCTGTCTCACTTTCCAAATAACAACATATACATCAATGATATTACATGGGTGAAGATACATACATTTTACACATAACTGAAGAAACATATATTACGTGAGCAGAGATACACAAACACTACACATGGATATAGATAAATACATATTACTTGTTAGTGCAAGCATACTAGTATCACTTATGATTACAGGTACATAGTTATCCATTGCAGGTGCAAATGTACACATATTTGTGAATGTAAATACACACATATACTTTCTAGGTTTAGATGCAGATGCAGACACAGATATCCCTCCTGTACTTTTGCAACCCTGCATAGCTGTTTGGACCCTTTCTGAGAAAACTTCATAGCTAGTGCACACTAATTTAAGTCAAGCTATCATAAGTGAATGTCACTGAAATCTGCAAACAGAACCATTGCTGAAGTAAATGGAGCTGTTCCTTATATTTACAGAACTTTTCTTCTGGACCCAAAACTAAAATATCCAGAGATATGTTCAGCATGAAAACTGATGTAGTCAATTAAGAAGTTTTAATTAATCAAAATCACAGTGAAGTAAAGAGAAAGAATCAATAGCTCAACACTTGTTGTGTTAATAAAATTAATTTCGAGTTGAACCATCGAAAATTTGTCGAGTTTTTTTGAAAGTCATTACATTTTTGTGCATGTGCTAAATAACCATTAATCTTCACAACAGTGCATAAAGTATCAAAGCCAAGGGAAACAACCCTAATTAAAATATCAGTGTTGTCTCCACTACCTCTCTACTCAGAATTGATTATTTAGAATTTTTTTCAAAACTATGGCCGTAGCTGTGAATGATTACAATTTCTTAGTCCAGTACAAACTCTTTAACATTCACATTACTTGGTCAAATGCAATGCTTATTTATCCACATTGTTTTGAATAAATTATGTAGTATAGGCGCAGGAGTGGGTGTGTGGCATGTAGCTTGCTTACCAACCACATGGTTACAGGTTCAGTCCCAGTGCATGGCACCTTGGGCAAGTGTCTTCTACTATAGCCTCGGGCCGACCAAAACCTTGTGAGTGGATCTGGTAGACAGAAACTAAAAAAAGCCTGTTGTATATACATATATATATATACACATACATACATACATATATATATATATATATATATATATATATATATATACACATCTACATAAATACACACACACACATATATATGAATGTATATATTTATGTGTCTCTGTATTTGTCCCCCCTCCCACCTGCCATCGCTTGACAGCCGATGCTGGTGTGTTTATGTCCCCATAACTTAGCGGTTCAGCAAGATAGACCAATAGAAAAAGTACTAGGTTTGCAAAGAATAAGTCCCGGGGTCGATTTCTTTGACTAAAAGCCCTTTAAGGTGCTACTGCGGCATGGCTGCAGGTAAATGACTGAAACAAGTAAAAGAGTAAAAGAGAATATATACAAAAATGGATAACACATCCCTGTAAGCATAAAATGTATATCCCTATTTTCTATTGTTAAAAATATCCCAAATTGCAACAGTTAGCAGTTAAGCTTGCATCCACGTTCCAGAAAAAAAATGAGTTGAGAATAAACTTATATACCGTAGGATTTCAGTTTTCAAACATATGTCTTATCCTCATTTAGTTCTATTTTGTATATTAACAGAGGTGTATACTTAGTGATGGACAAATAAACAAAATGAAATAAGAATCACAAAGGTCATCATCCTTATTTCATAAATTCAGATCTTACAGAGGTTCTTGAGCAAAATATTTAACTATGCTTGCTTGCTTGCATGCTTCCCCCAACTATCACACACACAAAAAAAAAGAAAAGCCAAATATATTTTATAGCTGAATAATTAATGGAGTAAAAATATCCAGCTGAAAGCTTGACTATTTCATTTTCCAACATGGAGTTAATGCAGGAGCCTCTACAAGGTTGGTCAACTTGCTAGAAATAGAAAACCCTTACAAGTCACAGCCTATCATCTCGACAAAAAGAAAAAAGAAAAAAAAAAAAGAGTTGCATTAGATATGCAAAAAAGACGAAATGATCATAGTCGGAACACCATTAATCATAGGTCTGTTTGATCAAGACGGATCTCTGTTATTAGCGACAACATAAACAACAATAGCAATACAAGCATGGAAAAATGGATGTTAAAAAACAGTTTATGACCAAAAAAAGGACCCAAAAAATCCCCATTTTTGTCTTTTTCTTTTTTACCTTTACACGGAAATCATCTGGCAGATATGAACTATTATCCAGGACACCTATGGAAAATAAGGGAATGAAAATAATCTGTTAAGTTTGTCAAAGAATTAGGGAATTCAAATAAAAACTAAAAGCTTTTTCTGTGTCCCTTAAAACCTTTAGTAATTTTTACATAATTTTTTTTTTGATACGGTTACATAGTTCCAGAGATTTTGCAAATATTCACAGCAGGATTAAGTCATTAAAGAATGCCACAGTATTGAAATATGCAGACGACATCAAGCTGTACCTTGAAATCAAGAGGACAGATCCTGATGTCTACAACTCTTTCCTGCAATCAGACCTAGACACAATGCAGCAATGGATCACAGACTGGCAACTGAAACTGGCTGGGACAAGTGTACCACCATGCATTTTGGGAGAAAAAACCTGCGTTCACATACTCCCTCACAACACTGATATCAAGAAATCCTCTTGCGAGCGTGACCTAGGCATCACTGTCAGCAGTGATTTGCGTTGGTCAAAGCATATCTCTAAGATTGTCAGGAAGGCCGAGGGTGTCTGGCATCACTCAGCAGGTCTTTTGTTAGCCGCTCTCCAGCCATCTATTTAAAACTGTAACAGCTATGGTACGACCACACTTGGAATTCGCATCATCAGTTTGAACCCCTATCTTGCACAGAACATGACCTCCTGGAATCTGTCCAGAGACGTGCAACCAAAGCATACCCTCCATCAGACACCTACCATATTCTGAGCGCCTTGTTTCCCTGGGCATGGATTCACTGAAGCTCCGGCGTTTGGCGACGGACTTGGTAAACACCCACAAAGTTATAAACCACCTCACCAACAACAACATTGAACACCTTTTTGATCTCCATGTGTCTAACACACGTGGACATGCCTACAAAGTCAGAAAACAATACAGCTCCCATGACTTTCGGAAACATTTTTTCACGCTCAGAGTTGCTGAAGCATGGAATAACTGCCTGCGTCAGTTGTTGATGCCATGACACTGCATCTTTAAGGCCCTCATGCTTTCGAAATCTGCCGAAACTACACCTGATTATATATACACTTTAGATGAGTTGTAGTGCACCTGAGCACTGTACACAATTATTATTATTATTATTATTATTATTCTCCACTTCAGAATAGTTTTGTTTTGGAAGGACATCAACAGAAAAGAGGAATCTATGCAGTTCTAGAATTCCACCACAAAGAAAAAAAAAAACGAAAAGAAACAAACAAAGCAAACACAAATTGTAGTGAACTAATGCAAACAAAATAGAAATTTATTTGTAAAAATAAGGTGAGAAGTTTGTGTGTTGCAAAAGGAGGTGAGTAACATTTCAAGTGCAGCCCTTCATTGACATCTCTCTCTCTCTCTCTCTCTCTCTATATATATATATATATATATATATGACACCCGTGCCAGTGACACGTAAAAAGCACCATCCGAACGTGGCAGATGCCAGTGCTGCCTGACTGGCGTCTGTGTCGGTGACACGTAAAAGCACCAACCGATCGTGGCCATTTGCCAGCCTGCTCTGGCCCCTATGCCAGTGGCACGTAAAAAACACCCACTACACTCACAGAGTGGTTGGCATTAGGAAGGGCATCTAGCTGTAGAAACATTGCCAAATCAGACTAGAGCCTGGTGCAGCCTCCATGGCTTACCAGACCCCGGTCGAAACGTCCAACCCATGCTAGCATGGAAAACATACATTAAATGATGATGATGATGATGATATATACATATATACATACATATACATACACACACACACACGTGTTCTTGAGCAAGGCACTTTATTTCACGTTGCTCCAGTTCACTCAGCTGTAGAAATGAGTTGCGACGTCACTGGTGCCAAGCTGTATCGACCTTTGTCTTTCCCTTGGATAACACTGGTGGCGTGGAGAGGGGAGGCTGGTATGCATGGGCGACTGCTGGTCTTCCATAAACAACCTTGCCCGGACTTGTGTCTAGGAGGGTAACTTTCTAGGTGCAATCCCATGGTCATTCATGACCGAAGGGGGTCTTTACCTTACCCTTTATATATATATATATATATAAAGATAGAAAGATTTTTCGTTTTGGGATTTGGTTTCCAAGATTTTTCATGTGAGTTCATGTGTAGAAGGAAATTTTGTTGTGCCTGAGGAGAGCCATTCTCTTTCAGTGCCTTATTTAACACACTCACCAGTAAAGTTTCTACTCATTTACTTATTTATTTTCCTAAAATTTTCGTTGCGTCTTGCAAGCTTTTCAATAGTCATTGAGAGTCAACAACTATAGAAAATGTTACAAGATGCAACGAAAATTCTAGAAAAATAAATAAGTAAATGAGTGGAAACTTTACTGGTGAGTGTGTTACATTATAAGGCACTAAAAGAGAATGACTCCTCCCCAGACACAACAAGATAGATAGGTAGACAGACAGATAAACACACACACATATATATAAACATATATACACACACACATATAAACATATACATACATACATACAGACAGACACACATATCATCATCATTAAACGTCCATCTTTCATGCATGCATGGGTAGGATGGTTGACAGGAGCCAGCCAGGTAGAAAATGTACCCAAGGCTACTGAGTCTGTTTTGGCAGCAATTTTACAGCTGGATGGCCTTCCTAACACCAACCAATCCACAGAGTGGACTCAGTGCTATTTATGTGGCACTAGCACAGGCAAAGTTAGTTTTTGCAAGATTTTTACAGGTGGGTGCCTTTCCAGACGCCAACCACATTAGTGTGGATTGGATGCTTTTAACGTGGCACCAGTACGTGCAGGGTAACCAAGTAACTCACAAGACAAGGAATTATGAGAGGAGCAGGACATTTGTGTCAGAGGATGAAAGTTAGAGTGTGACAAAGAGACAGAGAGAAAGAAGCAGGTGTCTTGCCACAACAGAGGAAGTGACCCAGTATCAAATGATGAAAGGTTAGAGTGTAACAGAGAAATAGAAAAGCAGAAATAGGTGTCTAGACATAGAGGAGGTACATGGTGAGAGAGAGAGTAGGAAACAGAAAAAGTTTAAGAGAGAGCAGAAGAGAGATGGTCTAGTGCTAGGGTATACTCACAAGTAAGAAGAATATGAGCGTAGAACCTGGTTAGAAAAATAGGGTGGGGGTGTGGGGAGCAGTGATACAGAGAGCACAGCAGGGAGAGCAAGAAAGGGAATTGGAAAACAATCATAATTTTTGAAGAGGAAATGTGAGGAAGAGAAACATGCAATTAGAAGAGGAGTTGTAGTTTGATTTCTTAGGGTAGAGTGGGGGAAAGTGTGTTGTTACATGTGGGTGGAGCACAATTCTTCAAGCACTCAGTTTCATGGATGTGTCTTCCCTAGGACCTCACATAAAATGTCCTGGTCTACTGCCATTTCCTCTGAGAGCCCCAACATCCTAAGATCAGTCCTCACCACATACACACACATACATATCATCATCATCATTTAATGTCCAATTTCCATTTTCCATGCTGGTATGGTTTAGACTGTTTGACAGGATCCAGCAAGCAGCAGGTCTATACTTAGCTCCCGTATCAGCTTTAATATGGCTTCTGTGGTTGGATTTCCTTCCTAATGCAAGCTCCTTTTTACAGAGTGTACAGAGGTGCTTTTTTTCTTGCATTAGTGAAGTTGCTATGGAACTTGCAAAGCAGTAAAGGAGAAAAGAGAAGAAAAAAACTCAACCACCAAATGTGTGGGGAGGTTGGAAGAACTGGAGTAGGGGAAGTGGTTTTATACTAAATGTTGGAAGACTAAGGTATGACAGAGGCACAAGCATAAGTGTCTCTTACTATGGAAGGGATACATGACTACCACACATTATACAGAGGTAGGTGGAAATAGTCTCTCTCTCATCGTCATCACCAACATTTAACATCTGTTTTCCTTCCTGGCATGGGTTAGATGGCTTGACAGAAACTGGCAAGGCCAGGGGCAGCACCAAATTCCTTAGTCTGTTTTGACTTGGTTTCTGTGGTTGAATGCCCTTCGTACTGCTGACCACTTCACAGAGTGTGCTGGGTGCTTTTTATGTGGCACCAGCATCCACACCAATGCTTTTTACTTGGAACCTTGGTTTTAGGATCTCAATTCTGCTGTGGTGGGTGAGTTTTCTCAACACTGACAAAAACCAATTAGGATATGGAAAAAAAAAAGATTCTTAAAACCTTCTTGATTCAATCATACACAGGTTATCAACAATTAATTTGTGAATATAATAATAAGAATAATACTCACCATGACATGAATCACATCGTTTGTTTTGATATGAATGCATGGTTAGTGTCTGGTCAAAGTCTGTTACAATCTGTAAGAAACAAGAAAGAAAGTTACTGTGTTGAGGGCAAACAAAAGACATGAAGAGGAATAAATAATTTACGTAATTACGCATAATCAGTTTGTTTACAACAGATGTCATATAATTTTTGAAGCTAATTTTCTCCAATAAATTTTAACTTCATATAAGGCTTGGCTGTCAATATGATGAAAAAATCGCGCTTTTGGTACTCATACAGTTCCTGGAGGCCCTTTAAAAGAAACAGGTTTTTCAAGGGAGCATACAGAACATCTCTCTAACCCATTAACATAAGGCTTGGTCTTAGAAAGGATCTTCCATCTAATGTTGTAGTTGATGTTTGCATCCTCCTAAGTCTCCATATTGACACTGAAAGTGTTGTTCTATGTCTCTTCTTGGGGTACCTAGGGGTAGAATGTTAGTTGTTGTATCTGGATTCAATAACTCAGCCAGGAAACCCAGGATATCTGAATTTCACTTTTTGTGTTTCTTATCTTTACTCTTCTGACTAAATGGTAAAATAAAAACCCTTTCCACTTCTAGTTTCTTTCTTTTCTCTACAATCCTCTCATCTCTTTCTCTCTCTTTCCCTCGCCCTCTGTTTCCTGTTGTAGTCTTTCTTTTGTTCTGTCTTTTGGAAGCTTTGTAAATTTGCAATCAAATATCAAAGAAATGTCTAGGAGCAAACACCTAGCTCAGAAGAGAGGAAGCTCTGAGCTATACAAGACAACCTCTCTAGTCCTAGATGTGATTCATTTATCTGAGACACTTAAGTTGGTAACTGAAATCACCCAGGATATTATTTCAAAGCCTGGAAAATAATCCTCAAGAAAGCAAAAGGTGTATCCCAAAATGCAGCAAAGCTTTCTAACTCATTGCCAAGGCAGTCTGTGGAATCTTACCTACTACTTCTCTACCAAGATGGCTCTTAAGTACTTTCACAGATAAAGCTAGTATTTTCTATCCATGTTAATTCAAAGTCCATACACATGAAATGCAAAGTTCTCCTAAACTATCTTCTGCATTTTATAGTTCTGACAAGCACATACATGCAACTCACAAATGGGAAACTTCTCTGTTCCTCAAGTACAAGGTGATAAGTTTAATTTTGACTAAACTCTTCAATCTTTCTTTCTCTGCAAGAATCTATCTCAGTCTATGAAACCATGCTCAAGTGTGTTCTACTTTCAAGAAAGATAAATGCTCAGACCCGGCCAACTACTAACTTATTGCTCACTAAAATTCAACATCTCTAAGATATCAATAATATTATAAACAATTAATTCCTTTATCAGTTTGAGTT
Source organism: Octopus sinensis (assembly GCF_006345805.1). NCBI lineage: Eukaryota > Metazoa > Mollusca > Cephalopoda > Octopoda > Octopodidae > Octopus > Octopus sinensis. Next base: position 60,607,150 of record NC_042998.1, on the reverse strand, counting down.
TCTCTCTCTCTCTCTCTCCCCTCAATGATCAGTGTGGTTTCCATAGAACCATATCTGCCAGAGACATGCTTTCTTATACCATACACTATTGGTCTTCTCCTTTGAGTACTTTGGCAAAAAGACTTGTTATCGCTGTTAATAACAAAAGAGTCATTGACGTTGTCTGATGAGAGAAAATTGTTTCTCATCTCATGCCACACCACTTTGTAACTGTGGCTGATGGTGTATTCTACTATTTATACTCCAACAACTCTGGTATACTCCAATGTATACACATACACTTCTTTCTGTTCATTAATAACATGCTTGCTGTCACTTTAAAAAGTGAAGGCATGTGGGAAAATTTTTCAGGTTACTGCACTAATGATCACAAGATCATGATTTCAAATCCTGAACCAGGTAGTGTGTTGTGTTCTTGAGCAAAGCACTTCATTTCAAGTTGCTCCAGTCCACTCATTTGTAAATGTGTAACCCTGTGATGAACTGGCATCCTATTCAGTGGTACTGTTGAGATTGTGGTCACTTATATGCCATGGAAACCAAGTAACCAGCCTTATGAGTCCTAGGGACTTGAGACAGTAATGTTCAAGGGTTGATGATGGTGATGATGTCATTTCACATAGCATACATTTCTATGAAGAACACTACACTTCACTTCTTAACTTTACTCATACACATGAAACATCCACATTAAATCTAGGTATCTAATGCCAGAATGGTACTGCCTCCTTAAACAGAATTCTTGAAAACACCTTTCAATAGACTGCAGCCTAGTTTTCTTTTGCACAAAGACGCAATCATTACACACATATCAATGAAACAAACTTTGCAATACATTATCTCCATGAGTGAGCAACACACAAGCAAAAGCATCAAGTTACTGTAAGTGTCACAATCATTTATGATTCCTCATGGGAAAACTCATACACGGAGGAGTGCCAAAACTGCAGAGTGACAAAGTACTTTCAGCCTTAATTAGCTACTGGCCTCTGAAAGCTTGAGTAGGGGTCACAGTGGAGCACTGCCGGCATATTTGGAACAAACTGCGTTTACACAAACAAATAACTTAGAGCAAATCCATAAAGATGAAGGAATACGAAAAAATTTTAAATCATTATCTCTCTTTTTTTTTTCACTTTATAGACTGGTCATCAGACATCTTACATTAGCCTTGTTTCACAGACAGTCCTACACTTTTAAGTAGAAGTCTTTTAAGGAGATTTATGACTGACCGTGAGAGAGATTCCAGTATGTAGTTAATCTAAATTGTCTCCATGGAGAACAATATTATGCATGTTCCCTTTCATTTAGGTCCACTATTCATCAACTGCAGGCAAGTTAATTGGGTAACCTAAGAATAATGTACTTCACAATACAAAAGTTGCTGTGTTAAACCTTTTGTAACCATATTTCTTTTGAAATACATTGCTGTTGATAATTTTAAAATAATGAAGAATTCAGTAAAATGACATTGTCATTATTGAGCTGGGGTTTGAAAATTGGAGGGAAGGTTTTAATTTAGATTACTTTAAACAGAAAGTTTGAATCATAAATATGAGGTGCCTCAGGTGAATTGGTACCAAACGGCTTAAGATATTGACTAAAAGGGTTAAGGTATTGGATTATTTACCCAGGGCTTATGCATAATCCAAGGGTAAATAGTTCAGTAATTTAGCCTTGGAACCCTTGTGCCTTATACGAAGATACATGAAGAGAAAGTGAGAATATCTGGTATACCTGCAACTTATCAGGTCCATCTGAGATGAATTTCTTTACCATCTGGTTGATTTTATCAACATTAGCAATACAAACATTTCCTGAACTCAGTTCTGGGAACTGAAGAATAAAAAGAAAAGAAAAGTATAACAATATAGAGAAATATGCAATATTAAGAAAGGTACTGTATAATAAAATACAAGAAATTAAATTCATTAAAATTCAATCAAAAACTATATATACATACATATATATATATATATATACATATGGTAAATTTGAAAAGAGAACATAAAAATAGAATAATAGGAATTTTAAGAAATGAATGTTAAGTAAATTTGAAATCTCATCCCATATTAGGGATGGCTGATTCTTTTTTGACGCCATTTAATGCCTACGCTAAAAAAAAAAATTAAATACCAGAAACAATTATTATCTATATATTAATAAGCTAAGGCCGAATGCATCATGCTGTCACATGGTTAATTGAAGGAAGAGGTGAAAAGCAAGAGTTAAAGAGGGAAAGAGAAGAGTTAATGATGTGAGTTAGAAATACAATTTTTAGCAGAGTAGTGATACTCTAGTGGAAAAGCAGATTGAGAGAGTACATTGGCAGTTATATTGAGAGCGAGAGGCAGATAAAGAGAGAGCGAGTAGTGACACTATGCCAGCCGATGTAATATGCTGTGACATAGTGGAAGTGAGAGATGAACAGAAAAAGAGAAATGATAATGATGTGAAGAGAGAAATGACATGGTTAAAAATTAGTTGAAGTAAGAGGTAGAGAGAAAAAGAGAGAAAGAAATATAAAGTGTTTAGCAGAGGGAAATTTTAAACGTCATATATTATAGTGACTGACACGAAAATACCATTTTACTATTCAGTCTTTTATATCTTCTATCTGTCAATCTATTTATCTATTCACATAAACAAATGCATGTACAAGTCAACGGTAGACAGAAAGCTTATGATAGATACAGATTTTTCAATGAAAGTGAAATAACTAAGCAAAATAAGTGGATGTTATTTTTTTTAAATCTGAGGAGCAAAAAGAAACATCAACAGCGAGAAAAGTAGATATGTAACAAACAACTGAAATGAAATGAAATGAAAATAATCTTGATTGGCAACAACTTAGATTGAGCTTTGTTACTGAAAACTAGAGTGGTGGTGGTGGTGGTGTGGTGGTGGTAGCGATAATGGTGATGATGATAGTGGAGGTGGTAGTAGTGAGTGGATGGTGAAAAGTGTATTTTTTTTTTATTATTGAACTAAATTTTTTATATCACCTATCATTTAATGGATATGTATAAGTTTAATTATTTATGATCTGCTTGCTTGAAAATTGATATTTACTAATAAAAATATGAATGACACACAAAGTAAGCTAACAAGAGAGAGAATGAGATGGCATAGGCAATGGTGTGAAAAGAAACAGGGTCGAATCACTACAACAAGCAAGGGAGTAGAAGAAGCATGTAGAAGGGAAAATATGAATCAAAGAGAATACAGTTAGTATTTACAACAGATAAGAGAATGAGTTCCAGATAGATTAGAAAATGAAAATGAGAAAGAATGTCAACAAAAAAAAGGATCAAATAGGGACAGAAAAAAACGAAATGGACTTGGACCGGAAATGGAAAATGACAAAGGAAACGGTATAGGAATGGTAGATGAGGAGTTCAGCTGCTGTGGAAAGGTGTTTGCTAGTTACATCAGGCTGAGAATCCACCAAGGGAAGGTGTGTCAGAAGAAAGTATTTCAACAACGTGGGTTGATAAACCATAAGACGTTTGGCCAGAACCCCCTGGAAAATAACCATAGCAAGGTTCATTCAACAGTTGAATTGGATCAGTCAAAAAGACTGATAGGTGTGAAGAGGACAAAGATTAAGTGGCCAAAAGCAAATGACGCAGTGAGTTATAAAAAATTTGACAACGAGGTAGCAAGAATGATGGCTTGAAAGTCATAACATGCCGGCAGGAAATAACATCACTAGGTGAGACAAGCTGACACTGAATCAGCTTCACTGACTGACAGGTGACAGTCGTTTAAAGAATGCACGGGCTAAGACTATGAGCCTTCACTAGTCAGTTAAGGTGAGAAAGTATCATGTGACAACTTGCTGGGGCTGCCTGCTGGACCCTAGCGGCAGGTATTTAAAGGGAAAAGTTTGACAAGTCAGTCAGTCACCAGCTGACGATACAGCGAAGAGGCCAGGGAATATAAGAAAGAAGACATGCACCCAACACGAGAGCTGAAGACACCTCCAAAAGCGGGGTCCCCGCCACAGCAAAACAGTAGAGGAGTAGGGGCTGAAACCAGACGTGGTTCCTCCTGATGATGTCTTGTGCTAACTGGATCCTATAAAGGAGCTGTTGTAGTAGCAGACCACGGAACACGGTTGTAATTCCTTGAAAGTTACAACATTGGTGACATGAATATTCTCAGTAATTATAGTGAAGCCTTTAGATTTATAACTGAATCTCTGAACTACTGAGAGAATGGCTAATTCATGCTCCCTTAATTACAGTCTTATCCAGAAGAACTGAAAGGTTTTGTTTTTTTTGGAATGAAAATAATGCAGAATACACAATTTCAAAGGAAGCATACATTTTTATGGCTCTGTATAAACTTCCAATCATCTAAAACATTTCATATTTATCATGGAATTTCTATAGGTACTGCTAGTTATTATTATTGACACTTGTGGTATTAAGATGTATTAGCATTTAAAATGAAAATTTCTTCAGGATATTGGCTATAAAGGAATTTCAGTTACCTGAGTATAGTCTGCAACTAAGAACAGACAAGAAAAAAACAGTTTGTTTGTTAAAGAAAGAAGAGAAAGAGAGAGAGAGAGAGAGAGAGACAGAGAGAGTAGTAGGAGCAGTAGTAATAGAAGCTATAACTACATTTCCATGTTTCAGGATGATTAGCCATATATCTATGCAGAGATATAAGTTAGTAAATATGATTATCACAAGCTCTTTTTTGTAAGCATTACATTCTACATGCTTTCACAAGAATCAGTTATTGGGAAATGGTATCTTTTTATAAAAAATGATAAGAATTACAACACAAGCACAAAAGCAAATATCATATATATATCATCATCATCATCATTGTTTAATATCTGTTTTCTATGCTAGCATGGGTTGGACGGTTCGACCAGGGTCTGGGAAGCCAGGAGGCTGCACCAGGCTCCAGTCTGATCTGGCAGTGTTTCTACAGCTGGATTCCCTTCCTAATGCCAACCACTCTGTGAGTGTAGTCGGTGCTTTTTATGTGCAACCGGCACAGGAGCCAGGAGATGTTGGCACGGGCATGATCGGTTGGTGCTTTTTATGTGACATATATATATATACACCAGAGTAAGCACATAAATATGAAGCAAGGTGAAAAAAATAGTACTCGAATATCAGAGGTAGAGTAATATGCTTTATTAAAAAGCAGCAAAAATATCGCAAAAACTGTTACTCAGAGTTTCATGTTCCCATTCATCGGACAGTTTTGTTTCTAAACAAACTTGTCTGACAAACGAGAATGTGAAACTCTGAGTAACAATTTTTGTGATATTTTTGCTGCTTTTTAATAAAGTATATATATATATATATATGTTTGTATGTATATGTATATATATACACAAAAGGAATAAAGACTACCTTCGATCATGAATGATCATGGGATTGCACCTAGAAAGTTCCCCTCCTGAGCACAAGTCTGGCAAGATTGTTTATGGAAGACCAGCAGTTGCCCATGTGTACCAGCCTCCCCTCTCCATGCCACGGGAAAGGCAAAAGCCGATAGAGCTTGGCACCTGTGATGTCACAACTCATTTCAACAACTGAATGAACTGAAGTAATGTGAAATAAAGTGTTTGGCTCAAGAACACAATGCACAGCCTAGTTCAGCAATCGAACTCACAGCCTCACGGTTGTAAGCATGGCACCCTAACCACTGAGCTATGCAGCTTCACACACACACATATGTGTATGTGTCAAGCTTACGATTGTGAGGTTGTGGTTTCAATTCCTGGACTAGGCTGTGCATTGTGTTCTTGAGCTAGATGCTTTCACATTGCACCACACACACACATGCACATTTATACCATAAAAACCCTTGTAGTTTATGCAGGTGATTTTCAGGATAAAATTTGTTAAAAAAAAACTTCTACTTATGCAAAATTCGCACCTAGAAGTTTTGAGAATGGCCAACATGGGAAAAAGGTTTTTAGTTTAGTTGTATTAAGCATAATTTGACTTACTTCTGATTAGATTTTATTAAATTTTCATTAAATAAAAATAATTTCTGTTTAACAAGTATCACATTGAAAGCTATTAAATTACTAAGTCTTTGTGTTGTTTATAATAAACATTATTTTACATTTCTTGTCCATAAGAGATTATGTCCAATTTTTAGCATATTGCTGTATGTCTTCTCAAATCACGATCACAGGAAAAGCTGATAAATATGCACAGGTGTTGCAAATTAATTAACAAACATCAGCTTGGATGACACTTTACTCAACTGATAGAGGAAGGTGACAGATCAAGCTGATTTGCCTATTCTTGCCGGAACCTTTGATACAGAGTATTGAAATTTTAATCCCTTTCACACTTATTAAATGTCAAGCAAACTTTAAAATTTGACATTACCATTATTGTCAGTTGGGTAGAACTTATGAATCATTTACTGCGAAGGAGAAATTAAATATGTGCTCCATTGCGATAGGTAGAAATTCCAAGCAATGTAAAATATGGCCCAGACCGTGTTTACCAGCATGAATGTCAGACTTCAAAAACTAGTTAACCATCTAGTGGTTTTAGTAAATTTATACAGAAAAAGTAAGCATTATACCGTCCAGTATAAATAAAAGTCAACTTCATTATGCGTATTTAAGCCATTATTTTTTCTGTAGAAACCTATTCTGACATTAAATGAGTCAACTTCTGGTATGAATTTTTACGTTTTGTACGTCTTTTTTCAACAAAAAAAATAAAATTTCAAAACAAATTCTGGAAACAATCTACTCATGTAATTTACACACCCACTAAAGTTTATTTTTACTTTTGTGAAAAAGTGCGTAAATTACATGGGTTTTTACGGTATACATATATTTGTATATTTGATCAGATTTACACCGGTTTTTCCATGTTAGCATGGATTAAATGAAATTTGCCAAGGCTGATTATCTATATCTTGATGTTCTTCCTGTAACCTATTCATAACCTGTTTTCAAAGGAAATGTTTTGTATAGGCTACTGGTCCTCATACAATGAAAGCTGAAACTATGCATTGCTGGACAATGTAAACAAAGTCACTGATTTTTCACTCAGTGTGAAGTCATTACAAACATTAGGCATTGTAATCACTGAAGATCTCTCAGGGCAATCTCATTCACAAACAAGTAAAATCTTCATCCATAAGATTATCCTTCCTCTTCAGAGCCAGAAAATTCCTCAAATCTGAGCAGTTGCTGATTCTCTTCAAAGCTCAAACAAGGTCCATAATTGATTACACTTAAACACATAAACATCCTAGACCATATCCAGCTGATTGTCCAACTTGTAGCTCACAGATGCATTTTATCCTCAGCCTTTTTTTAATACTATTGTCACAATAGCTTCCGTTTTTCAGAGTTAGCACCTACATTCTCAACCCCACTTGACACACCCATCTCTCATTTTTTCTTGCCCATTTTGTATCTCTTCATCCAGGTTCTACAGTAACTTTTATATCCAGTCCTTCTTCCCCAGAATGTCAAACCTCTGGAACTGCTTCCTACCAACATTTTTTTCTGCCAATGTTGACTTTTAGCTAAATATCAACTGCATTGATGTCAGGAATTGTGTCAATGACCTGTACAGGTCATAGACACAGTTCTTTTTCTCCAAACTAAAGCCATAAAGAAAAAAAAATACTGCTTTATACATCATTCACATCGTATCTACAATTCTTAAATACTGAACAAGAAATCTTTTCTGTGAATGCTGGTCTCCGGACATTATATACACATGTTATGAGTTATATAATGCACACCCAATTGTTTATTTTAACCTAGTAAATTCAGTATGGTGTAGTTAAGGGGAACCCCCTGATTTCCATAAAACAAGTGGAAAAAAGAAAATCATGACTGATGACATCTAATATATATTAAGTTGTCTGGAAAGTTCTGAGTGCTTTTAATCTAAATCTTTTAATGCTTCATTAAACACACCTGAAACATAATACAATTAAAACTTTGGCATTGCTTAAAGTGGTAGTGCATCTCTTCTTTGTTCCTGACTAAAAATAGAATTATCTTTCATTCCAGTCACCCTTTATTGACATTTGAAATGGATAATCAAACATTTCATAGCTGCATTGTAATGCTTTTCTTTTTTAAAAAAAGGAGAAAATGTTGCAAAGACTTGCAAAACCATTTGTGAAGTTTATGGTGATGATGCTGCAGGTGAATCAACTTTTTGAAGGTGGTTTGCAAAATTTAAAACTGGAAGATGACAGTCACAGTAGAAGACCTTCAAAATTGTATGAAGATGTTTCGAAGGCAAAAATGGAACAAAATTCAAATATCACGACTAGAGAACATGCAGAGCAGTTGGAAGTTTCTAAAAGTATGGCTCATGAACACCTAGTGAAGCTAGGATACATTTCTCACTATAATATGTGGGTCCCTCACAAACTCTCAGAAAAGAATTGCTTGGACCAGTGTTCTCCTAGTGATATGGTTTTGAAATGGAATGAAAGCATGTCTTTTTTTAAAACAACTTGTAACTGGAGACAAAAAATTGATTTTTGTATGAAAACGTCATACAAAAAAGATTCTGGAGTTTGCGCAAGGATCCCCCAAAACAGCAACCAAAGATGAACATCCATGCTAAAAATGTTATGCTTTGTGTTTGATGGGATGATAAAGGCATTATTTATAATGAGCTTCTCCCACAAAACCAGACCATTAATTCTGATGTGTACCGTCATCAGCTGGCTAATTTGAACCAAAAACAATCAAAGAATTGAGGTCGGAGACTGCTAACAAGAAAGGGGTAGTGTTCCAACAAGACAATGCCTGACCACATGTCTTTGGCTACCCAAACAAAATAACATGAAATGGCTGCGATCTTTTACTACATCCACCATACTCTCCTGATATTGCACCATCCAACTACCACTTGTTTTTGTCTCTACAAAACTCATTGCAAAGAAAAACATTTAACGATTTAGATGGAGTCAAAATGCATCTAGATAATTTTTTCTCTTCAAAACCAGTCAAATCTTATGCTGATGGAATATTTAAGTTACCTGATAGATAGGCAAAAGTCAGTAATAATAATGGAAATTATTTCACTGAATAAAATTTATTGAAAAGTCAATTATTCATATCCCGTTTTGCATATTAAAAAAAAAATGCTCAGAACTTTCTGGATAACCTAACAGAAAGCAATTTTTCTTAAGGCAAGCAGTGATAACATGTGCATGCAAATGAAA
>NC_042998.1:60560446-60592946 GCF_006345805.1 Octopus sinensis | reverse complement strand
CCATTTGTGTACTGGGGTCAATCTAATTGACTGGCCCCCTTCCCAAAATTTTTGGGCCTTGTGCCTAGAGTACAAATGAATACTGCAATGCTACAATTTAAAGAGCGCTTTCATTATTTTGTAAATTTAAGGCAGCGAGCTGGTAGAATTGTTACTATGCTGGACAAAATGTCCAGCAGCAATTTCTTTTGGTTCTTTACATTCTGAATTCAAGTGCTACTAAGGTTGACTTTGCCTATAATCTTTTTGAGGTCTATAAAATAAAGTACCAGTAAAGTACACTAAAATTGTTGGCCTTGTGCTACCATAATTTGAAACAATTATTTAGTAAATTTCTATTGTGGTTAGCAGTAAGAGGACAGAGACCTTGGCAAAGATGTTATAGTATATATATCATCATCATTGTCAAGACAGAGGCATCCTGTCTTGAACTGCTCTGTTATTGCCTAGAGGACTATGATAAATAGGAGGGGGCTGAGGACTGAACCTTGGTGGACCCCTACCGCTACCCAGAATATATATATATGTGTGTGTGTGTGTGTGTGTGTGTATATATAACAAATTTAATATATTACTTGTGAATTATTGTTTTACTCATGCTAGCAAGATATGTGGTACAATTAAGTGTGTTGATATCTGTATGTATAAAGTGAAAACTTTAGGGAAGGAAGTAAGCAAATATTGAAAAATGAAAGAGCAATAGAATAAGGTTAAAAAAATCCCACAGGATCCAACAATTACTACTGACACACTTTAGATTCAGGCTCACACACAGGCAGAGAAACCCCTAAACATATTTCTTAATGAAGTGTTATAGAGATATAGGTATATTTTATAATAATAAAATTCAGATAATTTTTATTACTTTTTAATTACAATTTTCAAAATGTAATTTAAATGACTTGCGCATGAGAGATAAAAGACTTATACTAAATTCCTCATCATCATCGTTGTCGTTTAATGTCTGCTTTCCATGCTAGCATGGGTTGGACAATTTGACTGAGGACTGGTGAACCAGATGGCTGCACCGGGCTCCAATCCTGATTTGGCAGAGTTTCTACAGCTGGATGCCCTTCCTAAAGCCAACCACTCCGAGAGTGTAGTGGGTGCTTTTACATGCCACTGGTATGAGGGCCAGTCAGGTGGTACTGGCAGCGGTCATGGAAAATCGTGTTTTTAATGTGTCACCTGCACAAGTGCCAGTAAAGTGACGCTGGTAACGATCACGCTTGAATGGTGCTTTTTACGTACCACTGGCATGAATGCCAGTTAGGTGCTCTGGCAACGATCACGTTCGGATGGTGCTCCACTAGCACGGATGCCAGTCATCGAATTTGATTTCGATTTCACTTGCCTCAACAGGTCTTCGCAAGCAGTGTCCAATGAAGGGAAGGTATGCATGAGTGGGCTCGTTACACCCCTGGCTTAGGCTACAAAGTTATGGTCTCACTTGGCTTACCAGGTTTTCTCAAGCACAGCATATTTTCAAAATTCTCGGTCACTGGTCATTGCCCCAGTGAGGCCTAATGTTCAAAGGTTGTGCTTCACCACTTCATCCCAGGTCTTCCTGAGTCTACCTCTTCCACAGGTTCCCTCAACCGCTAGGGTGTGGCACTTTTTCACACAGCTATCCTCATCCATTCTCACCACATGACCATACCAGTGCAGTCGTCTCTCTTGCACACCACATCTGATGCTTCTTAGGTCCAACATATCTCTCAAGGTACTAACGCTCTGTCGAGTATGCACACTGAAATTACACATCCATAAGATCATACTGGCTTCATTCTTTGGGAGCTTACACATGTCCTCAGCAGTCACGACACATGTTTCACTGCCATGTAGCATGGCTGTTCGTACACATGCGTGATACAGTCTACCTTTTACTCCGAGCGAGAGGCTCTTTGTCACCAGTAGAGGTAAGAGCTCTCTGAACTTTGTCCAGGCTATTCTTGTTCTAGCAGCTACACCTTCAGCGCACCCTCCCCCGCTACTGACTTGGTCGCCTAGGTAATGGAAACTATCGACTACTTCTAGTTTTTCTCCCTGGAATGTAATGGAAGTTGTAAAATTATAATATAGATGACGAATTCATGTTCAAATAACTTTAAAATATTTTTAATATCTTATCTCTGTTGCTCTCTCAGCATGTGTATATATGTTTTTGTGAACAAGTGTATGTGTGTGTGCATATTTGTGCAGTTGTGTGTGCATGAATATTCTAACAAATACAAAAAGTATTAAGCGGCAGAAAAAATTGAATGGAGCACAACTAATGTGTTGTTATCCAGCACAACAACTAGTGTGTATTGAATATGACTTCACATTCAATACTTCAACTCTTACTAAAGTTATTGTGTTGTAACCCTCAGGCATCTAACATTGCCTAACTATGAACCAAAAGAAATGAAAATTCAATTCTTACTTCACAGCTGAAATATTTGCAATAGGAAACACTATGTAATGTAAACAGAAAAAACAACTGCTTCCTGGGAAATATATATATATATAAAAAAAAGTAAAACAGAGAGATTATATAGATGATACAACTTTGGTTCATTAATTTAGTTGCTCCAGGAAAATCTTCCTCTTGCACATATTGCTAAAGATTTCTGAATCTGAAAACAAGTATGGCAAATATTCCTACAGAAAAAACACCCTAACAAACTAAACAAAAAAATACAACACTCTACTAAAATATAAGAATCTGTTCTAATATCAGTACAATTTTCTGTGTAATTATCAATCATACATATGTGTAGATATGTATGGCTATACTAAAGGCGGTCTTTCTTTACTTTTAACATTCCTATTCTCTCTTTCTCTTAACACCTCTTTTATCCATGAATAAATTGACTTCCTTCTTTGCAGTGATACTGCACTCGTTCACTAAACCATTCTCATCTGTATTTTTTCCAGCCTTCATAACTTCATGTTGATTACCCATTCCTTACTCTCATATAATATGATGCTTCTTACATGGGCAGTAGACTTTTTCCCCTTTACTTTTAGCAATACCCTACATATTATGGCATCACTCAGTTTCAAGAAAACGTCTGCCATGCACTTCTCTCTCTTGCCATCATCACCTACTCCAAACTATTTTTCTCCATTCAACATCTAGATAACAAAATGTTTTCACAGTGTCTTATCATCATGCTATTTTCAAGATCCAGTTCAACATTTCTCCATTTACAGCTTCTTCCAGACACACCTTGCATTTAACTACAGGTGCCACATTAGGTAATTACACGATTAAATTAATTTCACAGTTAAAAGTCTCTTTTGTGCAGTGGTATCAAAGCCATTTGGTTAAAACACCCAGTAGTAAAGATTTGGCAAGTAAGAAAGCATATGGCTTATTTTCTTATATAAACGTTTTTAGCCTTAGTATAAAATAATTTTGGAGTTATAACCTCAAGAGAGGATACAGGTTTAATCTTATAAAGTCAGTCTGTTTCTGATATCTGAATGAGAAACAAGATGAAACAAGTTGCCAAACCTATATGTAGTGATTGATGTTTAGGCCCAGGTCAGCTCTGATCAAATAGACTTATGATTAAATGTCTTTAAGTCTTGGTTGTCCTGTCACCTTTTTTTAATTTTATTCAGGTACTGTACATCTTGAAGCATTTTAAAGTCTTATGCACCTTGAATGTATTATAAAATAATAAAATAATAATAATAATAATTGTGTACAGTGCTCAGGTGCACTATAACTCATCTAAAGTGTATATATAATCAGGTGTAGTTTTGGCGGATTTCGGAAAGCATGAGGGCCTTAAAGGATGCAGTGTCACGGCAGTCAACAACTGATGCAGGCAGTTTATTCCATGCTTCAGCAACTCTGAGCGTGAAAAAATGTTTCCGAAAGTCATGGGAGTTGTGTTGTTTTCTGACTTTGTAGGCATGCCCACGTGTGTTATCTAATGTACCTGTCCTTTTATTTTAGATGGTAGTGTATCATTTAGTAGAGATTCGGTTGCTATTTCTAAAAGGCAGAATGATGTCATATACATAATCTTCTTTGTTGGTTATTCATAACAGTATATTTTCCCAAGGGTCATAACTCTCAGCGAATATTTAAAAGCTAAATATATTTTGCTTTTCTTTTTCTAGCAGCGGAAATAGCTTCTTTCAAATACAATAAAGAGAAATTGTTAAAATTTTGTTAATCAGTTGAATATCATAACATTTTAAATCTGTGTATAGTATTATAGGATTGTTTAAATAGTTAAGATATTAAAACACTTTTGTACAAAAGCACAAGTGCTTAATATATAGTAATGCATGTTTCTGCTGACTGGTGTTGTAAAGTAAAAAAATCAATCACTAAGGACAGTTGTAGTATGGGTTAGAGGGGAATGGTTGCACACAGCTGTGTCTGTAAATAGGTGTGTGTTTCTAATATTAGTTACAACATACATACAAGGTATATGTAGATATATATAAATATATTCTATCACTGAAAGTAAGTAGTGAAGGAAATTGCAATGATTTGGATGGAAAAGGAATATGAGTGCTTTTAATGAAAGCTATGGGTCAACTGGTGTGGAAACAAAGTGTATGTTTCTTACCAGATTGATTCTTGGGAAAACATTATTATCTAAGAGAATAAAAAGCAGTCAATATAAATGTTGGAACAAAAGTAATATCAAAGACAGGGTTGATGCAAATGATAGAAATGATGTTGGATTAAAAATTATAGAAAACTTATCTTGTTTGCTATCCCACTTTCTATGTTTGGATCCTGTTTAAAAAGGAATCCTACCATAAAGCTTGCCCATTCCATGTCCATTACTGTACAAACTGCAATGCTGCAAATTCATGCAGGCAGAAGTTTAATCTTATCTTTTACTTGTTTCAGTCATACTTGATGGATTTTAGTTGCACAAATCAACCCCAATATTCATTTCTTAACTCTGGTACATATTCTATTATTCTTTATTCCTGAACTGATAAATTATGGGGATGCAAACAAACTAACAATGGTTGTCAAACCGTGGCTGGGTGGGGGAGGACAAACACACATATATACATACAACTGACTTCCACATAGTTTCCATCAATCAAAGCCATTCCTAAGACACTGGTTGGTCAGGACTAAAATAGAAAACACTTTCTCAATGTGCTGTGCAGTATAACTGAACCTAAAGCTACATGGTTGCAAAGTGAGTTTCTTAACCACACAAACAAATAAAAGATAGCATGTGATCTTTTCTTATTTTTGAAATGCTGAAGTATCTTATTTAAATTGTTTTTTTTAAACATTCACGTTTTGACAACATTGTGTTAGTTACTTTATAGTTATCAGCATGACAATTTTGATTTAGTAAGTGGTTAATTTAGTTTGTACTGATTGGCTGAATTGTAACCATGAACAGTGTAGCTTTGGCCTTTAGTCTGATTATGTGTTCAAGGTTAGACAGACAATGCCACCATACAAACAATATATTGTTAACAATGTACTGAGTGATCTTCAGCGACACAATAGCAATGGTAATTATATCAGGCCATCTTAAAACTGAGCATAATTATTATTACTCAAGAGAATGCATTTTTTGGCTACTGGCCCACTTCATAGTACTCTGTATCAGACCTACATCACAGAATCAACCAATGTAATGAAACATTTAATTAGCATTTCTAGTTGTAGCCAAGCTGTTTCATATTTAAGGGATTGTGGTCCCTAATTTAAGAAAGTAATTTATTACATATATATTGAATAGTTCATATATATACATATGTAGCATCATCCTATCATCATTTTACACACCTTTTTTCCATGGTTATATGAGTTAGATAGATATCTTCTAGCACAGCATCTCACTACACGTGATCCCTTGTCTTCTACTTTGTAAGGTACTGCATTCTTGGATCAGCCTCCACCACATATTCTTCTTCTGCAGGTGCCTTCCACATGAATTACTTAAGAGTTCTTTTATCTGACTGTTATGTTCTATATACAGCCTCTATTCTTGCACACTACATTAGATATCATTCTAATTCTTCTCTCAGCTTCTTTATGTTTAATCATTCACATACACACACACTAATATCTTTTCTGCCCTCAGACATTCTCTGTATTCAATGTCCATAATTTGCTACTACACAATATTGCACTTCATATACAAGCATCATATCATCTCTCCTTCACTTAAGGAGAAAATCCTTTTGTAATCAGCTGATATAAAATCACAACTATTTTAACTTCAGTCTTTTCGAACATCCACCTACTGATTAGCTCACCTAGGTGTAGACAACTTCTAAGGAACCTCTCAGGTATTTAAAAGAATTCATTTCATAGTTACTCTTGTTGCTAACTATTTCTGTGCATCTGCTCCACATACAAAGTCCTTCTCATCAATCTAGCTCTGATCTTATAGTTTAAATCAGCTACATTGTATAGAATTCTTGAGAACTCCTTATCTGCAAACTGAGCATGGCCACTTCCTAGATGGCAGGACAGCTAACTAGTGTTATCTATCTCACTGGTCTTTCAGAACAGTAGGTACAGTGCTTTCTTCTGACACAATCAGCACACATACATTCCATTTTGCCATGGGTTCTTTGACCCATCTAGGAGAACTGCAACAAACTGTCCAACTCATATTAACATGGAAAGCAAATAAAAAACAATGATGTAGATAATGACAATGATGATAATGATGTGTGAAACTGCATTTGACCCTCTGGCCGATAACTGATGAGAAGTTGGTGACTTGAGTCCGTTTTCAGTTTGTTGGTGCATTTATTATATGCTTTGTAACTTATATATAAACATGTAAAAATGTATAAAAATTAGAATTTACAAATAACTGAAAATGCAGTTTGACAGCAATAGAGCATCATAATAATAGAATATCAAGGCATGAGGCTGGATTCTTCACAATTTCTGATTCCAATATTCACATTCCACTTATGTACTTTGTTGCTTTAATATGAACTTCAACAAAACTTTATATGTCTAACTTACAAATGCCACTTCTTTTCATTTAGTTTTAACGAATTAATTCAGTTAAAAAAACCTCACAAAACATTATTATAACTACAGATTTTAGGGATAGGAAAAAACAACAGGCTCACTCATGTGGACTTTATTTATTCAATTTAAATTAACATTTTAATTTAATTGATAATATAATTATCTTTTTGGGACATCTGTCACTTTGAAAGAAAGACAGTTGTTGTTTAGTCCAAAGTCAAGATTGTTGACAGACTTATGATCAAAGGCACTCCAGTAGTGACCATCCAATCTTTAAGTTCTTCAGACATAATACTTATAAGACTGTTTTATTCACACATACATATTCTCTAAATATACTATTAAAGGAAGAGAACATAAACCTGACATACAAAAATATTAGATGTTCATGGCTGGAATGACTTTAGTCACAGGTCTACTCTATTGGGGCATGTTGGGTATATACATCTTTTAACTTTTTATCTTCTACTTGTCTCAGTCACTGGACTGAGGCTATGCTGGGGCACCACTTTAAAGGGCATAGTTGGACAAATTAATCCTAGTGCTTACTTTTTAAGTTTGATATCTTATCCCATGGGTCTCTTTCACTAAACTACTATGTTAAAGGGATGTAAACAAAGCAACAATGTTTGTCAAGTGGTGGCAGTGGAAACACACACACACGTATATGACAGGCTTCCACACAGTTTTTGTCAACCCGATTCCCTTAGAAAGCAACAGTCAGCTGAGGTTACAAAAGAAAAAAACACATGCCCAATGAGCTGCATGATGAGACTGATCCCTAAACCACATGGTCACAAAAGCAAGTTTCTTAACCACACAGCCATGCCTGTGGAACATTAAAATGTGAAGAGAGAAGAGAATGTTAAACGTAGAGCTGAATAATATATTCACTGGAAGTTGAATCTTCACAAATCCTTACGCTGAGTTTCTAAATTTCCAACTGCCAGATATTTATGAAAAATGGAAAAAAACTGGCATTTAAAAAATATGCAGTGGAGATGTTTGAATACAACAAGCTTTGCTTGAAACTGAATAAAAGTATCTTATTGATTGACATTATAACTGTTGGTAGAAGAATAATTGGGGAGATGAGAAGAGAATAAAAGAAATGATATATGCATATGGAAATATATAAAAAAAACAAATAGGAAGAAAAAACCTCACAAAAAAAGAGTCTTTTGGCTCAAGGGAAATAACTCAAAAATATAAATCTTCCCAAAATGAAAGCAAAAATGGTGATGAATGATTCAGCTGTTCTGAAAAATAAAATTCTGGAAATGATCTGTTTGTAGACAAAGAGTTGCAAAGCAAATATCAGAGGATTATCAACAAAATTTGAATATTTTAAACCTTTCATTTAAGTCATGCAAATCCTGAAATTGATGCGTAATTTCTTACTTAAGCACAATTTAAAAGTAAAATTCAAGCAAAAGGAATTATGAATGTATGGAAAAGAATGTTCTAGAATAAACAATTTAATCTTAAATACACTTGGGCTTGATTATTTTAAAAATAAAATGTACAAGGAAAAGCTTGTGAAATTTTTTTTTTTTTTTATCAGCTTGAAAAGGAAAAAAATGTGAAGATAAAGACAATTCTCAACATCGTTCTCAGTCAATCTAGTTGACTTGTTGCTAATATTAGTTGTACTTTGACACAAACTGAAACTGAGAAGAAAATAGTTTGGAGCAATGTAGCAAAAAAAAAAAAAAAACTTTTTTTCAATATTCATTTTTACGATAAAAATAAATTTAAACGATTGCAGCATGGAAGGTGTTTATGAGCCATTTAAGAAACACACAAAAACCGTTAGATTCACTTCAACATTTAAATTTAATTTGCCAAAATATTTTCGTCACTTTGAGACCGCAACCTGTTTACTGAGATACAGCATGGAATTTTGTCAGTGAACAGGTCGTGGTCTCAAAGCGCCGAAATTATTTTGGCAAATTAAATTTAGATGTTGAAGTGAATCTAACGGTTTTTGTGTTTCTTAAATGGCTTATAAACACCTTCCATGCCGCAATTGTTTACATTCCAGCACACGATCTCAGATCAGGTTACTTGCTATGCAAGTACATCTCCGTAAAAATAAAATTTAAGTTATATGACAAAGCATTTCTTGGTCTAGTTTTATATTTTGGAACATTAAGATGGATAGTAAATCATATTTTATCTGTTGCAAAGAGCTTCATTATAATCATGAAAAGTGTGAATGAATATGTGCTATCAGAAGATAATGAAGTCATGTTTACTAATATAAGAGATTAAATTTCATAGAATATTAGAAAGGTGATTGGAACCCTATTTATATAAAGTAAAATTAAGTTTTTGGTAAGAATAATGGGAAATACTTTTTTTGCCTTGTCTCCACTATAACAATCTCCTGACAATAGCATTCGATGATTGTTGACACCATGAAAATAGCAGTTCTATCTAAGGCATCAAAACTGAGAGTTGTTAGAGAGACACAGCTGATCAGAGGCAGCTTTTCATTTATGCTATCTCTTGTGTGTTCTCATTGTGTCAAATTTCTTCCATTTATGATATTGGTGTCCACTACCTCACTTTCTATGTCATAATGTTGTGACCTTACCCCACCACTCTCATTTCCTTCTTTCTCACTTTCTACTTTGTCCCTTTTTGTTCCTAACTGCCAACTCTTCGCTTCAGCTTTGGCCATATCTTTCTTTCTCCTTACTACTCAATTAGTGAGCACACTTTTTCTCTCCATTATTTACTCAAGAAAAGACTTCATCCGAGGACCAAATTATTTATTCGCTTTCCCTTTTAGTGTCACACTCATTGTACTATTGTCGTGTTTTATTTTTTTTTATCAGAAAAGGCTGTTTTGTTGTTTTTTCTTAAAAATAGGCACAGAAATGGCTGTGTGGTAAGTAGCTTGCTTACCAACCACATGGTTCTGGGTTCAGTCCCACTGCGAGGCACCTCAGGCAAGTGTCTTCTACTATAGCCTTGGGCCGATCAAAGCCTTGTGAGTGGATTTGGAAGACGGAAACTGAAAGAAGTCCATCGTATATATGTATGCGTGTCTGTGTTTGTCCCCCCAGCATTGCTTGACAACCGATGCTGGTGTGTTTACGTCCCTGTAACTTAGCGGTTCAGCAAAAGAGATCGATAGAATAAGTACTAGGCTTACAAAGAATAAGTTCTGGGGTCGATTTGCTTGACTAAAGGTGGTGCTCCAGTATGGCCACAGTCAAATGACTGCAACAAGTAAAAGAGTAAAAGTATACCAAGTCTTAAATATACTTTTCTTATGGTTTTTTTCTCATGCCCAGTTACTAAGATTTAACTATATCTTTTTTATTCATTTGCTTTTCACTTCCACTATAACAATTTCCTAACAACCGTATCCAACTTTGGATGCTACTTAGGTAAGGTAGTGGTTCTGTCTAAGGTACAGAAAATGCATGAATCTAAAGATAGACTATTTAGTCTTTTCATTGCTTGAGCCAAATAATCATCTCTCATGCTATACATACATACATACATACATACAACCATCCGAATGTGGCCGTTACCAGCGCCGCCCCGACGGCACGTAAAAAGTACCATCCGATCGTGGCCGTTTGCCAGCTTTGTCTGGCACCTGTGCCGGTGGCACATAAAAAGCACCTACTACACTCACGGAGTGGTTGGCGTTAGGAAGGGCATCCAGCTGTAGAAACATTGCCAGACCAGACTGGGCCTGGTGCAGCCTTCTGGCTTCCCAGACCTCAGTTGAACTGTCCAACCCATGCTAGCATGGAAAGTGGACGCTAAACGATGATGATGATGATGATGATATACATCAGGTGTTGAGTTCATGACCACAAGGTTAGAGGTTCGATTGCTGTGTGTTGTGTACATGAATAAAACTCTTTATTTCACATTGCTTGTCAGTTGAAAGGAGTGTCAGCTGAGTGCAGCTTTGGCTCTCTTGCTGTCATGCCCTGAATGTTCCATTGGATCAAAAGTGGGAGGACTGAGAGGGCTGTCTGAGTCTGCTTGAAATTATATAAGCACTTAAAACAATTAGCAAAAGCATGGAACAAGCAACCAAGTGATCCTTAATGCCAAGCGAGGCTATAGTAGGTATGGCATTTTACGTGAGTATATTGTTTCTATATATGGTACAATGGAAAGTGGTCTCTAATTTCAACACGATGTTATTATTTTAAAATGACTACAGAGAATGCATTTATCAATTTTAAGTCTTAGTTAGCAATTTCACAGAAACCCGACTGGAATTAACCACTGTAATGAATGAACACCGTTTAATTTTACTGTATCATGTTTCCCTTGCATTTCTAGGTCAATTTTATTATCAATTATTTCATATTATTTTCCTGAAATAAGTATTTTTATTTCAAGCCGACTTAGAATATGAGAACATTAAATAAAAACGGTTCATAATTCTATTTTATTAGAAGACAGAAAATTTCAAATTTTATAGACAATATTCATTGCAGCACCAGTTACCTTCAGGTTTCCCAGTACAAGGTATTTCTTTTGACTTCCCTCGGTATTGAAGGTGTCTGTTATGTTTACTCCTTGTGTTAATATATTTTTTAATGAAATACATAACCTTTGTTTCAATTGATTTTGAAAATTACAGAGAATTTAGTAAAATAATTTTGTCATAATGAAACTGGTATTTGGAACATAAATTAATATGAAATTTTAATGCAACATTTTAATTTAGATCACTTTAAAACAAGAAGTGTGTATTAAAGAATCAGAGGTGGTCTCTGGTGATTTGGTATCAACAGAGTTAAGTATGTGTATGTATGCTTGCATCCATCATTCCCAACCATTTTTGGTTTATAACCCCATAAAAAGATATAGCAAGCCCAGTAAGTCTCCTCCTATTCCGATTAAAATTTTTATGTTTCCACTAGTTAAATCTACATAGAATATTTCTACCAAGTTATTAGATTTATAAATTTTTGGCTACAATTAATTATACTTTCATTATGGTACATTATGCCCGCCCGCATAGCTCAGTCGGTAGAGCATCAGACTTTTAATCTGAGGGTCACGGGTTCATGTCCCTCTGTGGGCGTAAGGCAATTTTTTAATGGCGGTGCCCCAGCATGGCCACAGCTCATTAGCTGAAACTGGAAAAATCAAAATCAAAATCAAAAATATAGAATAGCATTGGCAAAAGTGAAATATTCACATTATTTTCTTATGTAAGTTTTACCATGGAATTTACTTTGGGAAAATAAATTATCTTTAATTTTCAATTATATTCATTCACACAAATATGAAAATAAATAATGGCATTAAAGGTATTAAGTTTGGTATGCCTTTTGTTATTGTTTACAGCTGAACTACTGCTAGTAAAAAGAGGCAGAGATGTTAAATGATTTGTATAAAGTACACACTTGAGATGGTATACAAAAGCAAAACATCCAACACAAAATAGTCATAGTTGTTGCTGAATACTTTTTGAAAAATCAACATAAAAAAATTCACCCCAAAGCCACTTCTAATTGCTTCATGTTTTGACTCTTTTTCTGTATTAGGTTGTATTTCATTCCAACACTGAAGTATGGCCATGACAGCGTATGTCAAAAGACATATTTTGTAAATTCAATTTTCACTATGTATACAAGATGATACACACACTGCCCAATACATGACTGGATTTGGTTCTAACCCAGTGACCATGAATTGATAAGGCTGTATGTGCTTCTCACTTGCTTTTGGCATGTGGCACATGTGGTGTTTTATATCTAACACTAGTGTGTACTGTACTATGTAAAGCATTTTACCTTCTCTTTTATACATTACTAAATGCAGTTACATTATTTTTCATTTTTTTTCTTGGTCAGTGCTGGAATGCCTTTGATTATATTAGGTTTGCTCAATGAAGATTAACCCAGGGGTTAAGTAAATTGCTTACTGTTATTCTATTTTATATTTTTATATCCCCTCTTCACCATCATCATTTAGCTTTCACTTTTCTATGCTTGCATGGGTCAGAAGGAATTTGTTAAGGTAGGTTTTCTATAGCCAGGTACCTTTCCTGTTGTCAACCCTCACCTGTTCCCAAGCAACATAATTTTATATTCACTTTCCATGCTGGCAGGAGTTGGACAGCTTGTCCTAGTTCAAGACATTTCTTAGAGGGAGCCACTGGTTCTTATACATGTTGTCTGGCTTGGCTTCAATGACTGTATGCCCTTCCTGTTGCCAACCATTTTACAGTGTGTACTGGGGAAATTTCCTTGTAGTGTCAATACTAGAGAGATTGAACAGCCTCAGTGAGACAGAAGTAAAGCCCCCTCTTGCCCACACACACAAACCTAAACTTTCCCTGTTCATCTACTATTCACTTTACAGTGTGTCCTATGCATAATTGTATTTTGCTCGGAGCAAAGTAAAAAGAAAACAAAAAAAAAAGCAATCCAGTGTTTGTTTGAAAGTTTTCATGATAGTCACCTTCTATTCATTCCAGCAAAACCTCAAAAACACTTCTGGCCTTAGCTTAAATTGATAGTAGATATATGAGTTTTTGTATATGACCTTTTGTCCAGAATATCAAGAATTTTCTATTTCATGGATCACAAGGTGGCTAAACCTTTTACTGTCAGACACTCCTTCCATGCCCTTAGAAATAACACTGAGCATTGAATGGGGTAACTATAGATCCCTCCATGTTAGCTAATAATTTTTATTTTAATTTTCAAACCCTGTAGTTTTTCTGCTTCCTGCTTGGTGTTTAAGACAGATGGAGAAACCCTTTTACATGACATCTTTGGCAATGGTAAATCCAGAGAAGCTAAGTGAAATATTTGGTATATGTTCCAAAGCTGATTTGGAACATAGTCCTACGACTGGCCAGAACTTGCCAAACCGTCCAACTCATACCAGCATGGAAGACAGATGCTAAATGATGATGACGAAATATATATATATATATATATATATATATATATATAGTGTGTTATTGGTGGGCGATCTATGATTACAACGCTAAGCTGTCACTTTTATCATTATTTATCGGCTTCCCCTTTTGTCGATGTTTTCCCTGGTCTTGAGCTTTCAGTTAGTCTAGAACTACTAGTTATATATCTTTGCTGACCACTACTTGCTACGCACCGATAGCGGTCGAATATTAGCTTAAAATTCACTTGTTTGAAGTAGTATTATTGATGTAATTCAACTACAAAACTGCAGGTGATGTTAAGGTTTGCGAAAGTGGAAACGGCACGTTATTCTCCAAGATCGCCTATATATATTATACAATAATTTAACATAACGCGACGCTCTCACTTAAGATTCTGTTTTGCATACTGTACTTAGAAATAAAGTTTCCACACTACCCACGGATCTCATTGATGAACTGGTGAGAATTAAAAGTTACGAAAGGATAGTGGGGAGATATTGTTACAATAACACTAAATCGTTACAGGCCTATTGTCGTTTATGTTCTAATCGGCAAGAACGAATGATGACCTAATCTTAGTTCAGAAACCGTTACTTGGGTGTGTGAGAAAATTATGAAAATTAATACAAAATACGGAAACGAAATTTTATATTTTGTAAAATTACAATCTGGGCAAAAGTAAAGAATACGTACACCCGGTGTTTATGGTTAGGGTTTTTGTTAAGCCGAAAACGAGTGGTGTACGTATTCTTTACCTCCGCCTACAATCTGTATATACATATATATATATATAAAAAACAGTTAAAGCATCACAGAAATAACAAAATACTATGAATACGGTATTAAACTGGAAATGAGTATGGTGTATATATGTATATATGTGTGTGTGTATATATATATATATATCTTTGTAACTTCTGCCGATTAAATAACACACACACACTCAGACTATGTCGTTTTGATACATTCTAATCCATTATACACGTTCTATCTATCTATCTAAGACACGCACACACATATATACATATACAAGATATATATATGCATAATCATGAGCGCGCGCGCGCACACACATATTGATCTATCGCATGTATTTCATTTGCACTTTTAGCAAACGTGTCATATGAAAACAGCAAAGATCCCAAGTGTGTTTTATTGTTAAACCTCTCCATTTAAAGTTGGAGAACAATCTTATATATGCTGCAGGACGTGGCTGTCGCATTTCAGTTGTCATTACTGATTTCTGGAATTTACACATTGCTGTTAAATTTAATAGCCATTGACGTGCTTCAAGTCAAAATATTCTTACTTCTACTGCTGCTAGATCACGAAATAATAAAAGCGAAAACAGCAGGAAATGTAAGGAATTGTACCAAAATACTAGGTATGTAATGATAGTCAAAGAAGGTATATGTCTATGCGATAAGCTTGATTACTTGAGACAGCAACCAAACTTTCAAATTATACCGTATTTTTCTGTAAAAAGAAGGACAAGTTGAACAATGTAATCATAAATGGACACTAAATCGTTAAGAAAAGGGCTGATCGCGACTGGAACATCTTTCAGTACTGACCTGAGACTAAACAATTACAATTACTGCATTTATCAATTTGTTCGATAACCAATTTTTTTTGGTCATTAAAAAAAAAAAAGCATGCCGATGCGACGTTTTGCTTTAAATAGATATATTTGTTTAAGTGTTGCATTTAAATGAAGATGAATTATAAAAATGAAAATCGAAAATAAAAGAAAATATAAGAAAAGGGCTCAAAACAATCGAGAGTTTTACAATTGATGGTGTATTTAACTTAGTATTCCGTCTCCAACAGACTTTAGAAAACTACATACAACTATTTGCAAATATATACGCGAGAACGTTTAGGCTGTGACAAAAAAATCGAAGTAAATTTTCAATATTAATTATGAAATTGAGTCATTAACAGGCCTGAATGTATGAAACCAAAAACCAAAAGAGATGAGCGGCAAAAGTACATATATACATATAACATCATTCGAAACGTTGCCATAAGTTTCATAAGTTAGTCAGTAACCCGTTGTTTTTTGTTTAATTTTCACTAAAAAAAATTCAATTAAAGAATATTTTGTGGGGTTTGTCTACGGTATTCGCTACATCACCACCAACTGAGCTTAATTCTACGAGGATGCAATGCAAATAGTAACGGCACTCGATAACTGATGAATGTACTATTATTGTTATTTAGTCATAATCAAGTAGACCTATAATCAAAGGTGTTCCAGCCGTGATCATCCAGTTTATTTTTTTATACTCACTATATCCATGTCAGCAATATATTTGGTTTTGACGATTTCAGTCAAATGTAAACTAACAATTTCAAGGCAAACGCAGCGACACAAGGGACGTAACTCTTGGCTTGGATAATTACAACTTAATTTGTGCTGACTTAATAATAGACTTTAAAGACGAGCAAAGATGACATTCGCCACCCACCTCCTTATTGCCCTCTCACCACTTCTCTCCCTCTAGCTCCCCCTCTTCTCTCCTTTTCCTCCTCCTCCTCCTCCTCTCTTTCATGCATTTGAAAGGGGATATGTTCTCAAGAGATTAAATTTCCTGAAAGCATTTTATTCGTATATATCGGTGCCCCGTAACCGTTTTTTTTCACTTTCGGTACACTTATATTGTTTTCAAAATGGATCTATGGAACATATCCTTCAAAATTCTACGGTACACCTGAACTTTAAAATATTACTAAAAGTATAAGGGGAAAAAAAATAATATGTAGGTTACACTGCGGCACACCTAGCATCGTCTCATGGCACACCAGTGTGCCGCGGGATACCGGTTACGGAGCACTGGTATATTTGACTGAAAGTATAACAAGTATTCCGTATTTCAGCATAAGCGCAAACATTAACATGTTTAAAGTTAGTCACTGGGACATCTGTATACTCTTTCCAAGATATCACAGCAAAGTATGGGATTAACTCTTAAAAAAATAAATCGATATTAAGTCGTAACACCTTTGAATGTATTTTTTTTTATATCTCCTTTTAATCAATGGAATACAGCCATGCTAGAGCACCGCCTTCAGGGGTTTTAATCGAACAAATCAACCTCAAGACACTGTTGTTGTTATATATATATATATATAATGTATTGAGTAATAAAGGAAATAGTGAGTACTTAGTATGAAAGATTAAGAAAATGAGAGAGACTGAAAAAACGTGTTAACGATACGAGATACTTTATTAGACTGCCGTTGTTGTACAAGGTATTTGTTGTGGCGGGAAACTTACTGAATGTCCTTGTATCAAGGGAGACAATGGGAAATGTTGATTGTTCTTGTTTGTTGTTATGATTACATAACAGACACTATTAACTCAGGTACTAACTCTATCGGTTTCTTTTGCCGAACTGCTATTTACGGGGAAGGAAGAAACAAATCCATACCAGATGTCAAGAAGTTGCGGGGAACAAACAAACACAAAGGTACGACTAGCTTCCACACAGTTTCTGTTTAACAAATTTACACTCAAGACATTAATCGGCCCGGTGCTATACCAGAAGACACTTGCCCAAGGTGTCGCATAGTAGGAGTGAACCCGAGACCAAGCTTCGTAACTCCACACACTAAAGCCATGGAAAGAAAAGGCAGAGAGAGGAGATAGAATGCCTGAGAGCAGAGTCCGATTTCCAGCCAATCAGTCAAGTTAATAGAACAATCCCATTGGATTTTGTAGTGGATTACGAGTTGTTTGGGGGTATCTTCAGTAATTTCTGGCTCTGAAGAACAATGCTAAACTTGAGATGCAAATTTTAGGCGTAGACGTGGCTGTGTGGTAAGAAGCTTGCTTCCTAACCACATGGTTCCCGGGTTCAGTCCCACTATGTGGCACCTTCAGCAAGTGTCGTCTTTTATAGCCTTGAGCCGATCAAAGCTTTGTGACTAGATTTAGTAGACGGAAACTGAAAAAAGCCCGTCGTGTATATATGTATATATATTTCAAAATGTAACTACATGTGAATCCCCCCCCCCCCCACCTCAAACCGTTTTCCTTTTCTCTTGGTCTTTCCTCTGTCTCCTGTTTCTGAAGAAGAAATTTGCTCGAAACGTAAAACTAACTTTCTTTCCTTTCCTGAGCGTCTGTTAATACTTTGCTTGTACCACGTCCTCGCGTAGTTTTTTTTCTTGTGTTTTTTATTCGTTCTTTTTTGGGATTATATATATATATATATATTATATATATATATATATAATAATTTAATAAATAAAATATATGCATAAATACATACATATATGTACGTACCTACATCTACATGTATATATACATGCATATATATATATATATATATATATATATGAGTACAGGACACCACAAATAGACGTAGAACTCAACGAGAAACGAAAACATAAAAACAAACATGGAAACGGCCTTTTTTTAACAACGAAAAAACAGAGTACAAGACAAACAATACAAGGAATATTCCCCTTCATCAGCTGTCCCTGGTTCGACTCCATGCGTGTTTCGAAGGTAAGGACAGAACACGACCCGTCGAAATAATCCTTCCTGCAAAAGAATTAAATAAAATTCCCTTGCAGAGGGGTAAAAACAAGGAAAGAAAAAATGTGACAAGAACAGGACGTAAAAGCAATACAAATAAAAATACAAATGCAAATATAAAAATATACAGTACACATAAAGAATAAAAACAGGACAAGGAAGCCAACATTAAGGGCCTTTTTTTTAAGCCTATATATATACATGTATATATACATGTAGATGTAGGTACGTACATATATGTATGTATGTATGCATATATTTTATTTATTAAATTATTGTATGACTGAGCGCCCTCGCGTCGTTTCGTTTCTTTTCTTTTCTCCAAGTAAGTTTATATATATATATATACACACATATATACATATACATACATACATACATATACATACATACATACATACATACATACATACATACATACATACATACATACATACATATATATATATATATAACGGGAAGGTTTACGAAAATAAACAAAAGACGAAGGCAGGTGGAGTACAAACAAACAAATGTATTAGTATGGCGCTCAGGAATAGAAATAGAACAAGTCTTTTACGTTTCGAGCCTACATACATACATACATACATACATACATACATACATATATATATATATATATATATATATATAATTATTAATGATAAAGAGTATGGAGAGTTGTACATCTAAAAAAATTATTTTATAGTTATATACTGCATTTTATAATGACCTACACGCGTTTCCGCTGCGGCAACTACTGAGTGGCGGATGCAGCAGGGGTGTAGTCCGGGCAGCTAGGGCAACACCATTTCTAGCCGAGCCGATACAAGAAAAAAAAAAAAAAAAGGAACTGACCATCTTATTAAGTTATGATACACAAATGTAGTTTGTTATTACTTTCCATAGGTAAATCAATACTCACGGCACAACATTACTTACTGTTTCATATGCATATGGACGGGATCCGGACAAAAGACCCTCGGACAAAGCCCCTCAGACAAAGCCCCACGGTTATATTTTTCGGTTAGTTGTTTTTTTACTTATTGCAGTCATTAGACTGTGGCCATGCTGGAGTACCACCTTGAAGAATTTTTAGTCGAATGTATCAGCCCCAGAACTTTTTTCAACCAGCCCATGAAGTGAAGCGTAGAAGGTCTCTCCCACATGCTAGAATAACAGCCAAATCTTTTAAAAATGTGTTTGTTATAATTTTATGTAAGCAAAAACAGAAATCGCAGTTGTAAAAAAAAAAAAAAAATTTTATTTTCCAAAATTCCAATTTTTAAGTAAATAAAATATATTCAATCGAAAATAAATAAGTAGAATAGAATAACAGAACACAAGACTCTTTACTACTCAATGTACATATTGTCTGAATTTCAACAGAACGGAAAGCATTTACTTCAAGAAATGCGTAGAAACATAAAAACGATAAGAAGTACGTTTGAATGACTAGCCTTCGGCGCCATAATTCTGTTAGACTTTCAACGGCCGGAAAAAGTTGGAAAGGTCAGCTCATTCTCATTAATCTGTAAGTGCTGAGAGAAGGAAACAAAAGACTGTAAATTTAAATCTTAAAATGCTGATTTTTCTGCGACTAAAAGTTCTTCAAGGCGGTGCCCCAGCATGACCGCAGTCTACTAAATGCAACTAGTAAAAAGAAAATAAATTCTGGCGTCGATACGTTCGACTAAAAGTTCTACAAGGTGATGCCCCAGCATGGCCGCAGTCTAATAACTGCAACTAGTAAAAGGTGAAAAAAAAAAATTAACCGGAAAATATAACCGTGGGGCTTTTGTCCGAGGGGCTTCCGTTCACATTCACACTTTAACTATGGGGCTTTTGTTCACTTTCATACTTCAACTATGGGGTTTTTGTCCACTTTCACACTTTAACTATGGGGTTTTTGTCCACTTTCACACTTTCAATATGGGGTTTTTGTCCACTTTCACACTTCAACTATGGGGTTTTTGTCCACTTTCACACATCAACTATGGGGGTTTTGTCCACTTTCACACTTTAACTATGGGGTTTTTGTCCACTTTCACACTTCAACTATGGGGTTTTTGTCTGAGGGACTTGTCGCATAAGGTCTGCTACAACGAAATTAAAATACATAAAAACGCATCTATTTGCTACGAATTGCGATTCCCACCTTATATTGTATTTTTTCGAAACTCTTGAGCAATAACCCCTCCCCCCAATCCTGGATCATCCCCTGCTTACTCATTGCAAGTACTACACACGAAATCAAAAATAAAGCACACACATTAAAATGAACAAAAAGCCTTGCAAAAACAATAAACTTGACCCGTGATTTATTTTAGAACAAGTTCTTACTTCGAACGGCACTGGTGTGAATTTGAGGCCCACAACACATGCCTATAAATAACACGCCCCGCCCAACCTTCCACAGGACAATAACTAACAAAAATTTACTTCAGTCAGTTCACTTCGAGGATAACCAAATGGACGGATCCTGATTAAGCTGCACCGACAATAATGCAAAGTTGCATTTGCAACAGTAAGTAGTCGCTGCTGCAGAATCACGTGTAGGTCTTATAATATGCTGTATAAGATTGTAAAATAAATTTTGTGGATGTACGAATCTCCATGCTCTTTATTATCAACTAGCAGCATAGCCCGACGTTGCCCGGGTATGTAAGAGCCCCTAGTAGGCAACGACTAATCCCAATCTAGTCCTTTCCCTCTAGGGAACGAAGGCGCATGTGTAGGTTGCAATGTCTTCTCTTCACTCGAATACTTCTGTGTATACAATGTTCCTAGCTGTCCCTTTGGGCGAAAACATGAAAACATCATTGTGCCTCCCAACGCGTGAACAGCCCACGTACAGCCCAGAAAATGTGTTGCATATAAAAAGCTTAGATTCTCGACCCCATGTCGAATTTATCAATTTTTTCAGAACTGGGGGAACTTTTCAAAATTTTCGCTGCGTTAGTTTTGAATTATGACATTGGGCTATGTGTGTGTCAAGTTTCATTAGAATCGGTTGAAAGCCGTGGTCAGGGTGAGGGTACAACCTGACAGACACACAGACAGACAAACTGCCGTTTATATATAGAGAGATAATAATATCTACTCCAGAAAATCTTTATTGGAAGAATTAATGGAGTGACTTACAACAAATTGTAGTCACAGACGTTAAATACTGATCGAAGTGGTTAGCCGTTAAGTGGAACTTAACTGAGAGCAGATACGGCGTGCGCCCAGACAGTTTGTCAACCACTACTGCCCGACAACTGGTGTTGTGTTTCTTCCCGTAACTTAGTGGTTCGGCAAAGACACCGATAGAATAAGTACCAAGCTTAAAAAATAAGTTCTGGTGTTGATTTCTTCGACCAAAACCCTTCATGGTGGTACCCCGGCATATCCGTAGTCAAACGACTGAAACAAATAAAAGATGTATGTATGTATGTATGTATGTATGTATGTATGTATGTGTATGTATGTATGTATGTATGTATATATGTATATATATATATATGTATAAATATATATATATATATACATACATACATACATACATACATATATATATATATATATATATAATATATATATATATATATATTATATATATATATATACATATATATATATACATATATATATATATACACACACATATATATATATACATACACATACACACACACACACACACATATATATATCCCAAGTACAGACTAAAAACAATCCATATTCATATTCTACAATACACAACACTGCAAATAGCCAACACATGAAATATAGAAGACAACCATCAACCCATAATTTCAAACACTATAGACAGATAAATACAAAGGAAAAAAAACATGAAAAACAAATAACATACAGACAACCATCAACATATACTCTAGATGAATGAATACATGGGAAGAGAGACAAATAAAATACATACAGCACAGGTATTATAATAAGAATAATAATCATCATGATAACTCAAGCAACCCACGATTTACGACCAAAAATCTCATATATCCTGAATGGCGAAAAAATCATGGAAGATGGGAAGAAAACAAAACTTATAACCAACGGAATTCGTATAAAAGGCACGAACCATCCTCCCGTCTACATGGAAACCAGAACAACGAAATCAGAAAATGGAGACACGGTAAAACAATTCCTTTTTTAGGAAGAAAATACCAAAATCAGTCATCGGACCCGATAAAACACAAAATTTAAATAAACACAGAACATGTAGACCCGAAGATTATAAATTTGGGAAATAGGAACCTCAACAAGAATGAGATGAACCTCTTGTTAAAAGGTTTCAAGTTTACCCCGTCACCCACCCCTAATCTCATTGAACTGAAATCTGATATTGATCACTTCAACCGCCACCTCCGACTTATAGAATTCTTGAACAGTAAGGATTTAAATGATGAATCATTAGTCAGAAATAAATCCCGCTTCACCCCCTACAAGGGGAAGGACAAATATTTGGACGCGTATATAGACACGATTTCAAAATTTTCCTTAAATCCCATAGATGCAAACAAAATTTTCGCAAAGAAGAAAAGGAAGCCTTACAAACACTGAAGAATGACAACTCAGTCATCCTAAAAGAAGCGGATAAGGGAGGGGTGATAGTAATCATGGACAAAGACTGTTATAAAGATAAACTATTGGAAATGTTAACAAACCAAATCTACTGCAAGGAAGAACCAAGACACCCAGAAAAAACAATAATGAATAAAATCAGAAGACTTATCAATGAATTCCAAGATTCCTTCACAGACAAGGAGAAAGACTATATATGCAACAAATAGTTGTGGGACTTCGAGCACCAACGCAACAACTAAGTCATTTTTTAGATATACTCCTAAAACCTTTGTGCCCTTTAATACCCAGTTATGTACGGGATGGCATAGATTTCATCCAACTCGTCCCTCCCACTATCGAAGAAGCTACTATACTCACAAGTTTTGATGTCACCAATCTCTATACTAATATACCTCAAACTTTAGGCCTAGAAGCAATCAAACACTGGGTAGAGAAACATAGAGGACGGATAAGTAAACGCTTCAAGATTGACTTCATCACCTAGGCCACATGCCTTGTACTAGAAGAAAATACCTTTAGATTCGACAATAAAGCATATCGACAGTTAAAGGGCACGGCTATGGGTACGCAGTTTGCACCCTCATATGCAAACTTAGTTATGGGATACTTGGAAGAAAAACTTTATGAGGAAGTAGAAAAAACTTTTGATCAGGAGTACATGAAATATATTATTAAAAAGTGGAAACGCTTCCTTGATGATTGCTTCATCTTCTGGAACAGATCGAATGAAGATCCAAGTATATTTAACAATGTACTGAACGCACTTAACCCATCCATCAAATTTACGACAGAATCCAGTTGCAATGAATTACCTTTTCTGGATATCCACATAAAAATACAGAACTCCACAGTCACAACAGACATATTTAACAAAAAAAAAAAAAAAACCCAAGAAGCTGACACACACCCATATTTAAATTTCTACTCTTGCCATCCATCACACATCAAAAGAAACATCCCATACAGCAAGGCAAGAGGCATCTGTGCTATATGGTCGTTATATCAATCTCGCCGATACAATCATTGATATAACGACCATATAGTTCGGGAGTGGGACCAGTGAATTGTAAGAATATGTTTGTCTTCAACATAGCCAACAAACAAGTTCGCATAGGAGGGGCACCATTCTCGTTCCCATGACCACACTCGAAACATATTGGTAAAACTCCCTCGCGAACAAGAGGCAGTTGAAGGAGAGGACAAGTTCAACCAGACGAAGTGTGGAGGTGCCAGGGTTAGGGTCAGGCCGAAGATCAAGGAAGTATATAAGCGCAAGTTTTTCGTTGTGTGGAATCATCATATACAAACTTTACCGCGGACAACTGGACTCCTTCCTCGCCCTTGTCCAATCTTCCCATCCTGCCCTCGAATTCTCCTGCACTATCTCTAACTATTCCGTTGAATTTCTCGACATTTGTGTCAGCATACACTACTCCGCTCTCAATACTTCCATCCACTACAAACACACTGACTCACATGCATACATACAGCTGATTCGAAGACTATGGATCCATGCCATCACTGGAACTGCAACAATCTGCAAAACTTTCCTGAAGTTTATCATT
The DNA here is from genome assembly GCF_006345805.1 of Octopus sinensis. Classification (NCBI taxonomy): domain Eukaryota; kingdom Metazoa; phylum Mollusca; class Cephalopoda; order Octopoda; family Octopodidae; genus Octopus; species Octopus sinensis. The sequence continues at coordinate 60,568,377 of NC_042998.1, read as the reverse complement.
TAAGTATATATAAGCATGTCTAGACATGCAACTATATGCATGAGAATATATACATAAAACAAAACACACAAATCTGCATACCTACATACATACATACATACATACATACATACATACATACATACATACATACATATATACATACATACATACATACGTACAAAAATACCCTGTTGATGTTGAAATCCCAATGAAGGAGCCTTGGATCTAAGTTAGAAACCAACGGTTACTGAATGAATATCTTTGAAAACTTTGAATCGTATCCACTGCACAATAAATGGAATCTAAAGAAATAAAGCGGACAAGCATTTAAGGTGGCCTTAAGTCGCACGCAAGAGCATGTCCCAAAGTTCTTATCTCGACGTAAAATTAACGAAACGAATGTCATTTATCTTCCCCTTGATCCCTGATGTCATCTGACAAACGCCAACCAAGATGGCAAGAATCAGCCAAGCTTTACAGGCTAGAAATAGCAGCCCAAATGCTTTTAAATCAGCTCCCTATGCTGGACGTTCGAGAGCCAAATAAAAAGTAGATTTTCAACCCTGGGGTCATTCTGATTCAAAAAAGTTATAATATGTCTATGTGGAGCAAATGTAGACTGAGATACGGGGGTCCAAGACAGACAGACTTTCGCTTTTATTAATATAGAAGCAAAGCGTTTTGAGTATGTGATCAAACGCATATCTACCTCATTATATATCAGCCTACTTAACGTTTTCTATAGCTACCGACTTATCTATTTACATATCTTTTTTACTTCGTATCCACCGAATTTGTATATCTATTAGATAACGTTATGTTGTACATTTGAACTAAATAATGTCAGATAAACAGCACCAAAGTCTACCTGGAGAATAAGAGAGAAAAATTCTTTGTTACAAAGTTACCGGTGATTAGTGTCCCCCGAGGAAAGTTATTGCATAACTTTGTGTCAATTTTGATCGAGTAGACCTATAAAATCACGAAGGTAATATTTAAGATTTCATAGATGGATTTTTACTCTGTATTGGTTTTATTTGCATTCCATTGTTGGGCGGCAGATATACTGCTGGTTATAGAGAGGGGTGAGCGTACAATTTGCATAGGTTTGCATGAAAGTGCTTTCTGTTCTTAAGAAGGATCAGAATATATGTTTTTTTTCATCGTATAACAGAGGGTTAATACGATTTCGTTCAGAAATTACGTTTTCAAAATTTTAATTTCGCAATTTCTTAATTTGTAACTTTTTTCAAATTTTTTGTTATCTACGTAGAAAAATACAGAGATTACGAATCAGGGAAATATATATATATATATATCTCAGTCTACATTTGCTCCACATAGACATATTATAACTTTTTTGAATCAGAATGACCCCAGGGTTGAAAATCTACTTTTTATTTGGCTCTCGAACGTCCAGCATAGGGAGCTGATTTAAAAGCATTTGGGCTGCTATTTCTAGCCTGTAAAGCTTGGCTGATTCTTGCCATCTTGGTTGGCGTTTGTCAGATGACATCAGGGATCAAGGGGAAGATAAATGACATTCGTTTCGTTAATTTTACGTCGAGATAAGAACTTTGGGACATGCTCTTGCGTATATATATATAGTTTAATTTTTGGACATGCTCTTGCGTATATATATATAGTTTAATTTTTTTTAAAGAAACACTCAATGCCACTTCCCCCACCTCGCCCACCCATTACCTACCAGGCTTTCAAAAAGCTAAAATCTCCCAGTCTTTCACTTTTGTCTGATTTTCCCGCATGCGTAGAATTCTACTGAAATAGTAGACTAAAAAAATACTAAACCACCACCAGAAAACCTGAGATGCTAGAAACAACAGGTAAACGACATTATTTCTGTAGAAACGTCACTGCTTTCCAAACATCTAAAAGTGAAACATTTGGAGTGTGTAGCTTTTTGAAAGTGATGAGGTGATAGGTAAAATTCTTAAAGATACGCACTCTCTGTTTTTTCTCTATGGATTACCAAAAATAAAAATTTGAAAAAAGTAAAAAATTAATTTGGTGTGGAGAGGGAGAAAAATCAAAACATTGAGAACGTGTTTTGTGGGTGAAATCGTAATCTCCTGTATCGCAAACATAGGAATCGAAAGAAATTTAAGAAAAACATGGGGTGGGGGGATGTCATATCGAACATGCTAGAAAGAAGGGGTAAAAGTCAGGATTTCTGGGAAAACTTCCTTTCAAGTTTATATCGAAGATCAGGCTTTTAAATACGTCCATCACTAACACAAATTAAACAATAGAAAAAAATCATTTCAATTGGGTTTGAGCTGTAAGTTTTTGCACACTGTAAGAATTAACATAGTTCGCACAGAAGATTTACCTAGAGTGTGTGTATGCATGTGTATGTGTCAAAGGAAGTTATTTTATGGCATTCTTTCATTTGAAGAAGCAAAGTTGTCAGCTCGTCATATATGGGATCATATGATTGCTTGTTAATTTCCGTAAAATTGTTTTAATTTCTATATGCTTTGAAGAGAGGATAAAGTGAAAAGGTGACATTTGCTTTGAAGTGTGAAGAGAAAGTAAAAGAGAGGAGAAAGTGTAAGATGTACGTGTATATGAAATGGACGTGTGAGTGTGAGAAAGAGAGTAAGAGAGAAAGAAAGAATGAGTGAAAGTGTGTGTTGGGATGTATGAAATTTTTTGCATGTATGTGCAAGTGGCACTCACTCGCTTTTGCTCTCTCACATAATATCTTTCATATACACGTACATAAATAGGTGGAGGTAAAGAATACGCACACCACTCGTTTTCGGTGTAACCCTAACCCTAAACACCGAGAGTACGTATTCTTGACCTTCACCCATAAATGCATATGCATACATCCTTTTTGAGCGTGCGTGTGTGTGTGTGAGAGAGAGAGAGAGGGAGGGAGAGAAAGAGAGAGAGAGAGAGAGGAGAGAGAGAGAGAGGCTGTGTTTCTTCATAACAGAAAAATGGATGTCAGAAAAATGGATGTCAGAAAAATGGATGTCTTTTAGTGCAATTTTTTTAGTTGTAGCTTATTTTAATACACTATTTATGTGTACATGTTCATAAATGTTTGTCTCAGTAGAATTATACGCATGTGTGAAACAATGGACGAAAGTGATACATTAGAAGCAAATCAAAATATTGTCCGAAAATTACCTCAAAATTGTGCGATCCAACCTAGTTGCCGAGGTTATTTCAGTTGTAAAAAATAGTTGTTCAGTCAAAAACAGTTTATTTGGTAGATAGATAATAAGCAGCTTTCTTTATTATAATACACATGTAACTAATTCGAAGAAACATTACTTTCATTATTCATACATTGTCACTCTCGTAAATTCAGAGTGTGAAACTATTTTCATTTTGTAATGAAACCTGGTCATTGTAGAGAAGTGTATTTGAAAAACTATAGCTGGTTATTGAGATAATGTAGAAAATATGTAAATGAAAATAAAGTTTATTTGACATGTGTAATTGATTTGATTGTTCTGGAAGGCGGCGAGCTGGTAGTATCGTTAGCATGCCGGGAAAATGCTTGAGCGGTATTTCACCTGTCTTTAAGTTCTGAGTTCAAATGCCGCCGGAGTCAACTTTGCTTTCATCCTTTCGGGGTCGATAAATTAAGTACCAGTGAGACACTGGGGGCGATGTAATCGGTTGGTCCCCTCCCCCTAAATTTCAGGCCTTGTGCCTATAGTAGAAATGATTCGATTGTTCTGGTCTTAACATCAGTTGGTTAGAATAGAAGTCATTTGACGACACCCTTTTGTTTGTAATTGGTTATCCTGTTGCTGGTTCAATCCGAGGAATATTGAAATAACACCCATCTTGACCATTCCACAGAATAAGATTATACTGGAGATCATCATAAGAAGGAGCATTCTGTAAAACACGTTTAAGTTTGTTATCTTGAATACGAATGAGAATATCATTATTTTCAATGGAATAACCAACCATGAGGATGGGTTCTTCATTAGACGTGGGCTCATTAAAACAGCGTAAAATGTTCTTTACTATAGTTTACTATAGACGCAACGAACACAGAAACACACACACACATAGAATTGATAATATTGAAATCAGCAAAACGTACACTCTCGAAGTTCAAGCGAAACGAAATGTCGTCAATATAGGTGAAAAACATAGTTTCTGTAGCATAATTATGCTATAAAAAAATGGAAAGTCACCAATTTAGCAAAAGTTACTATGCGTCACCAATGTAAGAAAGTACAGAAAGTCAACATTTATTTGGAACATGTACTAAATGTTATAAAATTCACGATTGAATGAATGTCACGGTGAAGAAAGTGAAAGTCCAAGAAAATCCAAAAGGCATAATTCAGTTTTTCATGCAAAAATAATTTAATTTACAATTTTGAAACGAACGCTGAACCAAGTGTATAAAAAGGAAGATGTTGTTTTTTAACTGTGTAGCATTATAGGCTGTAAACTAAATACTGACTAACGCAGTAAACAAATCATTCCCGTATATCCTGTTTCATTTGTGCAGTTGAAGTGTGAAATTTGACCCTCAGTCAGAAACAGCCACAGTATATACACACAGTCGATACACACAGTGATGAAGAATACAAGGACTGTTACAAAAACATTATCTTGAAACTGGTTAGAAGGAGTGGAATAACATTTCTGTAATTATATTGAAAGAGCCGCTGAGGCTTTCTGCTTCGCCAAGTTTCCTTATTTTTTATAATAACCAAAATAACATTTTTTTCAGATATATTTGCAAGTATTGTGAGTGGTGTTAAATCAGCCAAATCTTCATGCTGGTAGTACTTGAAAGTGAACGTTGTTTGTTTGTTTGAAGTCCAGGCCGCAAGTAAACTTTCAATATCAGCGTGTTTCACTGTTAGTGTGTATGTGTGTGCGTGTGTGGGGGGAGTTACATATATAAACTAAGAAACACAGGTACATTAACGCACACCTGAAGCCTATTTCTGTCTCTGTGTGTGTCTGTCTCTGTCTTTAGATGTGTGTGTGTCAGTCGTCACAAAAATGTATGACAAACACATACACCGTCACACACATATACTTGTCAGTCAAAGGCCTAACGTACGTAACGAATGCGCGAACACATATAGAAAATGTGACGTCATCGTCGTTGTGGTGGTGGTGGTAAAAGACGTCACTTACGATAGATGACTGAAAGAAAAATGATAGTCTTAAATTTTTGTAATGCAAATAAGTGAATGGAAATATAGTTTCGTTGGTAGCCAAAAACTTACTGAATCTTTTGACACCCTATACGTCAAAAACGGCAGCTCGGTTTTGGAATGCATAAGGAACATACACACACATACATACAAACTCTCTTTTATATATATATATATATATATATATATATATATATATATATATATATATATATGAGATAACAACTACAGACCTTTTGTTCCATATACTGTGGGTACTTCTGACTGAGGGTCAAATTTCACACTTCAACTGCATTAATGAAACAGGATATACGGGAATGATTTGTTTCTTCTGCGTTTTTCAATCCTGATCTCTTGAATCCTGGAGGAATGAAACATAATTAAAGCAGAAATTAATGAGATAATTTTCTGCTATTAAAAGGGGAACCTATGGCCAAATCTGACTAAAATCATATCTTACAATCTTAACATAAAAAAAGAAACAGCACAACAGATAACGTAGTCTTTGATACACTACCTGAAAGTATGAGAGGGTAGTTTTGTATGGAATGCTTCACATAACAGGTTAGAGGTGACTTGGGGCGAAATAATAATGGTATCTGATTCAAAAACAAGTTCAGTACGAGTGCGAAAAAAAAGTAGCAATAAGAGTTGTAAAGAAACCTCTAGATGGCTGTGTGACTTGCTAGAAATGGCAACAAAGTTTCTATCCAATCACACACTACCGTGTTTAAAATCTCATATTACCAAGGTCGATATAGTCAGACTTAGAAAAGAAAAACTTTAACTGAAAGAAAACACACACACACACACACACACACACACACACACACACACACACACACACACACACACACACACACACACACACACACACACACACACACACACACACACACATACAAAAACGAGAAGATAATAATGACTGGAACATAATGGTCTGCTGAATCAAAACGGATCTGGGGATAACAACAATAAAGAACAACAACTTGCTTCTGAATAAAAATAAAGATATATGAATTGTATATTCGATAAGCAAAAAAAAAAAAAAATAAATAACGAAAAGAGAAACGTATTAAAGCAGTTAAAATATGTAGTAATTTGACTTTTAGCTAGTATGCTTACATGAATACGACATTTGTAATGCTTTCTTTATAGCTGACTGACGAACACGTTAAAACTTGAAAAGCATGCATCAGCTGCTCACCAAACGGTTCCTTATAACCCGTAGGCGCAGTCATTTCAGTACACATGCACTCATACGTACATGCATTCACTCTAAATTTTCTCTCATTTCTTTTTTCCATATACACACATACACATAAAGTCTAATTTTATTCTATAACACTTACTATAAAACTTTTTTCCTTCCTTGAGCGTTAACCTAATAATATTTACTATGAACATGCCTTCGACTTTTGTTTTTTTGTTGTTATTTGTATGTATGTATGCATGTACGCATGTATGTATGTATGTATGTATGTATGTATGTATGTATGTATGTATGTATGTATGTATGTATGTATCTACCTACCTACCTACCTACCTACCTACCTATCTATCTATCTATCTATCTATCTATCTATCTATCTATCTATCTATCTATCTATCTATCTATCTATCTATCTACGGACGTGCTGTCACTTCGGCTCCGAAGGTAATCGTTTATTTTGACTATTTATAGCCCATATTTTGTGTACATTTTCGTAAATAAGGTGTGTAAGGCAGCCAACTTTCATTTGAGTGCTTTTCCAAGGGAGGAATTCGCCCTTAGGGGCAGTTTCAACCCTATTTAATTTGCGTATTTTTCTTCTCGACATTAAAAAATGTCGAGAAATGTTATTATAGAACGCTGGTCGAATTCCTTTATGGACCAGCATTTTCCTAGCGTTGAAACGCTAGGAGAAAAAAAGAACTTATGCACGCACACACATTCGACAAAGACAAACCTGAGTGACGTGGTGGTGAACGCTGCAACCACTTGCGGTAACAGCCCTGTTACCACCACCACCACTAACAACAACAACAACGAGACTACTACTGCTACCACCACCGCCTCCACCACCACCACCACCACCACCACCACCACCACCACCACCGCCACCTCATCCACTACCTCAACTACCAACAACAACAACAATAACAATGACAACAAGAATAACAACAATTGCGCCACCATTTCGATATCTGCTGCCACGGCTGTCTCTTCTGCCACTGACACCACCGCCAACACCAACAACAAAAACAACAATAACACCAACAACAATTCCGTTCAGACCTTGTTTCCTCCAACACCAAGAACTGAAGGAGATAAACAAAAGACTGTGACCACCAAACAAATTGACGAAAGCTGCTCAAACCCAGGAACAAATTATGCAAGTAATTTTCCACCCCTTCCTACTTGCACAATCAAACATCAGACACCAAATACACCAATTTTACTAACTGCAGCCAACAACAACATCACCACCAGCAACAACAATAACAAAACAACAACAAATTTCGCCGAGGCGATAAAAGAAAAAAAGACAACAGTATCTTTTACTGCACAACAGATAAAAGATACCAAAGTTTTAATAACGACAGTAGATGGCATGGTAAAAATAAACATACCACAAGAAATATTAGAAAATGAAAAAAAAAAGAACTATTATATATAAATAATTAATAAGAAACAAAAAGTCCAGAGAAGGCTAACACAAGCAAAATCGAAAAATGCTTGAAACCCATCTGAAACTTCAAAGAGTATGTGACTTGGTGGAACAAGTTCGCGCATAT
>NC_042998.1:60510446-60555446 GCF_006345805.1 Octopus sinensis | reverse complement strand
AGATCAAATGTTTGAAGTTGGATAGATGGTGAAACTTTTTATAAGTGTTTTAAGGGAAATTGATAAGCCAATAGCATAGAGAAGGAGAGAAAAAGGTAGAGAGAGAGAGAGAGAGAGAGAGGTTAAGAGAGAATGTATTGTATACGAATGTAGGTTGTATTAAAAGCCTACTAAAGAATTATAGTTATACTTATATGTATATTCATATATGTAAAGTATATGTAAGCATGAATTCGGACAAAAATGAAATCACGTTCTTCAATTCTAGGACATAATAATGATTTGAAATTTTGGCACATGAGCAACAATTTTATTGGGTTGAGGTTAGTCTGTTACATCGATCCCAATATTCATTTTACCGACTCCGAAAGGATGAAAGGCAAACTAGACCTCAGCGGAATTTGAACTCAATCCGTAAAGAGCCAGAAGCAATGTCACTGACGCGCTAACAATTCTGTCAGCTATTATATCCTTATTCTAGGATATAATAATAACAAGAGCACTCAGAGAGCGCAAACCTCCGCCAAGGTAACACCAACGTCTTCTCAACTATTAGCCGGAGTTGATTTTTGAAATGAGAATATCTGAAATAAACTTGACTGCTCTCACAAACGAGAATGCTAAAAATGAACCCAACCGCTCTCAAGAATTAATATAAAAAAAAACAAAACAGAAAATAATCCAGAATCCTTGTCCGGTACCTGATCGATCCCAATGGTAGTCATAGAATGTGAAGGTGGGTGTGCGGGCCGTATTTGTAATGCTGTGTGTGTGTCGTCTACAGTGGGAACAGGGATAGTTTTCTTTATAAAGGCCTTTTTTTAGTATATCCACTGATATAGTGTCTTTACGACCATTAAGGTCTATAGTGAAAAATTTATCCGTGCGTGAAAGAAAACGGAAAGAACTTGCATAAGGTGCTGTTAACGGGGGTTTAACAACATCGTTGTGCACAAAAACGTGAGTCCAAGAGGTAAAGCTTTCTTCAAGGTAGAGCTAGAAATGCAATTTCAAGTAGGTAAGAGGTTTTAAACAGGAGCGATGTATTCAAAATTGGTAAGACTAAAAATTGTCTAGGATAAATTAAATTTATTATTGTTACTGAATATGTTAGTGTTATTTAATTTGTGAACGGTTTTGCTGCCGTTTGTTTATGTAGTTTGAATAGATAATAGAGAAACTAAAATAAAACTTTGGAAACAACAACGTCGCCATAATTTATCAGGAGACCATGAGCGTGCTTTAAAGGAAGATAATCAGAGATCGTAATACTTCATGTAAAGTAAAGTAAATATAACAAATAATCCAGAAACCTTGTCTGGTACCGGATTGATCCCAAAATCTAATCAGTTCGTGCTAGTAACGAGGCGCCAAACATTCCTGAAAGTTTCATTCGAATCCATCCAGCGGTTTATGAGATATTTTGTCCTCGGACAAACAAACACAACTAAAAACAATACTTCCGCCTTCGCTAAGGCGGTGGTAATAATCATGATTTCTTTCCATGACACAAAGCTACACAACTTACTGCTGTCGCTTATATCGATCTCAGTACTTCACTGATATTCATGATATCTATCTCGAAGAAATGTAATGTTAAGTCGCTTTCAGTAAGATTTGAACTGAAAATGTTAAGGATAATGAAATACCAGATGGAATGAAATCCAACACCAGACCGGTTTTGTCACACCAAATGATATATTTATGTTACGGCAAGCTTCTGGTACACCACTACTTTCCATTCATTACTTTTTACTTATTAAATATTCTTCTACTGGAGAAACTTTAAAACTTTAAAGTCCATGTCAGTATAACCCCGTTTTTTATTGTATCGATCCTGACGAGGTGATATGAACTCAAAACACTATTGAATGAAGTTAATGTTATTTTGAGTTTAATACTTTGAAAACAAAATATATCTAAAAATAAACTTTATTGTGCAGAGCATCATTCAACCTCTTCTATGGGATACTGTCTGAAATTTGATATTTAGTAATTTTATCAATTCCTTTTCACTAAAGTTTTACCAATCGACCTTTCAGCAAAATGCTGCTTGTATATCAAAGGACGAATGTTTTCTTTTTTTTATATCATGAGGAATTCTATTTCTGTCTATTTACAGTTTCCTCATATAACACGCAAACAGACTGTTAACTGAATATTATTGTGTAAATGAATTTTTGTTATTTCGTCAAAGGAGGAGAGAAATAACTGTTTGAGATTGGAAACAACATATGATTGATGTTTGTAGGAAAAATTGAGAATGATTTTCTATGAGTTGTAGTTCATATGAAGAAGGTGACGGTCGAAATATTTAGTGCTGGGTTCGAGGGCGATGACTTTCAGAAGTAATTGTAGTAGCACAGAAGAAATAAAGTTAGAAAAATGTAGGTGTTGTGCAGGGGTTCTGGACTAATGCCCTTTAAGACAAAAGCCCCTTAAGACAAAAGCCCCTTAAGACAAAAGCCTCTTAAGACAAAAGCCCCTGGGACAAAAGCCTCACGGTTATATTTTTCGTTTATTTTTCTTTTTACTTGTTGCAGTCATTAGACTGTGGCCATGCTGGGGCACCACCTTGAGGAATTTTTAGTCGAATGTATCGACTCCAGAATTGTTTTAAATGATTTTCAACCAACGCATGAAGTTAAGCCTAGAAGGTCTCTCCACATGCTAGAAATAACATTCTCAATATATAAATTACATTTTTTTTTTGTAAATCTCATTTGTGCTTTGAAAAAGATCAGCAGCAGCTTAGTATTTTTTAAAACTCTGACGAGGAATCGCAATTATTTCTAACAAAGACACAAGGCCAGAACTTTGGAAGACAGGTTTGGTCGATTACATCGATCCCAATATTTGGTTAATATTTACCGTTATCGGCCCCGAAAGTATGAAAGGCAAACATTACCTCGGCTGGATTTAAACTCAGAACTTAAAGAGCCGTCGCTCTAAAGATTCTACAAAATAGCCTGGTCTTGAAGAGGAATTATAACAACTGAAATAAAGTGTTGTGAATATGATATCTCTCTTTCTCTCATTTACTTGTTTCAGTCATTTGACTGCGGCCATGCTGGAGCACCGCCTTTGATCGAGCAACTCGACCCCGGGACTTATTCTTTTGTAAGTCCAGTACTTATTCTATCGGTCTCTTTTGCCGAACCGCTAAGTAATGGGGACATAAACACACCAGCATCGGTTGTCAAGCAATGCTAGGGGGACAAACACAGACATACAAACACACACACGCATATATATATATATACATATATACGACGGGCTTCTTTCAGTTCCCGTCTACCAAATCCACTCACAAGGCTTTGGTCGGCCCGAAGCTATAATAGAAGACACTTGCCCAAGGTGCTACGCAGTGGAACTGAACCCGGAACCATGTGGTTGGTAAACAAGCTACTTACCACACAACCACTCCTGCGCCTGTGATATGTAAGAACATCATACAAAACCACAGGAGATTCATTGTATAAAATAAATTTAGTTGTCGATGGAGCACTTATCTTCTATTGTTACTAAAATGAAGACATTTCAATAAACTTCTGACTGCTGCCTACCTATAATTGTGCTAACAGCTCATCTCATAGCTAGATAGTCGACCTCTACGCTAACTAGTCACTGAATCTAATTCTTTTATTGAATGTATTGAATGTGTTCAAGATACCGAACTTCATTTATTGGAGATCAGATCAGCCGGGAAATGAAGGAGAACGAACATGTGATGGTGCAGTGAATTGGTTGAAAATAAACGAATAGATTGGTGGTTGTCGGCAAGAATGATTGAATAAATGAATAAATTACCAGATGAAATTCTCCAGTACCCTGTTCCAGTTGTTAAAGTGCTGGACAATGAACTAGCAAGTTCATGTTTGAAGCTTGGCATCACATTTAATTATCAATAAGCATCAGTGGCAACACAACTGAAATAATGAAAAAGATTTTGTCAGTTTGCAGTAACGTGTTTAACTCAATCAGTGAGTATTGTTGGAAGAGGGATTGTGTACGTTAAACTGATTTGTTTGTGAGGAACTACATGAAGGCGGAGTGTTCAGTGGTTGGCTATGACCCAGCAAGGTAAGGAAGTCACTTGAATAGCATGCTACCGTAGATTTTTTTTTATAGTTCGTTATATTTAAAATTGTATTTAACTTTTACAGAATGATCATGATAAAAGCACCATTTATCATCACTACAATCAGCCCCTCGATTGTTCAGGATCGTCTAACCTACGCTTACCTCTTTGCTGTGCTGTATCACTTATAGGCCATTGGAATGCAAATTTGCTATGAGCAATGCAAATAAGGTGACAACGTTTCCTCTTCACAATAAATTTTTAAATGCTTCATGGAATATTTCAGCAGAAAGTTTAATTTTGTTATGAAGAAACATAGAAATAACTAACACAATACTTTCGTTTGAAATAATTTCACTTTCGATTACGTCATTAATACTATTAGAAAAGCACGAAAATCTTTAAAAGTCAAGATTCATCTACTTGCAAAACAAATGAACACTGATATAAAAAGAACAGTTCATTAAACCAACATGCTTCCATACGTTTTATTATTCAGAACATTTACATTTACATAAGCGCAACAATTATTTGTACAAAAGATAGTGTATGTGACAGTTAAAAGTCTTCATTGCATAAATCATTTTAGTTTATTAAATGAAAATTGCTCATGTTTTATTAAAGACCGAATAAACAGAAAGAGTGAGAACTCTTTATCACAAAACTAACCAAAAGAGTCCTGTATCGTACCTGAGGTTGTACTGTTCGATGGTTAAATATCCCAACTTTTATAACATTCGACTAAATTTGACAGTTCGCATAAAGGCAAAACACAATACTCCATCTAAAAATAAAAGTATTTTTTAAAAAATCAAACAATATCAACTAGATTATGGTTGGGAGATAACAGTTTATTCAAAGTAGCCGGGACCTGGTTATATGCGTTCCTCACTGTGTCCCTGAGAATATCTTTAAATACCTCCTTGGTTTGTCCACCAGTTCGGTCTTGATGTTGCAAGTAGGGCAGTTGGTGTCTTTCTCAACCTCACATTAGACATAGCAATCCTTGGAATTACAATAGGGGGAATTAACAGGCCAGAAATTGAGGCTAGTGAAGTCGAAGAAATTCTACGACAAACTCTTCTGACTTTTTTCGGGGGTTTGGCCAAGAACCGAATCCTGCTGCCACGCATATGGCTTTCCAGCAACGACTCTCTCTAACCAGGGATCAACTTCAATCCCTTGCAGTTTCCCATGGCTGTTTGAATTGAGTCTAAGGCTCTGCTTAAAGATGTGGCGATGAATATCAGCGTGCGGACGCAATCAGCATACTTGCTATGTTCCTTTCTATTGACAACGGCTTCGTAGTCTCCATTGCAGCTAAACCATGTTAGTTAGTTAGTTAGTTAATTGGCTCAAAAGCAAATAGCAAGGCCATGTAGGGGGACATGGAGTTAAGTACAGGGTGGTGTTCATGTAAAGAGTTCAGGCCACTTGAGGTCCAGGGAGGCTTTGAACAAAGCGGTCGTCGGCATCTTCACCATCTCGTCTGGCAGCTTGTTCCACGGATCCGCAACCCGGACGGAGAAAGCTCCTCTCCTTCGATTGAGATGAAATCGTCGCAGGTAGAGCTTTTCGGAATGACCCCGCAGCCGACGCTCTTACATGTCTTACAGCCTTTATAGTGTTCACATAGCATTGATGATAGCTCATAGCATTGATGATATAGTGTTCACATAGCCTTTATAGTGTTCACATAGCAGTCAATGATGTCGGTATTTTAATTCCCGGTGCAAATCATCACGATACGAGTAACTCTTTTACAATATTCAGATGGCTGCCAATGTAGCAGAGCTACATATTACATAATAATATGTGTGTCGATCTGCACAGCAGACGAATATATCGATGAGGCGTCTAGCATCGCTTTGATACACTAGCCTTGCTTTGATACAGCAGTCTCGTTCTGAGACACTGGCTTCGTTCTGAGCTACACTGTAGAAACGCTACTAGTTCCTGCCAGACACATGTCTTTTCTGCAGCTCAACGCGCAATCTCCCACGTGCGACTCACATGTCGACACAAGATATATTCATCTCGACACAAGATATATTGGTTCGTAAGCGAAGATATTTTATCCCACACACAGTCTCAAAAACTGTTCTCATACCATACATGCATACATACTATAATACAAATATTATTATATCTTACTTTCCGTGCAAAAGCAAAAATCAAAACTTTCTTTTACCACAAGGTGAACACAGAATAAACAATATATTTATACACAAAAATGTCTTATGGTGATTCATACTTACTGTTTTTTTCCATTTAATAACACGCACTTAAAACAGCCAACGACAGCCGCTCTACCAGTACTCCATGTCAGCTAACTTTTCTTAAGTACAACCTTAATCCTTATACTCTCCAACACTGTTGATTGTTAATTGATATATAAAGCTGTTCCCGAAAAAAGAAAAAGGAGATATTACAAAAAATCGTCAAATTTATCCCGGACACCCAGTATTTAGTGGGAAAAATTCACAAAACTTCCAAGTCTACTGCTCTGTGGGACTGCATCCGAAACCGCATGGCTATGGAACAAACTTCTTAACCACCAAGCCATGTCTATGACTACAGCCTTACCCATCTCTGTCTTATGATGAGCAAATACATTTTTACTACTAGAAGTTTCACAAAGGATAGCTAATAATAAATATTTATATTAATAAGCAATGAACATATACATAAAACAATATAACATAAATAATAAACTGGTCATTGACAAGTGGGTATCCGTCAAATGCTCTTTCATTTTCACCACTAGTAAATAGGAAAGAACGTGAGATATACGCATCTATCTATCTATCTATCTATCTATCTATCTATCTATCTATCTATCTATCTATCTATCTATCTATCTATCTATCTATCTATCTATCTATCTGTCTGTCTGTCTGTCAGTCAGTCAGTCAGTCAGTCTGTCTGTATGTATGTGTATATGTGTTAGTATGAGCGCACGTGTGTACGAGAGAGAGAGAGAGTCTCTGTGTGTATATATGTTCATATACATAAATTCATGTTTACATACACATACGTAAAAATATGAGAGAGAAAGAGAGGGAGAGAGAGAGAGGAAGAGGAGAAACGAATGTATGTAACAGTATATATATTTATAAAACATTTTATCTTGAAAGAATCGCTTTCTTTCTTGACAGATTGTCTCTTTATATATTAAACATATTCCAGTCAGGGACAGGAAAACCTAGACTGTTTGTGGCAGATCTATTCTGCATTACATTCGGGTATAATAATATAGATTTCAACGATTTATGCAAACATGCATTTGAATACAATACAATTACAATTATACAATTGTATTAAAACAGTTGTGGAAATACAAGGCGGCAATGTTCGAATGTTGGTGTTTGTTTGTTTGATTGTGTGTGTGTGTGGTGTGTGTGTGTGTGTGTGTGTGTGTGTGTGTGTGAGTGTTTGTGTGAGTGCATATCAGCAGAGCAGGTCTCAATGTTGAATAAATGAAGTTGGCGTGAATATATGAAATATAGGGAATATTTAAAACTAGGCAGAAGCTGTAAGGAAAAAAAACAAAGCAAAAAGAAAAACAAAACAAACCACTAAAAATAGGCGTGGCTGTGAGGTAAGAAGCTTGCTTCCCTACCAAAAAATTCCCGGTTCAGTCCCACTGACTTCTACTATAGCTTCGGGCCGACCGGAACCTTGTGAGTAGATTTGGTGTGGTCGGAAACTAGAATAAGCTCGTCGTCGTCGTCGTATATATATATATATATATATATATATCTTCAAATTCAAAATTCACATTCAAAATGTGACCGCGTGTGTACCGTTGGCGATTTTTTTCTCTCTGTCTTCCCTTCTCTGGATCTTTCCTTCTCCTATGTTTCCGATGAAGAGCTCCGCTCGAAACGTTAAACCCTCCTTCTTTCCTTAGCATCCAATAATACTATATTTGTTCCACGTCCTCGCGTTGTTGTGTTTTTTTGTGCATTCTTGTTTGGATTAACTATATATATATATATATATATATATATATATATATAATATATATATATATATATATTGGGTTGGCAACTAAGTTCTCGCGGTTTTTTAAAATTTGAATTTTTGAAAAGGTTTAATAAAAAATAACAACTAATTAATCAATAATCTATTCACCCTTGTTTACAACTTCTTCCCAACGTTCAACAAAATTTTCAATACCTCGTCGGTAGAAATCACCCGATTTCGACTCGAAAAATTGATCCAACCAAGCTCTCAATTCTGCATCAGTATTGGACGAAACTCTGCACATAGCATTTCAAAGTGATCAAAAGAGGTGGAAATCCGTTGGTGCCAAATCA
Organism: Octopus sinensis; assembly: GCF_006345805.1. NCBI lineage: Eukaryota > Metazoa > Mollusca > Cephalopoda > Octopoda > Octopodidae > Octopus > Octopus sinensis. The sequence goes on along the minus strand of NC_042998.1, from coordinate 60,547,043 downwards.
GGAGAGTACGGCAGGTGTGGCAGCACTTCCCAGTTATGCGTTTGAATGGCTTCCTTGGTCATTTTGGCGATATGAGGGCAGGCGTTGTCGTGCAGTAGAAGAACTCCAAGCTGCCGATTAGGTCTTTTCTCTTGAATAGCCGTGTTGAGTCGTTCCATCTGTTGAACATAGAGTTCTGTGTTGACCGTTTGGTTCCGTTCAAGCAATTCGTAATTAATAATCCCTTCCCAGTCTCACCATACGCACAACATCGTTTTATGCGGATGAAGATCTTTGTTTCACGTGATGTGTTGCTTGTTTATCGGGGCTAATCCATTCCTTATGCTGCTTCATATTGATGCGCATGCACCATTTTTCGTCGCCAGTAACGATTCGGTAAAAAAAAAATCGTTGCTTGTGGCCTTGAGTTGAGTGGCGACGAGCAAGCAAATCAGAGGAGATTGTGGCTCGTTGATTTTTGTTGTTGTCAATTAAAGCATGCGAAACACATACTCCATATTCCTGAACCTTTCCCATTGAGTGAAGATGCTTCTCTATAGCAGTGTGGGAACATTCCATTTTCTCTGCTAGTTCCCTTGTCGTTTGACGAGAATTTTCGTGCAAAAGTTGGTTTAATCGCTTTTCATCGAACTCAACTGAACAGCCAGAACGAGGTGCGTCTTTGAGGTCAAAATTTCCATTTTTGAACTTGGCATCACGAGCGGTTCTTTCAGCTATGGCACCCTCTCCATACACAGCACAAATGTCGCGAGCAGCTTTTACGGCCTTAGAACCTTGATTAAAGCAAAAAGAAGGAGGTGTCAAGAATGCTCGTTTTTCTTAACTTGACATTCTATTTTAATGATCTGAAAATAAAACAAAAATTAACTAAAATTAACTAGACCCCCCCCCCCAAACAAAAAGAAAAAGATTCCAAAATGATTCAAAAATAGAATTCTCGTAAAAAATAGATTCCAAAATTTAAAAATGCAATAAATTCCAAAATTAAAAAGAAACGACAGGAACTTAGTTGCCAACCCAATATATATATATATATATATATATATAATATAAGGATAAAATCTATAGAAGAATTTATCAAATAGCCTGCGTGAAAAACCATTTCAGGAAAGAAAAAACAACAAAATATATAATTTGTCCCTTTAAATATAAATACATTCATTATATTAAGGGCTATTACAACACATAAATGCATCACGCTGTAAGGTAGCTTCCAAGTTGCATTCCGCAGCTTTCGATGCCGTGTAATGTAATGTAATGTAATGTAATGTATAATTTGTCCCTTTAAATATAAATACATTCATTATATTAAGGGCTATTACAACACATAAATGCATCATACTGTAAGGTAGCTTCCAAGTTGCATTCCGCAGCTTTCGATGCCGTGTAATGTAATGTAATGTAATGTAATGTAATGTAATATAATATAATTTAATATAATATAATGTAATATATATATATATATATATATATATAAGTAATACTAAGCAATTAAGGGTTTAGCAACGAATTGCCTCACCACACACCGAATTTAGAAATAGCAGTCAAAGAGTTATAGCTGTTCTTTCTACTAAAAGGGAGATCTCAGTAAAAACACAGCACTTGAATGGCAAACACAGACAGGTAAGAGAGAATGAAATGACGGCAATCTATCATACAATTTTAAGTCACCTACGGACGTACGTTTCGAAATTAAGTTTTAGGAAAGCATAAGAATTAGATAATTATATCTTACCCAACTTCTTTTCTCATCAGCGTAGGACACTACAATTATGAATAATTGTATATTAAATTTCGAGATACTAGAAGGCATCATCTCAACTCAGTATCAGAGCGAGCTAAAAGCTGTTACCAGTATCACCAAATTCAAAGTGTGAATGAAAGTTTGTGTCACCAGCCCCTTCCCACCCGCGTGTAGCCAAGACAAGATGCTGCGGTCATTTACTGGGATGAAATATGGTTATCAGTAACAATATAGGATGAAATTAATTAATTTGGAATAATTATTAATTACACCAAGTAGATTTCGGCATGTAAAAGCCTCATTCGAGGAAAATTTAAGTAATACTAAGCAATTAAGGGTTTAGCAACGAATTGCCTCACCACACACCGAATTTAGAAATAGCAGTCAAAGAGTTATAGCTGTTCTTTCTACTAAAAGGGAGATCTCAGTAAAAACACAGCACTTGAATGGCAAACACAGACAGGTAAGAGAGAATGAAATGACGGCAATCTATCATACAATTTTAAGTCACCTACGGACGTACGTTTCGAAATTAAGTTTTAGGAAAGCATAAGAATTAGATAATTATATCTTACCCAACTTCTTTTCTCATCAGCGTAGGACACTACAATTATGAATAATTGTATATTAAATTTCGAGATACTAGAAGGCATCATCTCAACTCAGTATCAGAGCGAGCTAAAAGCTGTTACCAGTATCACCAAATTCAAAGTGTGAATGAAAGTTTGTGTCACCAGCCCCTTCCCACCCGCGTGTAGCCAAGACAAGATGCTGCGGTCATTTACTGGGATGAAATATGGTTATCAGTAACAATATAGGGTGAAATTAATTAATTTGGAATAATTATTAATTACACCAAGTAGATTTCGGCATGTAAAAGCCTCATTCAAGGAAAATTTAAGTAATACTAAGCAATTAAGGGTTTAGCAACGAATTGCCTCACCACACACCGAATTTAGAAATAGCAGTCAAAGAGTTATAGCTATTCTTTCTACTAAAAGGGAGATCTCAGTAAAAACACAGCACTTGAATGGCAAACACAGACAGGTAAGAGAGAATGAAATGACGGCAATCTATCATACAATTTTAAGTCACCTACGGACGTACGTTTCGAAATTAAGTTTTAGGAAAGCATAAGAATTAGATAATTATATCTTACCCAACTTCTTTTCTCATCAGCGTAGGACACTACAATTATGAATAATTGTATATTAAATTTCGAGATACTAGAAGGCATCATCTCAACTCAGTATCAGAGCGAGCTAAAAGCCGTTACCAGTATCACCAAATTCAAAGTGTGAATGAAAGTTTGTGTCACCAGACGCACAGAATAACAGCAATCAATTAACGACAGCGGCGGGCACATCAAACAACAGCAATCTGACTGTCGCCTGTACTTTTGACAAGAGATGCCAGTTAGTCTTTTATACCTACCTGGCTCGTTCGTATTAGCCCGACTTAATGGATAACTTTTCGCTCCTTTCAGAATATTGTAGAACGGAAACTTTTCATAGACTGGAATTTAAATCCCAGTCTCTATAGAAATTTATTGTTTCAAGAAAACGTTGAATTTGAATTACTTATAATTTTTACGATTATAGATAACAACTCGGGCTGTAACTTATGAGCCCGATTCAGGCACATGTGGACGATGTCGAGAGAACGTCTGCTACGAATGAAAAAAATACAAAATTCCTTGTATAGAACTGTGCGCTTCACAGTCCCAACGATGTGGTCCGAGATAGGAAGCCGCACGCTAGGGAGAGAGAGAGAGAGAGAGAGAGAGAGAGAGAGAGAGAGAGAGAGAGAGAGAGAGAGAGAGAGTACTGTGGTTCACGCAGTGCCGACTCTGGTGTGCTGGTGTGCTGGTAGTGTTTCTTTTTGATTCCGCGAATGTTGTGCTTAAAAACGTGTTTATATTCTTGAATGTGATAAAGTGTAGAATTAGATTATTATCCTGCTTCCAGCTACAGTGTTGATGACAGGATATGAAAAATAGGACAGATTAACCCCACTTATTTTGTGATTTAGGAGGGATTTTTGAAAAACAAGGGGTAATTCGCGGCGGTGGTCAGTGAACAAATTAAACGCTACCCGGCAATGGCTAAAACGCAATCCGATCAAATTTAGGCGGAGGTAAAGAATACGTACATAACCCATTTTCAACATAACAAAAACCCTAACCCTAAATCTAAAACTAACCCTAAACCCTAACCCTAACCCTACACCCTAACCCTAAACCCTAACATTAACCCTAAACTCTAACACTAACCCTAAACACCGGGTGTGCGTATTCTTTACTTTCGCTTCAAGTTTATGTATAAATTTTCTTTTTATATGTTTGTTTCGTTTTACACAATATTAAAACAACGGCTAAACATTTTCTGAAGCAGAACCCCAACTAATTTTGTCTACGAACCGCCACTGGTGGTGGCCCCTATTTTGTATAATGTCATCAGCATTTCTCTCTTAATGAATATGAATCTAAAGTTAGGAAACACAGCAGAGGGTCCTATTGCCCCAGAGGAAAATACTCAGACCTTGCCAGATGTTGGCATATATCTCTCATTTCCAGTATCTTTTAGCTTTTCAGCCATTGGACTGCAGCCATGCTAGAGTACCACCACAAAAGGTTTAGTTGAATAAATCGACTCTAGTATTTATTTTTAATAATGTCTGGTACTTCTGTCTATATCTTTGCCGAACATTTCAGTAATGAGGATATAATCAAACATCGATTGTCAAATGGAGGGAGGCGAACGCATCGCACGCATGCGCACACACATATGTACGATGGGCTTCCACACAGTTTCTGTCGATCAAATTCGCTTACAAGGCACTGGTCGGCTCAAGGCTATAGTGGAAGGTGCCTAAATTGCCACATAGTGGGACTGAACCCGAAACCATGTGGTTGCAAAGCAAGCCTTTAGCTTACTAAGTTCTTTTCTTTCTCCATATATCTCAATTTCCATAGAAGCAGTTTGATCTGAGATCGTTAATCTACTCTACTTGTGTTTTTTTAACCTCTTTTATTAAAAATTTCCTGTATCGTAAACTTGATTTGCACCCAACAACAAGTCAGTCATCTTTGGCGTACCTCAACAGATGGGTGATATTTGTATTCATTTTCGCTTCTATATAAACCATCCGACTGCTGTTAATTCTAGCCACACACACACACACGATCACGTAAACATCAGTTTTCATTACTTTTACAAATATTATTCACATACCACGTAAACATTTCCCACGAGGCATGCTTATCATTCAATGAAAACACACATACACACGCACACTGTAAATCACACTGTAAACTTTGAGAATTAAAACAGAAAAAAAAAATTTTTCAGTATGACTTGTCGACCACCACTGAAATTAATGAACCTTGTACATTCTAACAAATTAATATACAGTTTTAATTTCAAGCTTACACCTTCTGTTTTGAACACGATAATTTATCAGCATTGAGATATTTTAATTTAATTTTGATTTGTCCACATTGAAACTTATAACGATGTTTTTACACTTTTACCATTGATAAACAAAAAAATATTGTTGAAACTAGTTTGGTTCGTATGTAAATAAATGTATTTTAAACATTCATGAGTTATTGAAATTTAAGTGTATTTTCAGCAACACATTTTCCTATATATTTCTTTCCTGTGTGGAAACACCACTCCCTCTTTTTGCTATATATGTATATATATATATATATATATATATATATATATATATGACAAAAAAATGAACATTACAAGTAATACCATACCTTATAAAATGAATAGGATATATAAACTAAATAACTAATTCTGCTTTAAAAGAAAATCAAGGGTGACAGCCTAGAAAATTTTGAATAATGATTTCTCATTTAGGCACAAGGCCAACAATTTGTGGGGAGGGACAAGTGGATTAAAGCGACCCAGTACATTACTGGTGCTGTATTTTATCGACCTCGTAAGAATGAACTGTAAGGCTAACCTCTGCGGGATTGAACTCAGAACGTACTGGGCTATAACTCTATGCTGCAAGGCACGTTACACAAGGCCAGTAATTTAAAGGGAAGGGGAAAGTCGATTAAACTGATTCCCGTTACTAGTACAAAACAACAAGCTCAGGAATTCATTATTATTTTGACTGACACAAATTGTGAATCAGCATGACACCCCCCCCCACCAATAAAAACATGATAGGAATGGGAAGAAAACGTGGAGTGTTCTGTTTGTTTTCACAACACATGGAAAAAAGAATATTTATCCACAGTATATGTAGCCAACGTTCATGCGAGTGAGTCTTTAACAATTTAGGACATTGATAACCTTCAGCCCTAAGAAGATTAATCATTTCGCGACACAACACACCTGCTTCGGGACAGAGAAATCAAGAAAATTGCTGTCAGAAAATATGCTTTACAACCAGCCAGAGTTTGTAAAAACTTGAGGCTGGACAACTACGTACCACAGTCTGTAATATAACGAATTGTTTATCCTTATAGGACAAGCTTTTTACGGAATAAAGATTTAACAACATCGACACGGCTGAAGTAATTTCTCTTTGAACTTTTTCTCATAACATCACAGCAGAGAAAAGAGTATTTCGTGGTGCGACGAATAGAAATTATTCTATAGAAGAAAAGCAAGCACCTGCTATCGTTGAGAACAAATGCTAAGAGGAGTGTAACTGAATAAGAGCAAATGAAAGGGAAAACTCATTGGGATGATAAAATGAAATGTCATGTCCCACGAACCCCGAAACTCTAACTGATTTTGGCTTACAGAGTTCTTGTATTTATAACTATTCAAAACTAGCTAGAAAAAATATATATTGCAGAAAACAATAGATATTCTTAATTCAACTCTCCACTGCATACAAGAGGGTAGAAGGGTCAAGTGGCAAAGACATAAATCGGCTTAGCGAGGCCATGTGCTCATTGTAACTGCTGTCAATTATTGTTTTCCTCTGAGAAAAATGTTGTTGCCATGTTAAGGGAAAATGGGAGATTCCGGTTCGAATCTACTCAATTCCTAAATGAAGTCATTACAAATTTTTTGAAGGTGATTGACCCATCTGAAGAAATTCCCATGGAGGTTTCGCAGGAGCCAAAGCACGGTCGGTCAAATATGATGACAGGAAGCTCTATCTCTCTTGTAGGAATCAGCAGTGATGATCAGGTTAAGAAAGATGCCCTGCTTCTTGAAAAAATACAGAAAGTGTTGGATGAAAACGAGACCTCTACACTTTTCTTGCCATATCGAAGCAAACTCATGTCAACTGTCAGTGAAACTCGGCTCGGCGATCCGTGAAGAAGCGAATATCGAAACCGAGCCTGCAGAAGGACAGTGACGAAAAATCATGAGTCTACCATTTATACCTATTTACGGAGTGCTATGTTTTATTATGTATAGTATAATAATTACTGCAAGTTCACTAAACGGTAATTATATGTTGCTTGCATCAATATCTGTTTAATCCACAACATTAAAAAGAATATCACATAATTACCATTATTAACAAATGTTTTATTTTTATTGTCCAAATGTATATCTTAACTAAAGTGAACGTTTGAAGCACACGTATGTGTTAATTTCACTTGCCTCGAGTTAGTTTCTTTTGCCTCGTTGTGTCGTTATATGTGCTTTATTTATTGACGTAGAAAACTAGAAATGCTTAGGGAATAACTCAGAGTTTGTTTATTCTCTAAACAGGGAAAGGGAAGGTGAGAAATGAAACTATACACAAGAGATAAATAGGAAAGATAGAAATAGATCAGGAAAGGGTGAACGAAACCGGTTTATAAAACAAAATTAGAAAAGAAATAGAGTTTAAATAGCATAATAAATAAATAATTTTCGTACAGTTATTGATTCCCCCCACCATTTATTCCAACCCACCTGCTTATATGAATTTGAACAAATGTCCAACCTACCCGCTTATTCCAACACCACCCTTAATTTTTGGGACTCGAGAATAAATAGCTGGGGGTTTAAAAAATTAAGGGAGACAACCTAGAAAATTTTAAAATTTTATTGTTACCACCATACAATTACTGATTTTCCAACCCCTCCCTGTTTATTCCAACACCCCCACCGTTTATATGAGTTTAAGCAAATAACCAACCAACCTGCTTATTCCAACTCCTCGTATTATTTGGGACCCGAGAGTATGTGTTCGTTTGTGTGTGTATGTGTGTGTGTGCATGTGTGTGTGTGTAGTTATGTATGTATGTATGTATTTGAATATGTAATATGCATGTATATACACTCACAGAAAAATACATGTATAGTATATTTTTAAATGGATTTATTCATAAATCTTTGTATTTTTCTCATTTTTGCTCACATATTTTACATTTTACACATATTTTCCATCAGATAAAGCTTCTCCATCGAGACGAAGTATAATGTGAACAAGGCCACGTGTGTATAGCAGAATACATCGCAACAGGTTCACTAGCAGCAAAAAGCCTTTGAAAGTTATAAGTATACATATTAATATTGAAAAACGAAAAAATATATATATTACAAGAGGCTTAAAGCTAATAGGTAAGACTGTGTTTGAAAAGATATAATATCTAAGTAAACTGTACATACGAGCAGAGAAAAAACCAAATAGAACTTAACAAAGAAAAGCAACGATCACAGACAGGACAGGCCGGTGTATTCAAAAGAGTTCTCTTACTCAAAAACTAGCCCAGGGTAGGGGAGACAATAAAAAAAGAATAGGAACAAAAGAATGAATATATCAAGGAGAAAATTATTATAAATTTCCAAGTGATAGAAAAGAAAACGTATACACTTAACACATAAGGATATACAGTCATACATAGATACATACATATTTAAATTATAATTACTATGATTATAATTTTTTTCTTGCATATTTGTATTGACTTTCGAAACGTGCGTATGTATTGAATCCATTTTTGTATTAAATCTCATTTTGATTCAACATCTTATTTTCCCTCCATTTTTTAATACGTGTTTATGGCATATTTATACCAATAACGAAATTTTTCAAATGCTATTTTCATATTCTTATTACTTACTCTGGCTGATTTTTATGAATATGATGAATCTTTATTAGAAATCAGTTTTTCTCTCTCTTTGGATCTCTCAAAAAGTTTGTGTGTGTGTGTGTGTGTGTTGGAGGCGCACTAAGCAGCAATAATTAAAATAAAGTAGTGTGCAGTTATATTTAACTCGAATATGAAAAGATCTTCGCTGCGAAAAATATTTTCTGAGAGAAATTCTCTTTGTAGGCAATGTGTGTAAAGATTCACTGCACTGATCTATAAATGACGTCATCGTTCTGCAGGAAATATGTTTCTGTATCATTACCTTACTTCAGCTGTAGACGCCGAAGGCTGAATCTATCATTTATAGCCTACTGAGAATTGATGTTCTTAGAACAGATTGGAAATTTACTGAAGTTTGTAGAGCTTGGTCGAGCTGGAATTAATTAATTAAAGGTACACTAAGCGGCGATGGTTAAAGTATTTTGTGTTAAGGCATATTTAATAGTTCGTGTACATTCAGATGTAGAGGGAGAGAGAGAGAGGGGGAGAAAGAGAGAATGGGAGAAAAAGACAGAGAGAGAGAGAGGGAGAGAGAGATAGAGAGTAAGAGAGAGAGAAATGTCTTTATTATCCCTTTTCTATTATTGTATTTAGGCTTTAGATTTATGATATTGGATAAATTCGGGCGAGGCAGTTACGCCCTTCTTGTTAATACAAGCTGCAGCTGTGAATCGAACAAACTTTTATCAATCAAGCATCAAACTGAAATGCGTAAAGGATTTAGGAAAGCTGGGCTTGATAGTCTATATTTTTAATAATACATCTTCGTAAATATTGGTGAAGCAGGGAAATAAAAAGAGAGAGGGGAGAAAGTAAGAGAGAAAGAGAGAGGGAGTGTGTGTGTGAGAGAGAGAGAGAGAGAATGGACTAAGTATACGGCATCTAAATATAAACTAAATTCTAAGTTCAGTCATATTCATACAATAAAATAAACCTCATAGCGTTAGAAAGAAGAGAGAAGTTAAAATTTTCGGGTGGGGAAGCTTCGATGAAGGGTTGCAAACAAAACGTTAGACCATTCTTCTTCCTCACGGAATAGAACTTACTCTACTGTTTGAATTATTTGTACTACTCTTTACCGGCCCGGACCAGATCTAGTTTTTCTCGGCTTCTACAGTTTTAATAAACGTATCATGGTTGTTTAAGTGTGTTGTTCTTGCTATCTACTTCAACGTACCTACGTTTGAAAATTTCATTACAAACAAATTTGCTTCAAGCAAGCCGTTGACAAAAGATATTAGATTTCACTAAAGAACGAACAAGCTATATAGCTGTTTACCAATTCCACACGAAATACGAAGAAGGCGAGGAAAAATTTCACTTTATTTATTATGCTATTTAAACTCTATTTCTTTTCTAATTTTGTTTTATAAACCGGTTTCTTTCACCCTTTCCTGATCTATTTCTATCTTTCCTATTTAGCTCTTGTGTATAGTTTCATTTCTCACCTTCCCTTTCCCTGTTTAGAGAATAAACAAACTCTGAGTTATTCCCTAAGCATTTCTAGTTTTCTACGTCAATAAATATACAACATTGCATATAGTGAGCCAAAGAATTTTGATGAATTACTATTGCCCCCATAGCAAAGGGGAAAAAAACCTACCCATTAGCTTTGTGATTAATTCTGGTCAGGTAAAGCAAGGGCTGACAACTCAGAAGTTATTATTTAAAATGAATTAATAACAGAATGTGAGTATTCAGTAGGGCAACTACTATCGAGCAACGAACTGCTAAAAAGCTATAGAAGATAGTATAATTAAATATATAAATAGAAGTAACATTGGTTTTTCGTACATATAATCTCTATTCAGGACTTTGTGCCTGCTGTATAGAGGTGAAAATTCATTAGGAATGAGGTGTGGCGATTTAGTGGGTTTGATCTTGGCCGTACTATGAAAAATCAAAACATGTTTCGATTTTATTAGCCCCCCCCCCAACAGCGCTAGAGTTTTAGTCATAAACACTGGCTGTCATCACATGATAGGATGGATGGGCTGGGATAGGGGAAAAGGAATACTCAGGAACACTATCTGTATGAAAAACAAGTAGTTAAGTTGGTGTTAGCATACTTAATATAGTGAAGCAAGAAATTTTAAAAAATAAAACCGTTAGCTTAATGATTAATTCTGTTCAAGAAAGTTAGGGGAGACAACTCCGAATACGATTCCTTTGCATTTATTCATCATTTTTCATTTCTTCTTTTATCTTATTACTTACCTCAGTCAATGGCCTGCAGCAAGGATGTGGGGTATCCTTTTAAAAATCTTAATCAGCTCCATAATGCTTATTCTAGTGATATCTTTGCCGATTAATTAAATTACGGTGATGCAAATAACACCAACACGAGTTATCGAGTGAGAGATAAGCACACAGACTGGCGCTCGCGTGCGCATACAAGCAATCGCACACTTACACACACACACACACACACGCTTACACACACACGCACGCACACACACACACACACACACACACTCTCTCTCTCTCTCTCATGCACCCCCACCCCCACACACACATGCACACAAACATACATACACAACACATACACACGCACTCTCTCTCTCTCACACACATACACGGAAAGTATTGGCAGTTAATCTTTAGAGGAAATTAGCGAAGTTGGATGGGAAAGATCTTATTGACAATTTATTTACGAAATTTCTTAGAAACATTGTTCCTTAGGTACATAAGTTTGTTTTTTTACTGTGAGAACAAACAAAATTCTGTGACATTCATGTCTATCTTATCAAGACATTAGCAGAGTAAATGAAGTGAGCTTGTATCAACAGCCAATAGAAGCTGAGTGGTTTGTCATGACTCGCGCAGGAACTCAACTCTTGTTTTAGACCACCTGACGTAAATCTTTATATATAAAAGAGAAGTTGTGTGTCTGTCTCCTACGATTTAGATTCCTAACTACTCCCACATTTTGTGGTGCAGTTTAACCAAAAGCGGATATCTTATAGTCGTGATTCATATCGAGCCCTTCTGGGTATTAGCGCGCGTCTACGATGAGTCTACGATTAAAAAAAAAATTTACCATAATTTTTTTCCATTTTAATGCATTTTTTCACTATTATATAAGGGAAGTAACTCTCTAAAAATGTGTACGATGAGTCAACGATTAAAAAAAAAAAATTTACCATAATTTTTTTTCCATTTTTAATGCATTTTTTTTCTATTTTTTGGCTATAACTCTCTAAAAATGCTTATATAGTTATTTCCCTTACAAACCCGAGCAACGCCGGGCGATACTGCTAGTTTATAATAATATTAGCTGCGAACATTAGCCGAAGGCCGCAAATCTTGACTGGTGTTTTATTTTATCGAACCCAAAAGAATCAAATGCATGACTAGTATCAGCTTTGAACTAAGAAAGAAAATTGTCTCAAATAAATATTGGTTTCAAAATTTGGTACAAGGCCAGCAAATTCGGGCATTTTGTCCGGCGCTAAGCATTTTGTCCTGCGCCGTAACGACTCTGCCAACACACCGCAAATAAATAGTGCAAGGCTATTCGATGCTCCTACGATTTTCCCAACGAAAATACATAACTGTATTAATTGAGTGTAAAGGCACGTGGCCTAGTGGTTAAGGTGTTGCACTTACAATCGCAAAATCGTGGCTTCGATTCCCAGGGTTGTGTTCTTGAGCAAGGTACTTCATTTCACATTGTTCTGGTTCACTCAGATGTAAATGAGTAACCCTGCAATGAATTGACATCCCGTTCACGGGAAATGCTGCAACCTCTAGCAGTTACACGCCATGGAAACCGAGTAACTTGGTCATAAGGAAGTAATGTAATTATATGAATCCAGGTAAAAACGTCACAGGAAAAAAAGTCACGTGTAATGCCATCATATATAAATAGTGTTGGCAATATGTATAATTCTTAAGGCGGCGAGTGGGCAGAGTCGTTAGCACGCCGGCCGGAATACTTAGCGGTATTTCGGCTGCCGTTACGTTCAGTTGACTTTGCCTTTCATCCTTTCGGGGTCGATAAATTAAGCATCACTTACGCACTGGGGTCGATGTAATCGACTTAATCCGTTTGTCTGTCCTTGTTTGTCCCCTCTATGTTTAGCCTCTTGTGAGTAATAAAGAAATAGGTATTTCGTCTGTCTTTACGTTTTCAAATTTCATCGTGGTCGACTTTGCCTTTCATTCTTTCTGGGTCGATAAATTAAGTACCAGTTGCGTTCTGGGATCGATCTAATCGACTGGCCTCTTCCCCCAAAATTTCAGGCCTTGTACATAGAGTAGAAAAAACTATGTACAAGTCATGTATTGTCGGTTAATAATTGATTTAAAATATTTTCTGTTTTATTATTTAGTTTATGTTTATTATTTTATTATGTTTATAAATTGTGACTGACTTCAATATTTTTGTTTGATTACCTGATTTTCTTTCCCAGACAAAATTGTGACTTTTTTCCTGTGACTTTATTACCCGCCACCGTAAATTAATTGTGACGTTTTTCACCTACGACTTTTTTTCCTAGCCAAAATTGTGACTTATTTTTCTGTGACTTTTTTTCTTGTGACTTCATTACCGGCTACGAATAATATAGTTGTGTAAAGGCATGTGTACTGGCGTCTAAAATCAGTGTTTTGCCATATGACAGCCACAAGAAAGAAAGTATTTGTGAGCATATCCGAGTGATTGTGAAACATTTGTGAGGTCATGGAAGCAAAGTAGTAGGAGAACCGATGCCTGTAAATGAAGTTGATTTAAAACTTTGATGAATTCCTTTCAAAGATATGAACTGAATTATAGAAATGCTGTGTATTTCAAATTATTGCAATGCATTTTGATCATATATGAGAATAGCTACCACATAATAGTATCCCTTTGCAGGTAAGAACTCTCTTTTAAATTAAGACGGTAGAGATTAAGGAACGTTCGTTATTATCTTTTATTGCACTGCGGCCGTGTTTGGGTACTGTATGAACAAGTTTTAGTTGAATAAATCGACTACAGTACTAATGTCTTTTAAGTATTGCAACTTATTTTATCGGTAAATTTTGCTGAACCGCCAAGTTATGGGGACGGAGAGAAACCAGCATCGGTTGTCAGGCAGTGTAGGAAGAGCACATATGCACACACACACACACATACACACACACAACACACACACACACACACACACACACACGCACACATATACACACTTTCTCATTTTTTGAAACTATAATTTATACACAATATGTAATGGAACTCTGTTATCCTTAAAAATCTAATCATTGAAAATTTAGTTTGAAATACCATAGAAAGTGGAACATAATTTATTTTTTTAAATGTTTCAAATTTGAATTCGTTTATACTTATAAAATATTCAGGAATTATGTTCTTCGAAATACGTTATTAATTTTTATAATGTTTGAAAAATATATAGATTCTTTAATGTTTGTTAATAGCTTCATATATATAAAATGCGAGTAAAACATAAAATGCAAGTAAAACAAAGTATCATTCAATATATTTTAAATAAGAGTTCACATTTATTTTTACAACGAAGAGAGTTGGAGTTGATGGTTACTTCCAAGTTTCATCGGTCGTTGACTACGTTAGACTGATTTCGTGAATAACCGGCAAAACTTAGTACTTATAGGTCTTCTTTTCTTCTTTCGTATTTTTTCTGAAGTGTGGTGATAAAGAGATAAGGGGTCACAGGTCCTTTATCAACTGGTTTAATAACATTAGAAATAAACGTAGCAGTGCTCAACTGATACTTATAGTATCGATTCCGGAAGGATGAAAGGCAAAATCGATCTCGGTGGCATGTCAATTAAGCAGTTTAAGTCGAAAGAAATGCCACTAAGCACTTTTCCGGTGCGGTAACGATCCTGCCAGCATAAATAGCAGTGACAAACTGAGTAGACACCGCATTGACAAACTGAGTAGACACCGCATTGACAAACAACCGCAGAAATTGTTGTGGCGTGTACTATTTTCAAATAGTAGCGCTAATTTGTGGTAGCTGGCAATATGACGATATGTCGTATTGCCGAAGAAATATGATTGTCGTTTTTCCATTGGTTAATATAACTGCTCATATAGGAATTCTAAAAGTTAGTTAAAGAATATTTCTATGTGATTTCGAATCTTTAAAGTCAAGTTGAGCGGTTATAAAAGCCCTGGATTTTGGGAAAAACTTCAGTGTTTGTGGGATGTAACTAAACTCCACAACACTCACTCCTTTGAGACACTGGTTATTTTTTATGCCATGTCCATGGAAAATCCAACAAGATTTGTTTGAATTGTTGAGATTTAATATAGCTAGAGTGAGGAATTAGTTAAAATGTTAAGTCGTAATTCACTACGACAAAAATTACTTTTCTTCAAAATGCATATAAATATTAAAAATGCTATATGTATATAATAAGATAATGTAGAAATTATTTTCTCTTACTTCACGTTCTTCAATTTATAAATGAAGGTATTTCTGTAATTATGAAATTGTATTTTTTTTATAGCGGTAAAAAGAACACGAAGTTAGTAATATTTAACATACATGCACGATTAATGTCCATTATCGTTCCAGAAAGTATATTTCTCGCTATGGCATTTTTGTAGCTGGAGTCAGGATTTACGTATAAAGATAACACTTATGAGTAAGTTATAAGTGACGGTTTTATCATTATATATCCCTGCTTAAAAAGCTAAATATATTTATCTATTTCCATATAGGAAACAATAAAGTAGCGCTACATTAACAGTAAACAAACCAACCAGAAAATATTCGCTATATAATATAAGAAAAACTTGGTAGTCCGCTATATTGTATTCACCTCAATAGACGTCATTCATTGGTTGAAATTGCCGAAATGCAAGAAATTTAACAACAGATAGCTTACAAACTACAGAATTTTCTCAAGAAAGCCAAGAGAAAAAGATGTTTTATGTAACACATTCTATCAGTACGCGAAGTTTAAAAGTGTTTAGTTACAAATAATTTATTTTAAAAATCTGCCGGTCAAAGTGAAAAGATCCAACTTTTCCAAATGTAATAACTTGTCCTGTAATTTTCCAGGTTTATAATCTTACGAATATTATTTCTCTTGCTCGCATTTTTTTCATGTAATCCCTGTTTCTTCCAGGCTATGCTATTATGTTAATTAATAATGTGTCAAGTAGCAGTGTCGTCGACAAGTTTTTCCTTATCTCAATGATGCCGGTGACATATATTAAAAGTCCCTTCATAGAACTATACTGATAAAAAAGTGCAGAACTATATTATCATCCTCAAATTTGAGAAACACTCATGACTTTTTAAAAAAACTTAATTGCTTGAGATTGATACCATGAAATTCCTCGAAATGATCTCTATCGTTTAAGCTTAATTAAAATATAGCTTGTTTTTAAAATAAAAGAGTTAATTCTACTTAAATTCAATTTTTTGCCTTACTTATATTTTTTCATGATATTTTACCTCACGACTTTTTTGATACAAATTTTTGTTGCATGTGACCAAAACTATGAAATTCTTCACATTTTCTTTTATTATTGAAGCTAAGATAAATATATTTTGCTATTAAAATGAAAAAATTATTTCGATCTAAACTTGATTGATGGTGTTACTTACTCTCCTATAACGTTGCTACAAATTTTAATGTAAACTGGACGAAATCTTAATTTTTTTAATGCTATAATGTAGCTAGGGACCAGTCCTCTTCAAAACTGTTAACGGTTTTCTATTTGGTTAAGAAATGAAATAGCGACAAGCTCTGAAAGATGCTGCGTGTATGTAAATTGCGGCCTTAAGAATATTATTCAACTACTACCGTAGTTGAATTATTTATCTTTCATATTGTTTAAATCATGAAATACGCAGAGATAATGAGCACAATTTCTGTATATTCCTGAATAGTTGCTGATCTTCATTTTTCTGTTAGAAGAAATTCGGTAATATAAGTGTTAAGTCTTTGTTGTAAATGAATACAAATCAACCTATTTACGTGTTGTTTCAGCTGTATAATGTATGCATAAATAACAAGTTGCAACGATTTTCCCTTTCACTGCAGAAACGAAAACATGTTTTGAGATCTTTCTCTTTCAAACTGTCATGACGACTTTCAGTTGTTAAACGCTTGCAATTTGTAATTCATTTACGAGTGTTATTTGTATTAGGGTGGGGGGAATCGTTTTTGCTGAAATAACAGCAATAATTAATTCTGTATCAAAGAGAATAATTAAATTTCTCCTGCTCTAATTTAATTTCGGTTTCTGAAAAACAATTAGTGAAAGTTTAACTGGGAAGTATGAGGTAGAGACGCTGAACTGTTACTGACTAATGTCATGATGCGTGGTACTTAAAATTTATAGAAGATGGGAAAATAAGGAACTTTGATGTTTATTTCTTCTGTAAATTAATAACTTGATTTGAAACAGAATTATATTTGAGTTATTAATCATATTGCTGGACTACAGAGTCCACTACAAGAATGGAAATTATGTTAGCTAAGTGGCTTTTGTTTTTGTTTTAAATATTACGTTTCAAGTAAATTGATTAGATCGACGACGAGGGAGAGAAGAATGGGAGGGAGGGGGGGGGGGTTCGTTATAGATTGATTTCTGTCTAGTCAAAACGCATTATGAAGGTAGGTGTTCATGAGACATGCAATTATTAGGAAGATAGCTTTGACAGTGGCTACGACTGGGGGGAATATAAAGTATGTTTGAATGGGAGTAGAAACAAAGTAATCAAGCGGAGAAGCATATCAGATGCCGTAAAACTGATAGGGGTATTATTGAGGGAATGATAGCATAGAAAGAAATATCGATAGAATGGTTAGTTAAGAGAAGGTGAATCGGCGGTGGGAGGAACACTCTTCAAGAAGTTTACCCAGGGGATTAATCTGGAGTTTGTTTACTTAGTAGTCCCCAGTCTACCAGATCTCCGCCATACTTTCGCTTACATAATTTTTTTTTCTTTTAGTTTTATTCAGAATTTATCTAATATTAAATTCTTTTTAATATGATTAAATCCAACATTAAGGCGAAACAAATTAATCAATAGAGTCAATCGAAGTGAAATACTGGCATTTGTTTCATAGAACACAGACTCTGGTGCACACTGAGTTAAAAAATTGCAGGTCTGAAACAAAATTCTGCAAGCTATTTACCCCGATATGCTTACAGTGTTTGCCAAGTATACGTTACCAAAACGGTATCCTCTGAAGTTTTTCAACAGAATAAGATCATTCCATACGATAACGAGAGGCAAATTCTTGTATGACAACCGTCTGTTGACATATCCAAGAGGAGCAGTAAGGTTAAACAAGGACGACACTTACTGTCACAGTTTTATGACACGCTCGATACTTCTCATGTAGGATACTATGTGAAAGTTATGTACAAGTGGCTTATAAGCTGAATAGGAATTAAAGAATTTCAATAAACTTTTTTCCTAATCGTGTTCATCACTAAGTTTGAATTATTGATTCTTTAAGACTTCGATCCGCCTACTACATTGACTTCGTCATCAGAGACAATACTTCAACTTTGACAAGTATCATCAGTTGCATGTAAGAAAACAAGGATCTCACTATACAGATTCAGTTGGAAATAAACAAAGCTTATATCTTCAATACACTTTTATACCTTAGTGTTGCTAGAGCGATGTGTGTAAAGTAGAAAAAATAACTTATGCTTTGGGGACCAAATATAAATTTTCATTATTCTTTGGTAAAAATCTTCAACAGTGGATATATCACAAGCCGGACTCGTGTATAATTGCTTCATATGATGCATGGTCGCATCTCTCTTTTTAATGAACACTTACAAATGCTGAGATTCGGTATACATAGACATTTTTAAATAGAAGAAATTATTTGAAATCGAGGAATAAGGAGTGAGAGAAGAAACCCCAGAGCTTGGACAAAGCGCATGTGACGCAGACATAAGAAAATGTATGCACAATAAAATCTTATGCAGAATAAAGCATATTTTTTGCCAATATTAGGTGTCAGCAACTATTTACTATTATTGCAAAACTCGAGAAAGATTTATCATTGCATGAATTATGTCTATAGAAATAACGAATCAATAATGTTTGAGTAATTATTAATAATCAAATGACATTAGTTAAAAGTTGTCATGAGATTGATCAATCACTACATTTCATTGGCTTTAGAAAATTACTATGTGCGGTGTTAACAAAGATGAACAAAAATGTACCAGAAATATATTGGTGTTATTTAACATTGTGTCTTTGTGTTTAATATGTTAGAGCTAAAAGTAATGATAGAGAAAGTAATACACACACACACACACACACACACACACACACACACACACACACACACAGAGTCAGTTCAAATAAATGACCAATAAAATTAACAATTACAAGCAACAAGAGGACGTGCACAAAGCATGTATTAGTTTGACGATCATAGTTATATATATATAATGTATATATGTTTATTGAGAGAGGGAGAGGGGACTATATAGAAAGCGAGAGAGCTACAAAGAAAAATTAACAAACTTTATTTGAAACTTGACAGTGGTTATTTTCAAAAATTTGTCCGTTCAAGCAGGTCATTTTAGTAGTAGCACCATTGCTGCAGATATAGTATTTGTGGCACTCGGCTGGGTGAGCATAGAAACCGTCAGGTTTATTGGCACAGAAATCATGTGGGATCACTGGAAAGAAAGAAATAACTTTATATAACAAAATAGTAATTAGAAACCGTAACATATAAAATAAATTAATCAAAATGAAAAGAAGGCAAAAAGTAATGTATGAAACTCTAAAGGGTTTCATATGTCAAACACATACCTCAAGAATTAAGTGTTCAATGTTATGCATCAGCGAATCGCAAGAGATTCAGCAATGTTCTTGTATCTAAGTAAAAAAATCAACTAATGCTTCGTATTTTGTCGCTTTTGTTCAAGGATCTCATGCTACCTTCACTTAGACTCTCTTGAGCCTCTCATCTTCCTCTTATTGATAATTATATTGTGTTCGCTCGTCTATTAGGAGTAAAACTAATCACTTTTTCCTGTCTTTTCTACTCATAATCCCTTACTTCTGGAATTCCTTTCATATCCATGTTTTTCCTGTAGCCATCCACTTATAACTGAGAAATTAACCTCATCAATCTCAGGGGTCTTTGAGAGCCAGTGAACACTATATGTTTAACTTCTTTCTTAAGATCAAACATAAAAAATATGTTTAAATTAGTGTAGGCCACATAAGTATATAAAAAAAGCCCACAATGTGATAAAGTGCACCGCTGTGAGCAGTAGAGCAGTATATAAATGACGAGAGTTTTCACTATCAGGGCTCAGGAAATCTCTTCAGTTGTAGTGGAAGATACATATTAATTGATGTGAGCACATCATATTCAGTCAAATGGTTTCATGTCGCCCAGAGTTAAAATCAACGTTTTTACGAATTACTAGGATTAGTTGAACTGACGTTTTACTCCGGATGAGAAATATATCTCACTCTGGTTATGACGCCAATATCTTGCAGCTAATTTTATAAGAAAAGGCCTGATATATGAACTGAGGCATATAAATACTAAGTTTCATGCGTTGTGATAAAAAATATTCGGGTTGAGGATATGAATAACGCTGTCTGATTTTTAGCTTAATATTTCATCTACCTGATTATATTTTCTCTCTCATGATTACCAAGCTAGGAATAAATGCGGTATGTGACTATTTTTAGACTATTTAAATTCTAATAAAGTATAGACTTCTATCATTTAAGAAGGCGGAAAAGAAACGGCTAGATAAATACCTGTCCCACCATCTTGACACCGTACTTGATCTTTGTAGAAGCAATATTTCGACTTGGGATCAAAATATAGTCCTTGCTGACACAGCATTAGATTGACTTTTCCAAAGGTACAATCGATATATTCGTTGCATGCATTTGGACTCTCGTATAATCCATCTGATTTGAACTGGCAAAAGTTAGTTATGTCATGTCCTCTGGTTTTGATAACTAATATAAGAAGAAAATAAAAAGGAAATTAAAATCATAACGTTCGTAAGTTGCTGGGGAATATAGTTATTGGATATATTTTTTAGTCACAGTCATAATATAGTTTCAAATGTTGGCACAAGACCAACAGTTTTGTAGGAGGGGCAAGTCGATTACATCGATCCCGGGGCTCAACTGGTACTTATTTTATCGATCCCGAAATGAAAATTCAACCTGATTAGCGCCATTCTGTCCGTCTTAAAGTTTTGACTTCAAATTCTCCTCAGCGGTCATGGCTTCACGAAGGCTGGTCCAGCGGTCCTCAATGGAGGTTTGCTCTGAGAGGTCCATCAGGTGTCTCTCAATTGATTCTCAGAAGTCTTGGGATGTCTCTGAGTTCCTGAGCTTGGCGCAGTGGAGGCGTCAGCAAGGTATGTTTACTGAGATCCACTTTGGTGGACGGCGGATCTTGATGTCAAGGCGAGAAATAAGAATGTGGTGATCTGTCCGGCAGCCATCTGTACCAGGCATGGAGTGGGTGATGTGTACATCTCGTCTATCCTTGGATCTTGTTAGAACTCAGTTGAGGATGTGCCAGTGTTTAGACCGTGAGTGTTTCCAGATCGTCTTTTCTCGGGTAGGAAGACGAAATAGGGAGTTGGTGATGACAATTTCGTACTCGGCGCAAAGGCCCAATAAGAGCTGGCCATTGGCATTGCATTTCCCAATGCCATGATGACCATTCCACAGACAATGGTCACTGCCGACTCTGCCGTTAAAGTCCCTCAACACGACGAGTTTGTCATGCGTGGGGACAGTCTGGATGGTGCGGTCGAGCAGATTGTAGGACGAAGCCTTGACGTCGTCTTAAGATGTGAGGGCAAGGGCGTACACAGAGATCAGCGTAAGGTACCTGTCCCGAATGAGCAGGATCCAAACAGTCATCAGGCGCTCGCTGACAGTAGTTGGGACGAGTCTGTATTGATCCACGAGTTTCGTTTTGATGGCAAGGCCAACTCCATGGATGCGTGGGTCGTTAGGATCCTTCCTCTTCCAGCTTCTTTGATGCTACCTTCTCCTGAAAGCCTAATCTCGCTCAAGGCTGCCACGTCGATGTTGAAGCAGGCAAGTTCCTTGCAGACAGGGTTGCACTTTGGCTTCGGACAATTAATGTCACTCTTGTTGCGGAGAGTGCGGATATCCTAGGCCCCGAAAGTGATTAGTCGATGATGGAAGAGTAGAAGTAGAGTTCCGGCAACATAATTCTAAATTCGTCTGTTATGAACATTTTAATTGGTCAACATTGAAACATTTTAATTTGTCAACATTGAAACTTTTAAAGATGTCTTTCTAATTCATAATTTTAAACTTTTTATCATTGATAAACAAAAAATATTGTTGAAACTATTTTGGTATATATGTAAATAAATGTATCTTAAACAATTACAAGCTTTCCAAATTTAGGTGCGTTTTCAACAAATTTGCCTATATATATATGTATATATACAGAGAGAGAGAGAGAGAAAGATGAATATATATTTGTATATATATATCGATATATATATATATATATATATATATAATTATTGGGTTGGTGCATAATTATTACGGCTGTTTTTCAACAAATTTTATTCAACAAAATCTATAACATGTAATAAAAACATCTTTAAATGATTATTCCGGAGCATATTCACCATCTACTTCAAATACTGCTTCTCATTTGCTTTGTAGACGGTTAGACCGCCATTTAAAGATATTCTTGTTAAATATTGTTATTGTTTTTGTTGAATAAAATTTGTTGAAAGAAGCCGCAATAATTATGCACCAACCCAATATATACTAGCAATACATACCCATATGTGTGTGTCTGTACGTACGTGTGTATTTGTATGTGTGTTTGTGCGCGCGCGCGTTTGTATCTGTATTTCGAGTTAATGAGCTGTATCGATTTCTGATATAATGTACTCTCTCATAAAGAAATGAAACACCGTGAATAATCTTTTTAAAATGTCGAAAGGGGAAAAATATACATATAGGCGCAGGGGTGGTAAGTAGCTTGCTAACCGACCACATGGTTCCGGGTTCAGTCCCACTGCGTGGGACTTTGGGCACGTGTCTTCTACTATAGCCTCGGGCCGACCAAAGCCTTGTGAGTGGATTTGGTAGACGGAAACTGAAAGAAGCCCGTCGTATATATGTATATATATATATATGAGCGTGTGTTTGTGTGTCTGTGTTTGTCCCCCTAGCTTTGCTTGACAAACGCTGCTGGTGTGTTTATGTCCCCGTAACTTAGCGGTTCGGCAAAAGAGACCGATAGAATAAGTACTGGGCTTACAAAGAATAAATCCCGGGGTCGAGTTGCTCGATTAAAGGTGGTGCTCCAGCATGGCCACAGTCAAATGACTGAAACAAGTAAAAGAATAAAAGAGAGTATAGGCAGAAAAAAATGTATATGACAGGAATTTGTAACTTACCTGTTGGAGAAGTGGGATTTGGTTGACATGGGTAGGACACTTCCGGTATGCAAGTATGCAACGCTGGATAATAATTCTGGTGAGGTGGACAAGTGTTAATTTGACCAACTCCATTAAGACACTGAAGATATTCCTTGCAATGATGTTGTATCGGGTAATTTCCGTTTGGTTTATTCATGCACATCGCTCCTACTGAAAATATACGTATGGTTAATGTATGTATGTATGTATGTAGTATGTATGTATGTATGTATTATGTATGTATGTATGTATGTATGTATGTATGTATGTATGTATGTGCATGAGGGGACGGCCACGTTTGAGAAATCTCGAGTTGCACATGAGAAAGTAAGGAGGGATGTCAGGAAGGGCATCGCTGTTACACTTCCAGAAGGGAAGGGTCTTCCTTTGATTCTGACATGCAATGTCTGTGCAAGACCCTGCCTCAGTAAAGCTGGACTCATGAGTCATCTTCGTAGTCATAAAACGAGACAGATGAGTGACAACCTGGCCACTGGTGGTGGTGTAACACACCATACTAATCATATCTGTCAGGCATGTGGAAGAGAGTGTAATTCGGCAGGGGGACTTAAACGACATGTAAAGGTACATGAAGCCCAGTTACAACTACAGCCAGCTATTGCCAGTAAAGGTCTTAGTTGCCAATTTTGTTCAAGACATTGTAGATCTTTAGCTGGGCTAAAAAGTCACATTCGATCACATCACCAGTAACAGTTAAGCTTCCTACAATGGCCATACTCGATAACGAGGGGGCAGCCATAATGTATTATGTATGTGTGCAAATTTGTATGTTTTGTTTTATGTATGTATTCTCATACATATAGTTAGTTGCATATGTATGATTGTATGCATGTATGCGTGTATGTATGCAGATTGTTTTACAGTTTGCATAAAATTAAAAAAAGAACACAATATCCCATTCACAATTAAAGTGTTTTTTTTAAAACGAAATCAAAAAATATCAATTAGATTATGATTGTGTCCCTGGAGCGGTATTTGAAAACCTCCTTGATCTTGTGCATCAGTTCGACCTTGGTGTCACAGGCAGAGCGGTTGGTGTCTTTCTCAATCGCACCCCCACACATAGTAATTTATGGGATTACAATCGAGGGAACTGAGAGGATGTAGACTGTGGCTGGTGAAGACATAACATAGAAATTCTCTGAATTTTGCAGAGGTATGACAAGGGGCTGAATCGTGCTGCTACGCATATGGCCTTTCAGCAGAAACCCTCTCCAGCCTGGGTTTGACTACAATTTCCATCAGATTCTCACATCGCCGTCTGAACTGAGTCACAGACCCTACCCTGCTATTGTTGCATGAATTGCTGCGTGCTGATGCTGTTGGAATACCTGCTGGTCATAGCTTCGCAGTCTCCACTGCCAGTGTCCATATCAATGTACACACACACACACACACACACACACCATACACATATATGTACGTATGTATGTATGTATGCATGTGTGTGTGTCTGTGTATGTATGTATGCATGTGTGTGTCTCTGTGTGTGCGTGCATACATACATACATACATACATACATACATACATACATATATTATATATATATAAATATATATATATATATATATATATATACATTCATACATACATACATATATATATATATATATATATATATATATATATATATATATAATATTATTAGAGACAAAACCACTATTTTGCAAAACAAACAAGGAAAGACTTAATCAATACATAAAATTTTAATAAAAAGTAAAAAAAACCGCCACTACAATTGTTTCTTGTCCTAATCGACAATCTTCAGGTGGACTTCCAATCTAAAATATCAATATTTTAAAATATAAAAATAATAATTTTAAAATAATTAAAGTATTAATGAAAAAATATAAATATATAATCTATATATAACCTATATATAATCCATATATAATCAATATATAAACAATATATAAACTAAAATAAACCTTTCAACAATTAAATATAAAATATAAAATATAAAACAAAACAAAAAATAAACTATATATACACCCATACACATATAACTAATTATATATAACCATATCTAAATACATACACTAAATCACACACCTATATATATATCCCTATACATACACATAAAAACGTCTAGGCAACGATAAATAAATAAAATAGCCAAATACTTCAACACAATACTTATTGATACTCCCTCACACACACATACAACCCACATTCCCGCTCTAGAAACGGACATCATTTAAAATTATGAATGGAGAAATGGAATAAATGGAATTAAAAATTATATTCACTTGGTAAAACGAACATTACTTAAAAATTATGAATGAAAACATGCAATAAAACAACAGACATCGCAAATAGACACAAATTACTACGAATTCCTTAATAAAACTACCATGAAAAACCAAAACTCATAAAAACATATAATGATAAAATCTCCCTTTACTAAACTCTATAACATACCTATATAGCAATCCCCCTAACCTAAACATTCACACACAAATACACACACGTAAACCACACACCCACGACATATACAAATACCCACCTCACTCACACATACCTATACATACATATAAACCTCAACATATACTCCAAAAATCCACTCAACCCCACACAGACAAATAAACACATACATCCCCAAACCTATATAGCAAACCCATAAACACATTCACACACAAAAATATACATACGTAAAACACACACCATATACATATACATACTCACCAAACTCGATATATACAACAATATTAACACACCCACACTCATACAGATAAATAAATTACACAACCAAAATACGCACACACTCACACACAATCCCACATACATAAACACTCCAAAGAAAAACAACATTATTACACATAATACGATATATAAAATACATCGTAAGTAACCAGAATATCAAAAATAACAATATGACATAAGGAGAAATAATATACATACTTTCAAGTCAGTTTCAAATTATGAAGTGAAATTAAATTCTAAGCCGTTAAAAAACATCAAACCAAAATTACGTTACCATAGGAACATAACTTATGTATAAAAAGAATACGCGCTATGGAAGCAAACGTCACTTAAAATTATGAATGGAGAAATAGAATAAATGGAATTAAAAACTATATTCACGCGGTAAACTAACATTATTTAAAAAAATTATGAATGGATTCTTTAATAAAACTACCATGATAAATTAAAACTCATAAAAACATAAATGATAAAACCTCCCTTTACTAAACCCTATAACATACTTATATAGCAATCCCTTTAACCTATACATTCACACACAAATACACACACGTAAACCACACACCCATAACAAATACAAACACCCACCCCACTCACACACACCCACAAGTACATATAAGCCTCAACATATACACCAAACAAAATTACGTTACCAAGGAACCTAACATATGTATAAAAAGTATTCCCGCTCTGGAAACGAACATCTTTTAAAATTATGAATGGAGAAATGGAATAAATAATATTCACGTGGTAAAACGAACACCACTCAAAAATTATGAATGAAATAATGTAATAAAACAACAAACATCGTAAATAGACAAATTACTACGAATTCCTTAATAAAACTACCATGATAAATCAAAACTCACAAAAACATATAATGATAAAATCTCCCTTTGCTAAACTCTATAACAAACCTATATAGCAATCCCCCTAACCTAAACATTCACACACAAATACACACACGTAAACCACAGACCCACGACTTATACAAATACCCACCTCACTCACACATACCTATACTAACGTATAAACCTCAATATACACCAAAAACCCACTCCCTCCCCACACAGACAAATTAACACATACATCCCCAAACCTATATAACAAACCCATATACACATTCACACACAAACACACATACGCAAAACACACACACACAACACATACATACACTCCCTCACATATACGCATATACATACTCACCAAACTCGATATATACAACAATATTTACACACCCACACTCATACAGATAAACAAATTATACAACCAAAATACGCACACACTCACACACAATCTCACATACATAAACACTCCAAAGAAAAACAACATTATTACACATAAACGATATATAAAATACATCGTAATTAACCAGAATATCAAAAATAACAATATGACATAAGGAGAAATAATATACATACTTTCAAGTCAGTTTCAAATTATGAAGTGAAATTAAATTCTAAGCCGTTAAAAAAATCAAACCAAAATTACGTTACCATAGGAACATAACTTATGTATAAAAAGAATACGCGCCATGGAAGCAAACGTCATTTAAAATTATGAATGGAGAAATAGAATAAATGGAATTAAAAACTATATTCACGTGGCAAACCAACACTACTTAAAAAAATTATTATGAATGGATTCTTTAATAAAACTACCATGATAAATTATTATATGTATTTATGAGCTTTAGTCTATCTTGGCAGTCCCAACAAACAATTTTCAGCAATCCACGTCTATTCCCGATGTCTGCCATTCTACTACATTATTCCACTCCCAATCCCAAGCAACGCTAGCCTACCACCCGGTTACAATTCCCAATTCCATCCATTCCATTCACAATTTCAATGACGTTCGCTTCCATAGTGCTACGTATGAGCCTCAATATATGCACCGGTGATTCGCTACCACATCCGTGCGGATGGGTGAGAGTATGCATTGAGTGTAGTGATGTATATATATATACATTCATACATACATATATATATAGTGATGTATATATATATACATTCATACATACATATATATATATAACTTTTATCTTTTACTGGCATCAGTCATTGGACTGCAGACATGCTGGGGTCCCTTAAGAGTTTTGTCAAACAAATCGATCCAGTAGTTATTTTAAAGTTTACTGCATATTGTAGCAATCTCATTTGCCGAACCTCGAAGTTTCGGAGACGTAAACAAATCAACGTCGATTTTTAAGTATTGGTAGTTAGGAGACAGGCCTAGACCTAAAGACAAACATACACAAGCGCGTGTACGCACAACATACACACATACACACATACACACATACACACATACACACACATATATACTTACAATGGATTTCTACACAGTTTTCCTGTACCAAATTCACTCAGAAAACATTCTATAGCGCGAAGTTATAATAGAAAACACATGCATAAAGATGTCCTGCAGTGGGACTGAACTAGAAATCACGTTGTTGCAAAGCGAATTTCTTAACAATACAGCCATGCCCACGCCTTTCTAACCACACAGCTATAATAAACACATACATAAAAGTTACCCTCGGTTTCTGCAGTACTCGGTTGGCACAGTTTCATATTACAACGAGTATAATTTAGGTAGATTTTTTTCCATTTATTTATTTATTTATTTATTTATTTATTTATTATTATTATTATTACTTTTTTTTCTTCTTCTTTCAAATTTGCTTCCATTTCTTGCCGAGTGTCTTCCCGACTCCTAGGGCAAAGAAACTCATAGTATACATTGGTAGGCCATTAAACCAAACTCAGTAGTTCGTTCATTTTTTTTTTTTTTTTTTAAAGTTAAATTAAAATACACGAGCTGCAACGGTTCTCACACCGACAATGCTCTTCTCAATACGTGTGATGTACCAGTTAAGACAATCTTTTGCACTTCTTGCAGGGATGGTAAGCCAGGGATCATTCTCATATAATTTTCGGTTCCCTTCTTGATCATTCCTAGTGCTCCTACGATCACTGGTATTGTAACCGCCTTGAGATGCCACAATTTCTCAATTTCAATGAGTAGGTCTTTATATTTTCTGAGCTTGTCAAACTCTTTCGCTGAGATATGATGATCACAGGGGATGCTCATGTCGATCAATAAGCAAACTTTATTGTTTTGGTCTTTCACAACAATATCTGGTTTATTGGCCTTGATGGTTCGGTCTGTATGTACTGGAAAGTCCCACAGAATGGTTACATTTTCTCCTTCAGTTACAGCCTCAGGGTGGTGATTATACCACTTGTCGGCAGTTTTGATATTGTAATGCTGACTTATTAGCCAGTGGAGATATTGGCCAACTCTGTCATGTCTTAATTTATACTCCACTGGTGCTAAGACTTTACATCCAGAGATTAGGTGGTCCACTGTTTCAATCATGTCGTTGCAGAATCGGCATTTTGGGTCTGCTCCATTTTTTCATCACATTGGCCTGGTAGTTCCGGCTTAATAGGCTTTGATCTTGAGCAGCCAGGATGAAACCTTCGCTCTCTGCTTTTAGCCCTGAGCTCCGTAGCCACTGATGGGTTTGCTTCTGGTCAACATCAGCTTGTTTGCTGCGGGTCACATATTTGCCGTGCAGAGGTTTCTCCTCCCACCTATCAGCCAATTGCTCGTGCGCTTTTTTCATTGCCATCATTTTCACCTTCTTTGCAACAATAGTTGCCGTACTTCCCTCGGGTTGTTCAGTTTGGGTATCCTGCACGAGATCAATAGCAAATTTTTTGCTTTCCTTGATGATAGAATGAAGCTTCTTTCGTCTCTCGTGATTTTCCACGAGCTTTAGCATCCAGTCATTCGATATTTCGAGATATTTGGCCAGTCCAATTGTGGTTGTTTTGTAAGCTAGTTCAAATTGGATCAGGCCTCGACCTCCTTGGGCTCTGGGAAGGTAAAGGCGATCTACGTCTGCCTTTGGGTGGTGCATCCTATTACAACTCAGCAGCTTGCGTATTTTTCTATCTATATTCTTTACTTCACTCATATTCCAGTTCAACACATTGTAGCTATAAGTAACAACTGGAACTGCTAAGGAATTTATAGCTAACACCTTGTTACGTGCATTTAGTTCAGATTTCAGGACTGCACAAACTCTCCTATAACATTCCTTCCTGATTTTCTCTTTCATGCTTGCATGCTGAATACCAGAGCCTTCATTTATCCCTAAATATTTGTATGTTTGTTCTTGCTCAAGCTCTCTTATGACTGTGTCAACATCTAACACGACTGAATTTGTGGTCTTCACTTTCCCTTTCTGGAAAGTGGCCTTGGCACACTTCTCAAGTCCAAACTCCATCCCGATGTCATCGCTGAATGCTTTCACGGTGCGCAATAGGCCTTCAAGTTCATTATTGTCTTTACCATAAAGTTTTAAGTCATCCATATAAAATAGATGGCTTATTTTTTTATTGGCAATTTTATACCCATACCCTGTTCTGTTTAATTCACTTGTAAGGGGTATTAGGGCTATGCAGAATATTAAAGGTGAAAGTGAGTCACCTTGAAAAATTCCACAGTTGATGTTTATATTTTCTGAGGCAAGTACTCCATTAGAGTGGTATAATTGGTGATTCGTATTCCACAACGACATATTGTGCTTCAGGAAGTTTGAAATCACAGGGGAAATTTTGAAGATGTCCAGCGATCTCAAGATCCATGGATGCGGTATACTGTCGAAGGCCTTTTTATAGTCAATCCATGCGGTGCTGAGATTTCTGCGCTTGTTGTGACAGTTCTCAAGGATCATACGATTGATTAGCAGTTGATCTTTGCATCCGTAAGAGCCTCGGCGGCACCCTTTTTGTTCAATGGGGAAAATATCGTTCTTCTCCATGAATGCATGTTTTCTCCGCCAGGATAGATGTTAGGATTTTATACGTGGTGGATAGACAGGTTATAGGCCGATAGTTTTTTGGAAGGTTGGTTTCGTTATTCTTTGGGAGTAGGTAAGTAATGCCACTTGCTAACCATTCAGGTGTTTTCTTTGGGTCTCTCATAATTCCATTGAGCAGCTGAACTAGCTTACTGTTTTATTATTATTATTATTATTATTATTATTATTATTATTATTATTATTATTATTATTATTATTATTATTATTATTATTATTAAGTGAGAGAGCAGTGCATGTCATCAAAGTGACACTGGAGTAAAATATACAAAGCCCAATATACCCATCATGACTACCCGTCTGATAAGGGTACACTAGGCACATGCATCACAACCATATATGCGCGACAAGGTGATCTCATATCACGAGAAACAGCGCATGACCTTGCAGGCGGTGCTCAGTTAGAATTTTCTTCCGGTCAAGTAACCCATCCTGCTCAAAAGGTCCCTGAATAAGGTTTGCTTAAGGATGATGAACGAAACACCCATGTTTCCAAGGGTGAATTATCCAAACCCCAAAGAATCCCTCTCAACACATGGCTATGATGCTCCCCCACTATTTCTGCTCGTGATCAGAGATGCATATATCATCAGCCACCAAGGGACATGCTCAACTGGATAAGGTCAAACAACTGACAAGCAAATCTGTGGTATTGAGTAGAATATTTGCTGTACCTCATTATTATTATTATTATTATTATTATTATTATTATTATTATTATTATTATTATTATTATTATTATTATTCAGTAGTTTTATTTTTATAGCGTGCTTTCACTTCACTACCGAGCGCAGCTCTGTGTGCCTTGGGTATGTGCTGTGATTTGTTGTGATGCTCTGATGGTTATTGTATGGAAAGTGTTCTGCGTAGGATGTGTGCAGTGCCTAGTAGTGCAATTTTCTGTATGTTATATGTGTTTGCAAGTCCTGGTGTTTTTGTTATGTATTTGTCTGAATATTTTTTTATCATGCCTAATGCACCTACTATGATAGGAATTGTTTCTGTTTTCAGATTCCACATTCTAGTTACCTCTATTTCCAGGTCTTTGTATTTTGAGAGTTTCTCCATTTCTTTTAGAGACACGTTGTCATCTGCCGGTATTGATACATCAATTAGAAAGCATTTTTTTTCTTCATGATCTCTGACAACTATATCTGGTCTGTTGGCCTTAATTTCTCTATCTGTGTGTATCGGCATATCCCAGAGTATGGTTGCTTTCTTGTTTTCTGTGACCTTTTCTGGTGTGTGCCTATACCATCTTTTTTCTGTTGTTATTCCATAATGTTGGCATAGCTTCCAATGTATGTAGGTTCCAACTCTGTCATGTCTGTGAATATATTCCTTCTTAGCCAGGACTGAGCAGCTAGAGATAATATGATTTATTGTTTCTTGTCCATCTCCAAATATTCTGCAGTTACTTGTAATATTTCTTTTCATTACATGTTTTTGGTAATTTCTGGTGGGGAGGCTTTGGTCTTGTGCTGCAATTAAAAATCCCTCTGTTTCTGCTTTGAGTCCTGAGCTTCTCAACCATTGCTGGGATTTTTCTTTGTCTATTTCTTTTGCGTTTAGTTTAGTGCAGTATTTACCATGAAGGGGCTTTTCTTGCCATCGTTTTATCATGGTTCGTTGCTGTTCTATTTTTAGTTTGGATTTCATTTGTTTTATAGCTTTTGTTGTTTCTTCATCATCTTCTTCTTCTTCTTCGTGTTTATTAGGTGGTATGATTTCTTGTTTGTATTTGTCAGCTTCCTTAAATGCTGAGAACAGTTTTTTTTTTGCTCGTGTTTTGCTGCTATCTGGATCAGTTTTCCTTCCTTCTGAAGTAGGTATTTTTGCAGTCCTATGGTGGTTATTTTATAGTAGTTTTCCAGCTGTATAAGGCCTCTACCACCTTCTATACGTTGTATATATAGTCTTTCTATGTCAGATTTTGGGTGATGCATCCTAGATCTTGTCAGTATTTTTCTTGTTTTCCTATCTATTTTGGACAGTTCATTTCGTGTCCAGTTAAGGATATTGTAGCTGTAACTTATAACTGGGACAGCTAAAGTGTTGATACCTATTATCTTGTTTTTAGCATTGAGCTCTGTTTTTAGTATTGATCTAACTCGTCTATAATATTCTTTTTTTATTTTCTCTTTCATTTGTGTGTGTTGTGTCTTATCTAGTTCATGGATTCCTAAGTATTTGTAAGTTTGGCTTTGGTCTAATTCTTTTATTTCATTGGTTTTATCTAGTGTGATGTTGTTACTCTTAACTAGTTTTCCTCTTTTCATGGTTACTTTGGCGCATTTTTCTAATCCAAATTTCATATCTATTTCTTTGGTAAATCCATGAACTGTCTTTAATAGTGTTTCCAGCTGTTTGTCATTTGCAGCGTATAGTTTTAGGTCATCCATATATAAAAGGTGGCTGATCGTTTTGCCGTAATATTTATATCCGCATCCAGTTCTATTTAGCATATCAGATAGAGGTGACAGTGCCAAGCAGAAAAGGAGTGGAGAGAGCGTGTCTCCCTGGAATATTCCTCTTCTAATGGGGATGGCTTTGGTTTTCATGAGTCCCTTTTTTGGGGGGAGCTGTAGCACTGTTTGCCATTTATTCATAGAGTGCCCTATGAATTTTATAATTGTTGGTGCTACTTTGTTAATGGCTAGTGTTTCGAGGATCCATGTGTGGGGGATGCTATCAAACGCCTTTTTGTAGTCGATCCAGGCCATACTGAGGCCTTTCTTCTTTCTGTGGCTGTCTTCAGTTATGGCTTTATTAATCATTAGTTGATCTTTACAGCCATATGAGCCTTTGCGGCATCCTTTCTGCTCTTCTGGAAACAGATTGTTTTCGTCCAGGTGCTTGTTCAACCTTTGCGATATCACTGCAGTAAATGCCTTGTACATAGTAGGGAGACAGGTTATTGGTCTGTAGTTTTCTGGTTTTGCTGTCTCATTTGATTTGGGAATTAAGATGGTTTTCCCCTTCGTGAGCCATTCAGGCATTGTCTCTGGCTCTGCTAGTATGTTGTTAAAGTTTTCAGCCAGCTTTTTGTGCATTCCTGTTAGATATTTCAACCAGAAGTTGGGGATCTTGTCATTCCCAGGTGCCTTCCAGTTGCTTAGTCTTTGCAGTGCCTGGGTGACCTCTTCAGTTGTTATGGGGGTCCAAAGTTGCTCAGATGCTGAGTTTGTTGTTTTGATATTCCTTTTTTTTGGTTGTTCGTTCGCCGACCATATTTCTCTCCAGAATTCTTCCACTTCTTCTGCCGTTGGTGCTGCAGTGATTTCTATTTTATTTTTGCCAAGTTCTTGGTAGAACTTTTTGGGGTTGGAGTTGAACTTTTTGTTTTGTTCAAAGAAGCGCTGGCGTTTCTCGTACCGGCGGATCCTTTGTGCTTTGGCAAGGATATCTTGCTTCAGCTTTTCTTTTATCTCAGGTAATTCTTTTTCTGTGATGTTATATTTGCGGAGTATTTTTGTTTTCTTTTTGTTGCTCAGTAGCGTTGATTGTCTACTGATTTCATTAAGAATCGACAGATCTTTTCTCATTTTTTGTATTTTGTTTTGGATGTTATTTATCCACAGGGTTTGTTTGGGTGGTAGTACTCCTGTTTGGATGGGTTTGAGTGAGTATCCAGCTTCTTTTGTGGCTGCAGTGGGTGCTGCGTATACTAAGTCATTTAGCTCAGTGATATCGCTTTTTGTTTCAGCGGCAATTAGTTCCGTGACGGCTAGGTTTATGCTGTTTATAATTGGTGTTATTGTTTCGTCTATTTTGATTTTTGGGAGGTATGGTCGGTGGTCCATTTTGAGCTCTGTGGTTTTCAGTTCTTTGATTATTTTACTTTTTATATTATCATAATCATTAGGCTCTTATTATTATTATTATTATTATTATTATTATATTATTATTATTATTATTATTATTATTATTATTATTACTTTCGTATTTTACACTAAGGCTAATCAGTGGGTTCATGAAGTGCCGAATGCCATCAAGAATATTTGTGGCTTCATATAAATACGTCTTTGATATGTATATCGAAAACAATTCACTGAGTTGTTCGGCTATTGACTGGAACTAAAAATATTCCTTTCTACCTCAGACACAAGTCTTGAAGTTTGATGAGAGAGCCAGTCAGTTATATCGACTCCAGTGCATCGACCCCGAAAAGGTGAAATGCGAAGTCGATCTCGGAAGAATTTGAACTCAGAATATATTGGCAGACGAACTGCCGCTAAGCATTTTGTCCGAAGTGCTAACAATTCTACCAGCTCACCATCTTAAACTTGGACTAATAATGGTTTCAAATTTTGGCACAAGGTAGTAATTTTAGGGGAGGAATAAGTTGATTAGATCAACCCCAGTGTTCAAATGATATTTATTTTTTCGACCCTGAAAGGATGAACGGCAAAGTCGACGCGACGGCATTTGAACGACAGATAATGTAACGACAGATAAAAATCCACTAAGAATTTTTCTTGGCGCGATAACGATTCTGCATGCTTGCCGCCTTACATCAAAGACAGAATATTGGTTCCAAATTTTGGCACAAGGCAAAAAATTTAGGAGAAGGGGAAGTCGATTATATCGACCCCAGTACTACTTATTTTAGTGACCTCGATAGGATGAAAGGTCAAGTCAAACTCGCTGGAATTTGAACTCACAACGTAAAGAGAGACAAAATTCCTCTAAGTAGTTGTTTCGGTGTCTTGATGTCAAGACGTAAAACCGGGAAAATGCCGCTAATTAGTTTCCCGACACGATAATGCTTCTACCAGCTCACTGCCTTAACTTGAACTAATAATAACATACAAACATACAATGGAAAATTTGACTGAGAGATGTTTCCCAGAGAGAATATCATTATGACTAGTTTCAGAGACCTCTCATTATCCATCTTAGATTGTAGCCCTCAATATTACGCCAGTACCCAAATATATGTATGGAAACACACGCACGCACACACACACACACACACGCGCGCGCGCGCGCACGCACACACATGCACACGTACTCACAAAAACACACACACACATGCACACACACACGTACTCACACACACACACACACCACACACACACACACACACACGCACACGTACTCACACACACACACACGCGCGCGCGTATCTATCTATCTTGCTATATTATAACGGAGAAAGCTGCTTATTAATTTGGTCTGTAACAGTTACTAAAAGTACTAAAGGAAAGCAATTATTAAAGGCTTGAACGTCTGGAAATATTTATATAAATTCATGTTCTAAGAAATTTCTTATAACTTCGATTTCTGAAATTTATTGAATTTTTGAGTTCCAATTTTTCGCAAATTTAAATATTCATTGAATTCACTACGTCCAACTTTTCGCAAGTTTAAATATTCATTGCATTCACTGCGGAGTAGATTTTGATGTTTAATAACAAACAATATTAATTCGTTGCACGTAATATTTTCCGTTTTCATTTGCAACAGTCTCTCACTTTCTCTCGCCTCTATTTTCATTATTGATAATTTAATAATAGCTCTATAACTTTGATATGAGGCACAATTTCAAGAATATTATCATTTTCCGGAGTTTGCTAAATGAATATTTTTGATAAAATAATATTTTTTAAATATAATTAAGAAATGATTTTGTTGTTATGGGTGTTTGGAATGCTGCTAGCCTGATTTTGGGCATTTTCTAACAGAAAAGTATCCTATTAAAATGAATTATCATTTACGTAACTCT